>NC_060149.1:224571434-224928934 GCF_021461385.2 Schistocerca piceifrons
GGAAAACATTGGAACATGTGAGGCAATATTGACCCAACAACCTATCTTAGGTCTTGTAAATAGGTTGAGGAAACGGAAACCCATGTTTACAGCTTGTGTAAATTCAGAGAAGGCTTTTGACAATGTTGACTGGAACACACTCTTTGACATTCTGAAGGTGACAGGAGTAAACTAAAGGGAGTGAAGGATTATATGGAACTTATACAGATATCTCAGTTATAATAGACCAAGGGCATGAAAGGGAAGCAGTGGTTGAGAAAGGAGTGAGACATTGAGAAAGGAGTGAGACAGGGTTGTAGCATATCCACAATGTTACTCAATGAAACTTTTATTTTAGCAATTGCTGGGGCGGGAGCTGCAGTCACTGAATGTGCTGCACTCTAGGTGACTGTTATTCTATGAATACTTACCTCTCTTGTGCACAGAAAATAATGGTGTTTCTTCAAACCACAGTAAATACTCACTTGCAGAAAAAACAACTGTTTAAAATTTACCACTGCATATATCTTCAAAGGAAAAGGAACCAATAATGAAACGTTCTCTGAATGTGCACCACACCTTTTCACTGCTAATACAAAGGTATTTCCACAATTAATCAAGCTATATGTATACACATTTCAATTACTTGAAAAGTGTATCTCATCTGCCTGCATGACATTTGTTTGATTGGTTGATTGATTTGGGGGAGGGAACAAACAGCGACGTCATCAGTCCCATGCATGACATTTATGTCCATCCATATTATTTTCCATTTGTTGTGTGTTGGCCTGATGCAGCTAAGTTTATTGCAGGTCACTCTAAACAGTATGTATTGTCAAAGTTTTTCATCATCGTTATCACTGAGAAACATGGCACCACACCCTCTCAGCTACTGTTCAAAAACAGTATGAACAATAATGGAAATTCATAAACTGTGAGTTACCTTATTACGTTATGGTATGGGAAGATTTCAACTTACTAACTATAGGCTGGAAAACTCTATAATGATTATGGCAAGCAATAACAACAGGGATTTGTGTGATATTGTTATGAATCCTTATCGAAAATTTACCTTGAACAATTAGTAAGGGAAGTGACTTATAAGGGGAAATGTCTTAAATCTAGTTACAAATTGGTCATAACATTTTAATTTAGTTAACATAAAGCAGAGAATCAAAGCTGATATAGCAGTTATAGCATCACCACCATGAGTGTTATTAGATAGGTTAAGAAAGGCAGATAGATATTTCTCATTAATAAATGTGACAAGAAACAGATTTCAGATTATCTGAGCAGACAACATGAAACATTAATCATTCTGCTGTTAGCTGCCCTAAATGGTTGGTATTCCACAATTTTCACTCTTATAAACGACATAAATTGATGTTACAGTATTCATCTGTGGCATGCTAGTGTAGAATATGTGACAAATTCAGCTAAGTAAAAAGACCCAAACATTGCACATGTTAATTTAAATATGTAAACTAACTTTCAGTTTTTCCATGGTGTGAGACCACGTCATGTGTCAGGTAAAACTGATGCAGAATTCTAGAAATATTTTATTGTTTGTATTAAGGCTTGTGTGTATCATAATATATTGTGTATCTTCAAACATCTGTGAGTGCTGCAAAAGATCTGTACTACAATGTCAATTGCAAACTACATTCTGGCAGCAGAACCCATCATTTAGACAACCACTGCCTCCTGATTTCAGTTGGTACACGTGTGATAAATGATACATTTTTCAGAATTTTTGGAAGCTCTGAGTACTGTGTGTAACATATTTGACAATAAATCAATGGTTTTGAGCTATAGTTGTGTACTCTGCAAACTTTAGCAGCAATATATTTTTGGAAAATCATTTCCCCACATGAATCTGTTAATGAAGATGATTTCAACAGAAGTTTGAGACAAAGTAATCTTCAACAATTCACTGATATTTAACAAAAGCCACTTTCTTGGGTGTTGAAACTTCATATCTTAAAAAGGAACTTGGAGGCCTTGTAGGGTAATAAATCACGAAACTAAAAAATCCAAGATTAGTTTAAAGTTACTTGTTTATTGTTCAACAAAAACAATCAGTTTTTGAAAAAATAATTTAAATTTAATTGGATAAATAAAAAAAATCTACTCACCAAGAGGTGGCAGAACACACACATAAAAGAAAATTGTAATTAAGCAAGCTTTTAGAACCAGTGGCTCCTTCTTCGAGCAGAAGGATTGAAGGGGAAGAAAGAGGGGTGAAGGAAAAGGACTGGAGAGGTCTAGGAAAAGGGGTAGATTTTGGGAAAGTCACCCAGAACCGCAGATCAGGGGAGACTTACCGCACAAGATGAGAAGGAAAGACTGATTGTTGGGGACTGCATCAGATGATATTTGAAAACCTGAGACCTTAAAGGTGGAACACAGGGTAATATGCAAGACAGAGATTACTGCTTACACATCATGCATGAGTTAATAAGAGCAAAAAGATAAGTACATTGTATGTAACAGATGTGGGAGGGGGTGGTGAAAAATAGATAGGTAAGACAATGAAAGATGTAGAAAACTAAAGTGGAGTGAAGAGAAGAGTAGTTACTGTGAAGAAATGCTGGGATGGAAGAAGTTAACATATATTAAGGCCAGATGGTTCGCGAGAACCAAGGACATGTTGTAGTGCTAGTTCCCACTTGCAGAGTTCTGAGAAACTGGTGTCTGGGGAAAGAGTACAGATGGCATGTGTGGTTATCATGTTGTAGAGCATGCTCTGCAACAGGATATTGCATGCTCCCAATATACACCCTCTGCCTATGCCCATTCATCCTAATTGATAATCTGGTGGTTGTCATGCAGATATAAAAGGCCAAACGGTGTTTACATACCAGCTGGTACAAGACATGTCATTTCACAGGTGGCTCTCCCTTTGATAGTATATCTTTTGCCAGTTACAGGGCTGCTATAGGTGGTGGTAGGAGGGTGCATATGGCAAGTCTTGCAGTGAGGACGGTCACTGGGCTAGGAGCCATAGGGTAGGGAGATGGGTGCAGACGGAGCACAGGACCCGACAAGAATATTGCAGAGATTGGGAGGGCAACAAAAAGCTGTTCTAGATGTGATGGGTACAATTTCAGACAGAATGAATCTAATTTCATGGTATGTTTTTAGGAAGTCATGGCCCTGTTGAAGTAGCTGATTACACATTAAAGACCAGGATAATACTGAGTCACCAGTGGTGTGCTTCAAAGCTGTTTTTACAGTGATCAGCAATACCAGGATTGGATGGGATGGCCCAGGAAATATGCTTTTGAACTTGGCTGGTGGAGTAATTAAGTGCAGTGAAGGCTGAGGTGAAATTCTTGGTGTATTGCTCTAAAGAGTTTGCATCTGAACAAATACATTTGTCTCAAATGTCAAAGCTGTATGGGAGGGAACATTTGACATGTCAAGGCAAACGTATTTGTTCAGATGTAGACTCTTTACAGCAATACACCACCAGTCTCACCTCAGCCTTCACTGCACGTAATTACTTCACCAGCCTAGTTCAAAAGCAGATTTCCCGGGCCATCAAATCCAATCCTGGTACTGCTGATCCCTCCAAAAAAACAGCTTCAGAACACAACACTGGTGACTCAGTTTTGTCCTGGACTGGAATGCATAAATCAGTTACTTCGACAGGTCAATGACTTCCTAAAATCATGCCCTGAAATGAGATGCATTCTGTCTGAAATTTTTCCCACCACATCTAGAACAGCTTTTCGTCACCCCCCCTCCCCTCCCCCCCTCCCCTCCCCACCCCTCCCCTCCCCTCCCCTCCCCTACCCTCCCTCCCCCCCCCCCCAATCTCCACAATATTCTTGTCAGACACTATGCTCCTTCTGCACCCATCTCCCTACCCAATGGCTCTTACCCCTGTGACCATCCCTGCTGCAAGACTTGCCCTATGCACCCTCCTACCACCAACTATAGCAGCCTTGTAACTGGCAAACATATACTATCAAAGGGAGAGCCACCTGTGAAACAACACGTCATGTACCAGCTGTCATGTAAACACTGTTCGACCTTTTACATCAGCTTGAAGACCACCAAATTATCAATTAGGATGAATGGACAAAGGCAGAGGGTGTATACATGAAACATGCAGGCTCTACAACGTGACTATCGCGATCTCGGTGTCTGTTTCACCAAACATGCCATCTGGATTCTTCCTCAGACACTAATTTCTCAGAACTCCGCAGGTGGGAACTAGCACTACAACATGTCCTTGGTTCTCACCACCCACCTGGCCTTAATTTATGTTAACTTCTTCCACCTCAGCATCTCTTCACAGTAACTACGCTCTGTGTGCTCTCTGGTTTTCAAATCTCATCCAATGCAGTCCTCAATAATCAGTCTATCCTTCTCGTCCCGTGTGGTGAGTCTCCCCCAACCTGCGGTTCTGGGTGACTTTCCCAAAGTCTACCCCTTTTCCTAGACCTCTCCAGTCCTTTTCACTCACCCCTCTTCCTTCCCCTTCAACCCTTCTGCCTGAAGAAGGAGCCACTGACTCTGAAAGCTTGCCTAATTACAACATTCTTTTATGTGTGTGTTCTGCCACTGCTTGGTGAGTAGATGTTTTATCTAGCCAATTAAATTACTGTTTGTTGTTCAGATAAACATCGCACCACCCACATGCAGCCCCACTGTGAATGCTGCTCTCAGGCACTGGGTGGACTACTTGGTGTTTGCAAGTAATTGGAAATTGTCCAGACTGCTATCAAGCATTTGAAAGCCGGTGTGAATGGATGGTTGGGTAGACTTCTGTCAAAGGAGCGTGAACTACTATCCTCTCCCACGGGTACTGTTCCTTCTCCAGGAAATACAAGATGTCGACAACTAGACTTTGAGTGGTGAGTCAATGGTTGGTCCAGAGGAAGGCTAGGACTGGGAAGAACTTCAAAGTTCTACACTTATCACTTTTACCAACAGGTTTAAGGTGCTGTCTCCCACTGGAATGATAACTGTTGGGGCAGTAGGACTAAAAAAAAAACATTGTTCATTGTTCATTGGTAGCATAGTAGGATAATGCAGTCAATCTACACAGGAAACTGCTTAAAAACACTTCCACATTCCATTTCAAGTGTATGGGGCCCATAAGAATTAGTACTGACATGTATATTGAATGTAAACAAGTAAAAGTAGTATGAATGGTCACAGGTTTGTTTGACTCACAGGAATGCTGAAAACCTTAAACTGGCACACACTTGAATATAGATGCCATCTGTTACTGGTAGTGGTGCATACACATCTTGCTGCCAGCCACAAGCACTAGTCATTTTTTTAATAGAATAATTCTTAGTCTCGCAGCCCAACCGAGATGATGCAGCTGTGCCAAATGAGGACACCACATGGCCTTGTCAACAGAGGTTATTAGTCGAGGCCACTGCAGGACAGCAGTTTTGCACACTACATCTCTCCACAGACTTATGGAGGCATGACACCACTGGCCACTCATGTACATCCCCGGCAGCACAGCCAACTCCTGCCCAGGGGGCAGGAGGTTTCTTCCCATGCACACCAGCCACTGCCAGACGGGGGGTCTAGTGTGGTGGGCACCCCTGCTGTGATGTCAGCAGATGGTACTTGGGGCCACAGAAGCCATAGCAGCATAAAATTTGCACAATGATGGTGCAGGGTCCATGCAACCAGCTTATGTAACAAGGTCACTGGCACGATGTAGTGCCGCACCGGCAACAAGGGTTGTGCGGGCAGACAGCCAAGCAGAATTCGGCAGCCAGCTGGACACTGACCCTATGCATCAAGCAGTTCAGATGTGTCAATAAAAGAACTTGTTACATTTGCAGCTGCCGTCCTCTGCCATCTGGGCTCGACCTCAGCTCCACCACCCATTTGCAGCATCCTGGCTTCTAGTCACCGCACCCTGCACCACGAGCACTGTACCTTAATCAGTCCCACAATCAGCAATTATTTTGTCAACACAACAGTGAAAAGATCTGTGCTCAGCTGTGAAAATAAACGTGTATGAACTTCCTTGTGTAGTCAGTCAGTGATAGGTGTAAATATCGATAAGTGAGACATGATTGTTGAACCTGTTAGAGCGCTATCGATGAGTTATCCTGCCACTGTTAAAAGTCCATTATATTCGCTAACTAACTTGGCCAACTAGTGTTATTATCTGGAGAGAAAGTGGACTGATTAGATGAGTATTACTAATGAAATTATTTTTATAAACTGCTGATACTACGAAAAAGTGTGAGAACTGGTCATCAGTTGCGTGCAACTTAATCTGAATAAATAAGGAAGAGTATCAAAATTAAATCAATGGTGTTACATTCGTCCCTGAACTGTGAGAACACCAACTAATACAATTTCAGGATCTGAGACTAAATTATTCATGCACCACTGAGGACTTGCAGCGACACTGCCAGATTGGTACCTTAGTAAGGTGGACTTTATTATTATTATTATTATTATTATTATTATTATTATTACTATTACTACTACTACTACTACTACTACTACTACTACTACTACTACTATTTTTATACGCAAACTATCAATGAACTGAAGTGACATGTAAAGGAAACGGGTCAATGCTGACACATCAAGAGTCCCAGAATCACTCCTCATCAATACGTACTTGTCAGAAGTACAAACAATGGCTTTATTGTGTTCAGGTGTGTCTTTATTGTTTCTAGATTGTTTTTGTTGTGAAAAACTGTAGACAATCATTTCATTTCACACTGACTTTATAATCTGCAGAATATACCAGCCACAAACAAGAAATGCATGATAATATTCTTCAAATTACATAGACGTACACGACTGCTGCATTTGTCTCCCTGTCTGGAGTGCGGAGATTCCTGTGCCTACATGGGGCAGCCTGTGTGCACAAATCAGAAGCCCGTGTGACTCTGCGAAGTTGCATTCACCCCCTCACCTCTCCGTTCAATGGCTACATGCACCTATAGTGCGCGTCATTTATGTTGGCGGCCATGTTTAGGTTCGTTCTGCGCATCTGACATCACAAAACACAATCAGCCAATGAACAGAGAACGACGTTGCCAGATCTCGACTGCAGTGCAGAGCATGGATGAGTGGTTTCAGTTTTAGAAACGTTCAGTCATAAATAAAGTAAAAGAACAAAATCAATGTCTTGATAGCAGACTTTCATTTATAGAAAGTTTGGGAAAAACATTCTTTATACCAATTGCTTCATATTCTATTAATTAATTAAACCTAACAAGTAATAAGACTCCTAATTCAGGCGATAGCAAGGAAAGGTGTTTGTATCAATCTCACTAACCGCTTTTTCGCAATAAAGAACGGCGGTAAGTGTTTATTTCCTATTTTACTTCGACGAAGCGTCAGTAATTCATAGTCATACCAACAGTGTTTGTCAGTATTTTGCATGACGTGTTAGACTCCTCATGTAGTTACATTGTAAGATGAGCTGCGTTAGCGTAATGGTTAAGGTGTTGGGCTACTAAGCAGAAGGTTGTAACGGTTAAGATGTTGGGCTACTAAGCAAAAGGTTGTAACGGTTAAGGTGTTGGGCTACTAAGCAAAAGGTTATGAGTTCAAACCTTGTGCGGTGCTTAATATTTTCTTTATTTAAAAACAATATCGCAGTGTCTTACTTCACGAATTTTATTCGTTTGAATGCAATTTTTTGAAATTTCTAGTGCTTTGTCTCTTCATTAACCCTTTCGCTGCTGCAGACATGTGCTCCTCGAATTCCATGCTGTGCATGATTTTGTCATCACTGGACTGCTAGCCTGTGTAGACACATGGTGTTCCCACTGCTTTGACACACTTATCATTCGATTTCACAAAAACTATTTGGCCCAAAAATTAGATTTTTACACATCTTCTTGACTGATATCTTCCCCTCATAAATGACTTAATTTTGTTTCGATGTTCAACACAGTTATTGTGCAGCATTAAATGTAGTAAACCATTGCACGAAATTTTGAAGAGTTTGCAGAGGTAAAAGTCCATAGAGTATACTTTCTGTATGGTCGATTTTAGTTGCCACAATGTTGAGATTGAAATGTGGACAAGATACCTAAATTTCATATAAAATTTACTGTATAACAATATCTCATTTAATTTAAGTACCACATAGGTGTCATATGTAATATTGAGAAATATTCGATCTTTCGCGACTGTAACAAAAGTTTTATTTACACTGGGCAAGTTTGGCTTTATTTTAAAGCACTTCAATCAACAAAAGGTATGACACATACACAATGGTACTCATGTTCTCTTTCTTGTTTTTGTTCCACAGTTGCAGTTTTACCAATGGTACTGAAATATATTCCTCTTCTGCAACTGTAATAAGCGACTTATTTAGACCAGACGCATTTCTCTCTTTTGAAGCATCTTCAGAGGACAGTATTTTTTCTCCTCCATTGCCAAGTCACCTTTCATAGTTTTGTGCTGCGGTAACACAATATTCAATGTTTGTGTCGGCTGATCAGTGTTTTAGCAAATAAATGCTGTTTGTGTGTGCCACACACAAAAATTATATTTGACATAGCTCAGAACACTTCACTGATAGATGGAGTCCTAATGTTTTTGTAAGTCCACAGTTTTGTATAATGTATTTTGTCTACTTCCTTTTGATCGCTTGAAGTACTTTTAAATAAAGCCAAACATGCCCAGTGTAAATAAAACTTTTGTTAGTCACGAAAGATGGAATATTTCTCATTATTACATACGACACCTATGTGGTACTTAAATTAAATGAGATATTGTTATACAGTAAATTTTACATGAAATTTAGGTATCTTGTCCACATTTCATTCTCAACGTTGTGGCAACTAAAATCAACCATACGGAAAGTATACTCTATGGACTTTTACCTCTGCAAACTCTTCAAAAATTTCGTGCAATGGTTTACTATATTTAATGCTGCATAATAACTGCGTTGAACATCAAAACAAAATTAATTCATTTATGGGGGGAAGGTATCAGTCAAGAAGATGTGTAAAAATCTAATTTTTGGGCCAAATAGTTTTTGTGAAATCGAATGATAAGTGTGTCAAAGCAGTCAGAACACCATGTGTCTGCACAGGCGAGCAGTGCAGTGACAAACGCGCACAGCGCGGAATGCAGGGAGCACGTCTTTGTATCAGCGAAAGGGTTAATGCGGCCGTGGTAGCTTTACTTCATGAACTGCGCGCTCGCCCCTAAATGTAAGCTTAGGAACTATTCTATCCTATGGCACTGCTTCTCTTGGTGCGTGCATCGTGTGCAACTGGCAATGCAGCAATCTCCCGCATCTGGGCGGGCATGCGCGAGCCGCCAAGATAAAAGAATTGAACTATCGTGCACACATAAAGTTACACAGATGTAAACACACCTTTACAAGCAGGTTAGTTTACATGCATCTAGCAGTAGTTTTGTCAGAGAAAGTTGTTGTTGCATCAAAAGAAAACTTCACCTGATAAAACAATAAATTATGAGACAGAATTTCTTCCCAGTGCCTATTTTCTGGGGGCAAAACTGTTAGTACGGCCAAAACATATAAAATTATACAAAAATACTCTAGCTTTCAAAACTATCTGCTGCTACTGCTGCTGGTGTGTGTGTGTGTTTTGTATGTTCCACATCTTCTCCTAAACCAGTGGACCAATTTCAACCAAACATGATATACATATCCATTACTGTCAAGCAACAATTGCTGAGGGGTAAGAACCACCTACCCACCACAGTTCAGGACATATGACTTCATTAACACTGAGATGCATGAAAAACTGCTACATTGTGCATGACATTTACATTTTTTACTCCTTTGCTACTAACTCTATTCACAACACATTTTGCAGACACTATCCACAAAAGCTGCTGAATGTAACTATAAAATTATATCATTGTATGATGTACAGATCAGGAGAAACTTTTGCATCATGCATGACATTTAAATAAACTTGTTCTTAAGTACTAAAACACTCCTAGTCAAGTCAACTTAAGGTAATCCCTTACACCTGCTTGTGCTTTTGGCATGTTTGAACTGTGAAGCACAAACGGCATTAGACGAAAACTATAGCTGCCTACAGAGATATGGAGAGGCATTGCCATAGTGATGTTCACAAAACTGCACATCTCACACCAAGTATACTGCTCAAATACATACAAGGTTTCATTTCTAATAGAAAATTGGCAAAATTAATATCCACGCAATGCTGGGTTTGTCAGCTAGTAAGTCTATAAAAATCAGCAGCAGGGTGCAGTGCTGTTTATGAAAGAAGACAGTATATTGAACATTTCAGAAACAGAAGTCAGTGTTTCCAGTAAATGTTCAGTATTTATGAGAAATAACATGTTCTTACGTAGTACTTGAAAGTCAGTAATAAAAGTTAGTGTGATCTTATAATCTTTTAAATGAACAGATGCATCACCCATGGGGCAAGTGAACAGCAGATCTATTTCCTAATTCTTGTCAGTAAACTTTTACTTGTGTTTTCTCTTTGTATCAAACTGATGTTAGACATATGATTTATCTATGGATAAACAATAAACTAAATAATTGTGGCTTCATACTTCTACAAACATTATTCATTGTATAGGAATCATAGCCAGAGTTAGGAAATTGTATGTCCTGTTTTCCTCATTATACACTCCTGGAAATTGAAATAAGAACACCGTGAATTCATTGTCCCAGGAAGGGGAAACTTTATTGACACATTCCTGGGGTCAGATACATCACATGATCACACTGACAGAACCACAGGCACATAGACACAGGCAACAGAGCATGCACAATGTCGGCACTAGTACAGTGTATATCCACCTTTCGCAGCAATGCAGGCTGCTATTCTCCCATGGAGACGATCATAGAGATGCTGGATGTAGTCCTGTGGAACGGCTTGCCATGTCATTTCCACCTGGCGCCTCAGTTGGACCAGCGTTCGTGCTGGACGTGCAGACCGCGTGAGACGACGCTTCATCCAGTCCCAAACATGCTCAATGGGGGACAGATCCGGAGATCTTGCTGGCCAGGGTAGTTGACTTACACCTTCTAGAGCACGTTGGGTGGCACAGGATATATGCGGACGTGCATTGTCCTGTTGGAACAGCAAGTTCCCTTGCCGGTCTAGGGATGGTAGAACGATGGGTTCGTTGACGGTTTGGGTGTACCGTGCACTATTCAGTGTCCCCTCGACGATCACCAGTGGTGTAAGGCCAGTGTAGGAGATCGCTCCCCACACCATGATGCCGGGTGTTGGCCCTGTGTGCCTCGGTCGTATGCAGTCCTGATTGTGGCGCTCACCTGCACGGCGCCAGACACGCATACAACCATCATTGGCACCAAGGCAGAAGCGACTCTCATCGCTGAAGACGACACGTCTCCATTCGTCCCTCCATTCACGCCTGTCACGACACCACTGGAGGCGGGCTGCACGATGTTGGGGCGTGAGCGGAAGACGGCCTAACGGTGTGCGGGACCGTAGCCCAGCTTCATGGAGACGGTTCCGAATGGTCCTCGGCGATACCCCAGGAGCAACAGTGTCCCTAATTTCCTGGGAAGTGGCGGTGCGGTCCCCTACGGCACTGCGTAGGTTCCTACAGTCTTGGCGTGCATCCATGCGTCGCTGCGGTCCGGTCCCAGGTCGACGGGCACGTGCACCTTCCGCCGACCACTGGCGACAACATCGATGTACTGTGGAGACCTCACGCCCCACGTGTTGAGCAATTCGGCGGTACGTCCACCCGGCCTCCCGCATGCCCACTATACGCCCTCACTCAAAGTCCGTCAACTGCACATACGGTTCACGTCCACGCTGTCGCGGCATGCTACCAGTGTTAAAGACTGCGATGGAGCTCCGTATGCCACGGCAAACTGGCTGACACTGACGGCGGCGGTGCACAAATGCTGCGCAGCTAGCGCCATTCGACGGCCAACACCGCGGTTCCTGGTGTGTCCGCTGTGCCGTGCGTGTGATCATTGCTTGTACAGCCCTCTCGCAGTGTCCGGAACAAGTATGGTGGGTCTGACACACCGGTGTCCATGTGTTCTTTTTTCCATTTCCAGGAGTGTATTTTCCCCACACAGTCAAACATCAGTTCAGTGTCAGTTATTATTAATAAATTTTATGGACAGAAAACTAGAACTTACAGTGTTGACATAAAATTTACACTTCATATTGCAGGTAAGTGTGGCTTGGTGGTAAAGTGCAATCTTTGGATTGGTGACTGATTTACTTTTTCTATTCCAGGTAAACTTTGAGTAAAACACACTGGATATTCTCATTCAGAATACAGCAATAAATAAATAAATATGTACAGTATTATTTACATATTTTAGAATCACAGTGAATAAGTATTGTCACACATACCTCAGAAAATACAGCAATGCATAAATATTCAGTAGCAACACAATATTTAGTCCAGTTTTTAGCTAAATGCTTGTATTCCAGTTATAGCTCTCCCAAGAATGAGAGCATGGATATCGTGAGTACCTATAACAGATTGATCAAGTGCAGTTGTCCATTATTTGCATTCAGGAAACAAAGAGGAAAAAGACAGAAAAGTATATGACCTTACCTTCATATGTATTGACTGATTCCAGATTCAGAACATGTCTAATAATATGATATTCATCAGAAATGCCATTCCCACCCAACATGTCACGGGCAGTGCGTGCAATGTCCAAAGCTTTTCCACAGGAATTACATTTCAGTATTGATATCATTTCTGGAGTACACCTTAAAATAATATGTACAAAATGAAACTTTACTTATATGGAGAAAATGAAGATGGTTTAATATGTAAGTGAGAAAGTGAGGAATTTGTGTAAAATCTTGAGAACAGCTATTTTTATTATATTATTATGAAACACGCAATAACAAATGGCTTTTCATGTAAGACAACTTTTGTTGGTGAAACTGAAGCATATAATTAGGAGACCACTCTTGCATCACAACATCCAGTTTCATACTACACCTAGTCACCTAATAGATAGCTGCCTCATCTTGACATACAAGACAGCTGCACATTATCAGAACATGGAGTCTCCATGTCCCCAATGCATGGTTAATGACACCCCAGACCAATTCAACTGGGATTATGTGCAATCAGGACATCAAATATCCCTCAAACCACTGTAGCGTGATTTTGACCTGTTGGTATGGATTGTGTTTTCCTGGGAACGCCACATCTGGTAGGGAGACCATAAACTATGAAGGAGCATATGTGACTAATAAAAATACTGGCATATTCCACAGCTTTCATAACGCCTTCTATAACAACCGCAGGTCCCAACAAGGTCCATGTCACCTTTTCCGAACCTTCATCTGAGTTGCCACTCTGCTACTAGGAAATTCATATTTCAAACTCTAATATCTAATAGGTTACAATATAATTAGTTTGCTTTTGATAAATATTAGTGATATCAGAATATGAACATCCAATAACCTATGCTGCTTTTGCAGTAATCATTTCTAGCTTCTAAATTATCAAAATGTGACCTCTGTTGAAGTTGATCAGCAGTTTTCTGTAATCTCAGAATACGGAGTACACTGAATGACTTAGTTGCACTCTTGGCACCTGTCATGCCATGAGTACATTAATTTGAGATAGTTGCTGTGTAGGAAAGAGAGTGGTCCTGTTTTCAAAGTGAACACTTCGGCATGCCACATGACTGGCAGTCATCAAATTTTGTACTGGTCATTGGCATAACAGTTGAGAGCAGGATGTTAAAGATATGCAATATTAGCATATTTTATCAAGATCAGATCATGTGTATATGGCACGTGAGACACTCCATTTGAGGCTATGCAATTGATGGGCTTTTCATATGCCACTCTTTCAAGGGTGTTCCTGAGGACTTGCTTATAGGGAAAATAACTACCACCAATGTCATAAGTCATGAGAAATAACACAGTGATGAAAGAGATTGCCACTAGCTCCTTTAGTTAGTGCAGGTTGTAAGATTTAAGTGGTGGGCCACAGCCAGTTCAATGCAGAACAACAACAATGTCATTTTTTCCTCTGTCATTCCTTAGTTGCTTCAAATTTCATGGAGGTACGTTTCAAAACTGTAAGTCAATGAAAGTTAGATTGTTTATGCCATATACGTTTCACTTCTTTTATTCATGAAGCATCTTCAGTGGCCTGTAATACATTTTTCTTTTTATACATAAAATAAATGTATTATGTAATAATTACAATACGTTACTATGTTACATTTCGCCATGTCTTTCTCTTGTTTTTTAGATTACAAACAACTTTTATTACACAGATCTTGTGAGGTTCAATTATCATTTGATGTTACTTCCGATTTTCAGTATTGTTAGTCCATATGTGTGGTCCTGTAGCTGTGTTCGTTTGGTCCCCATGCTCCAGCTCGCCGATTTCTGGCAGTTTTTTCACCCACATTTATTACAACACATTACTTGCACTTTTCATTTTGTGATCAATATGTGCTTGTTTACAGTATGTGGTATTGCCAACTATCACCATGTGGTTTATCTTTTGTCTTTTATGTGTGGTTTCATATTTTTCATCTGTTTTGTGTGTGTGTATTTTGTTATGTGTAAATGTTACATTATTTGTGGGAGCAGTCTTCTTTTTCCTTAAGTGAATAAGTGTGTGTGTGTGTGTGTGTGTGTGTGTGTGTGTGTGTGAGTGAGAGAGAGAGAGAGAGAGAGAGAGAGAGAGAGAGAGATGGGGAGGGGGGGGGGGGAGAAAGAGTCATCAATTATTTACTCTGGTTAATGTTTCCGATTTATGTTTATTATTGTTTTAGTGGCTAACTTGATCAGAGAGTTATTGATTACATTAATTAGGTCATTAATTACTTTCTTTTTCATTGCATGGGCTCTTTGTATGTGAAAGTTTTCTCATAATGTCAGGAGTTTTTTGTTGTGACTGTTCACTCTTCTCACATAAAATTATTAGAGTGAACGATCACAACAAAACTCCTCATATTAGAAGAAAACTTCCACATGCAAAGAGCCCTTGCAATGAAAAGGAAAGTAATTAATGACCAAATCAACACAAGCAATAACTCTCTGATCATGTTAGCCACTAAAACAATAACAAACAGAAATCTGAAACATGACAAGAGTAAATAATTGATGGATCTCTCTCTCTCTCTCTCTCTCTCTCTCTCTCTCTCTCTCTCTCTACACACACACACACACACACACACACACACACACACACACACACACACACAATATTCACAAAACACACACTCTCACAATGAACAACAAATTTACATATAACACAACACACACACACACACACACACACACACACACACACACACACACACACAATAAATGAAAAATGATAAATGTGAGTGAACAAACACCAGAAATCGGCCAGCTGGAGTATGGGGACTGAATGAATACATCTCCAGAACCACATATGGACTAACAACACTGGAAATCATAACACCAAATGATAATTTAACATCACAAAATTTGTGATACAAACGTTGCTTCTAATCTATAAAACAAGAGAAAAACATGACAAAATGTTACATACTTACATTCTGCAACTACTACATAACACATTTATAAAAACTAAAACTTTGTGTTCTGCCTTATGACAGGTCTTGTCATGGAGGAAGCCTCATCAGAGAGGTCCACCCCACGAGCGTCTAGGGAAGTGATTCCAGTGGTGGTTTCCTTTTGCCTTCCACAGATGATGATGAAATGATAATGAGGACAACAAAACACCCAGTCCCTGGGCGGAGAAAATCTCCAACCCAGCCAGGAATTGAAACCGGGCCCCATGACATGACAGACCGCCATGCCGACTTCTCAGCCATCAGGGCGAACACACATTTATTATATGTAAAAAAAAGAAATATGTATAACATGCCACTGAAGATGCTTCACAGACAAAAGAAGCAAAAGGCATATGGAGATAAACACACTGCCTTTCATTTAGTTGCATAGATGGAACATACCTCCATGAACAACAATGATGATTGGTCAGCACCCACAATCATCCTCTCACTATAATGTGTAGAAGTCACCACTCTCACATGCTTATTGAACATCAAAGAGCATGGCTATTCATATCATCACTGGACACTGACAGTAAAGAAAGTTACCTGAACTGACGAGCTGCAGAACACACTGGTACACTCTTATGGCAGGGTACAATTACACCAAAAACCAGGTGAGCTGTTTTTCCAAAAGAACACCATTCAGGCCAGTAGCAGTGGTATAACCATATGGTGGACATGTACGTGGAATGAAATGTGGTTCCTGGTATGACTAACATTGTTCCTCACTGGTGAATGATACAACCACCTTCAGCCCAATCAGGTGCACACTAAATCTCTCACCTCCCTCTCCAGGTGACTTGTACCTTTAGAAAGACATTCCCTTATCTAGTTGCTCCCAAATTGGAACACTGCATGAAATGAGAAAGTTTTCTGGTCCTCCAGGTCACCTGACCTTAATCATATTGAGCACATATAGGACACCATATGTATGTTTCTTGGATCCATTTCTGGCCAATTTCTGTGTGTTGTGGTCAACAGTTGAGTAGTTACGGATCAGGGTGGCTATCTACACACACTGTTTCACACAGCCCGAGCAATGACATGTCACTGCTGTCATAAGGCCAAAACGTTTTGCTAGATGCTATTAGGTTATATTCCTCATTACTCCATAATACCTCTGGTATTATGACATCCCCCCTGGGTTATTAGGTGAGCTCAATCTTGACAGAAGGATGTTCATAATATTAATATTATAGGCAATCGGTGTGTGAGGAATTTTCTTAAGCTTGGTCTTCAGTTTTTCCCAATACCCACCCGTCATCCGTTTAAATTTGTTGAAATACTCCGAGACAGTCACTGTGTGAAATGTACTAACTTATCTCATGTTTAAAACAATTTTATTTTAATAGTAAAAATTGCACAATTTAAATGAGTTTGTTGTATATAAATCAATGTCTTGTAGGAATGAGTCATTTTACATCCCATCACAAATTATTTTGTGAATATTGTTATGGCATCAAAATTTATAAGTGTTTTTTTTTTTTTTTTTTTTTTTTTTTTAAATATGCGGATCTGATTTGGTAATTCTTACCCATCACCTTTAACACATTAGAATTACATAAATTCTTCTATAGAATAGAAGGACGTGTCAAGGAGAAACTTTCTCAGTTTGTCCTCAAATTCTGCTTTGCTGGCTGCCAGACATTTTATATGCCTCATTAAGTGATCAACAATTTTTGTTGCAGCATTACACCACCCTTTCTTTTGCTAAAGACAACCTTTATGGGGAGTATTGGATGTCATTTTTCTTTGTGGTATTGTAATTATGTACATCATAATGTACTGTAATGAACTGCAATGGATTATTTACAACAAACTTCATGAGGTAATAAATATACTGTGAAGCAGAAGTGAGGATGCCCAACTCCTTAAACAAATGTCTACAAGGTGATCATGGGTAAGCTACCACACATTATTCTTGTTGATAAATAATTAAACTTTAAGTGTTTCATGATACAACACTGGAAAATTCTTACTCTCATCAGTAAGTATGACAAGCACACTTTTAGGATCCATTTTAGAAGTTCTGGGCATGTTATTCATCTGCAAATGTGTCACATGACACACGAAAGTCATGTTTTTTTATCAGCAATCACATTAAAGGACTTCTTGAAGTTTTCAACCTCAGATGATTTTCACGAGTATTATACAGGGTGATTATAATTACAGTTAAACTTTCAAAACACTGTAGAAATAACACCACTAGTCAGAATGATGTCAAATTGCAATGGAAAATTATTGGAGAAGGGGAAAAACCTATGGCAGATGAAAAATATAGTATGAAAATTGATCAACAGATGGTGCTTCATGTGACAGAATAGGTAAATGAAAACACCTGTCATGCGCACGACACATTGAAGTTGGTATAAACACTCCAGGTACACGGCTTTTCCTCCTTTCGCATCTGCGATGTTCGCAATGACTGTCTCAATGCAGAATCACGCTCTGCTTGTGAAGCTGTATTACAAGAACGATGACTGTGCACACATCATTCTGTGGAAGTACTGGACACTGTAGGGTTTTAAAAAAGGTGTTGGTCCAATGACTGCCGTGGGTCTGGAGAAAATTATTCATAAATTCGAAAAGACGTGTTCTTTTGGTGAGCAACCTGATAGACAGAGGAAACAAATTGATTCGACGTCAGTGGAAGCAGTGGCCACAGCAGTGCAGGAGGAGACAAGTAGTGGTGTGCAAACGTGTAGTGCATGGAGAATTGCCTGAACATTGGACATACCCATGAGCATTGTGCGTAAAATCCTACAAAACACTCTTCTTTGCGACACATTCAAAATTACCCATGTGCACGAGTTGCTTCCTGTTGACCTGCCAGCAAGAGAGACCTTTGCTTGCATGGAAGTGGACAATGATTGGCCAGGGAAGATTTTGTGGAAAGATGAAGCCCACTTCCATCTGACAGGGTATGTCAATACACAGAGTTTTCGAATGTGGGCAAGAGAAAATCCACACGCAAATCAACCGATTCCATTTCATCCTGAAAAGGTCACTGAGTGGTGTGGGTTTACGGCATCATTTATCATAGGGCCATATTTTTTAGAAGAGACAGGTGCTTCTGCTAAGTGCTATGAGTGTCTCTTGCGCAATCTAGTTATTCTAGCTCTCCAAAAGCCTGGATGTGTGGATGGGATCATTTTTATGCAAGATGGCACACCTCTGAACATTGCAAATCCAGTTAAGCAGCTGCTGAAATGCCATTTCAGAATTGCTAGAATTATCAGCCGCCATTTTCTTACAGCCTGGCCATCCTGATCACCTGATCATAACCGTATGACTTCTGGCTGTCCGGCAGCCTGAAAGATGATGTGTTCAGTGTTCCGACTGCAAACTTCGCTGCATTGAAGGCACGCACTGCGCAACACATTCTGAATGTGATTCCGGAAACACTTCCATCAGTTGTGTAACATTCTGTTCCTCAATTTCAACTTGTTGCAGAAAATGGTGGACAGCATACTGAACATTTTTTGGACCAGTCACACAGAAATTAATAATGTGATCTGATTTTGATTGATGCTTTTTGTACGGTTTTTGGTCTCAGGACAATTAAAAACTGATGTAAGTGATGCTTTTTATGTGATTTTTGGCCTCAAGACAATTAAAAACCAATTTTTCCCATCCAATGTGATATGAACTTGCCGTGGTGGATGGGCTTACGTAACTAACAGTATCACACCTGTACACGCATGCAAACTGAGTAGTTAAGTTTGTTTAACGTCAAACGTACACCTTAGGCATTGTTGTATGATTCATTTGTCATTTGTAGTCGACCACTATTAAATTATAATGCTTACAGTGCCATATATTGCTACATATTGTAACTATTTATTTTCCGTCTGCCATATGTTTTCCCCCTTCTCTAATAACATTCCGTTACAATTTGACGTCATTCTGACTAGTGGTGTTACTTCTACAGTGGTTTGAAAGTTTAATTTTAATTATAATCATCCTATATTATATCTTGCGTGATTGCCCAATTTTGGCCTTGCAGGCCATTTTCAAGCATTGTAGGTGTTAATGTGTTGTGCAGTTACCCTGTTATTAAACAGTGCATACAGCCGATCTGAAAGCCAGCACATGACGTGCAAGTATGGCTGTGGTACCCCATGTGAACCAAATACGCAGTTACATCAATTAAATATCTAGGTGTAAAGTTGCAAAGCAATATCAAATGTAACAAGCACATGACATCAGTTGCAGGGAAGGCAAGTGGTCAAATTTGTTTTATTGCAAGAAGTCTTTTTAGTATGGCTCATCTCTAAAGGAGGCCACATACAGAATACTTCTTGAATACCACTAGAGTCTTTGAGACTCTACCAGGTAGGATTAGAGTACATCGAAGCAATTCAGAGGCACGTTGTTAGATTTGTTATTGATAGGTTCAATCATTATATGAGTATTATGGAAATCCTCTGAGAACTTGAATAGGAGTCCCTGGAGGAAAGACGACATATTTTTAGTGAAACACTATTGAGAAAGTTTAGAAAACCAGCATTTGCAATTGTCTGCTGAAGAATTTTACAGCACCCAATGTACATCTTGTGTAAGGAATATGAAGTAATCATAAGGTAAATTTGGGTTCATACACAAGCAATTAGACAGTCTTTTCCCCCTCACTCCATTTGCGAGTGGAACAAGGAAGAGAATGACTCGCTGCTGTGCAAGGTAACCTCTGCCAAGCACCATAAAGTGGCTTGTGGAGCATGTATGTAGATGTAGATGTCTACATCAATTTATGGAAGTAAAGGAAAACATAAATAACTTTGAGAGGATCTGAACTCTCCTCCATCAAATTTGTGTCCAGTTCCTGTAATTAGTACTCTTCCTTGGGAACTTTGCAGTGTAATAATGAACCTCAGAATATACTGTAACTAAGTACATGATTTCACAGTACTCTAATCAAATGAGTCATTTAGTTTACAAAGGACTTACTCAGTGAAAAATATAGTAACATGCTAGCCATTTATATGATCGTCCTTTAATTAATATTAAGCTATCTTTAATCTCTATTTTTCAACATACATTGATTTATACTTCACTATATGTGCAATGTCACATACACTTTACAGTCTTGTACATTCACAAATTTTTCAATTGTATACAAGCAAAATGGCACAGTGTAAGACACTCAACTCATTCGGTTCAAATCCCCACCTGGACATCCTGATTTAGGTTTCCCTTGATTTGTTTAAACAGTTTAAGGCAAATGCTGGGAAAGTACCTTGGAAAGGTACTTTTAAAAGGGCACAGCTGATTTCCTCTCCAACCTATTTCTAATGACCTCATCATTGACAATGTTAAGCTCTAATATTCCATCCTTTTCCTATGGAGATGGAGATGTCAAGCAGACATGATTTCAGTTTGCGTTTGAAGTTAATTATATTGTATATTAGATTTTTCACATACTTGGATAAGGGGTGAATTAATTTTGGGACTGCAAATCCACTGCTTTCTGCATCACACTAAGCCTGAGTGAGTTTTGTTACCAGGAATTTCTGAGTTGAAAGTGAACATCTTCATTCCCAAATGAATTACATAGCATTTCTTGTGTAACTTTGAAAATTATGACATAAAAGTAGTTACAAGTCAATGTGTCTTTATAGAGGCAGTTAATACCACAGGACAGAATTCTAGGATGAAAAATGTTATTTTTCTTTAATATACCTTATATTTTACCCTTATTTAAAAAAATTATTTTCAGTAATGAACAAGTTTGGATTATCTAAGTTTTTTTCAACATATTTCAAATTAAGCTTTGATTTGATTGAATATGTTGTTTTCTCTTTGTGATTAAAATCAGCAATATTACAAATTCTTATTCCTCAAAAATTAGTACACTTACAAATTCTTATCCTTCAGGCGACCCACATGAAGACATGCTTGAAGACCTATTGATATTTCTGTAAGCATATCTGCTAATTTCTTCTGAATGAGCTGGGTGGCTGCTAAAGGCCGTCCAAACTGGTGACGCTCTAGTGTATATCGACGTGCTTCTGCTAAGCAAAACTCTGCTGCACCCAGGGCTCCCCAACCAATACCATAACGAGCATTACTAAGACAGGTAAAAGGTCCCTGGGGAAAAAGGGCACAAAAAAAGAACCTTAAGTTACAACAGATCCAACACTTACAATAAAAATGTGAAATATGGAAGAGTTTATTTTGAATATAAATAGAACACACAGAAAAACTTTATCATCTTCACTTCAAACATCAGGCCTTTTTTAGTTTTGCCTGTTACAGTATGCATCAATTCCTCAGTATTCTTCGAGTTCATTATATCCACATTGTGTAAACTGTATGAACCAAATGAGTATTGATTATATAATCCAATGTGCCTCAACTAAGAATACATTTGCCATGTTTACCAAGATTCATCCACAAGATTACAAATCGTAGGGATGAGAGGTTTTTTTTTTTTTTTTTTTCTTTTAGGCTTTGAAGAATAAATTGGATCAGCCATCATAAATGAGTGTAATGAATACAACTTTAATCTACGTGACAATCTGATTGTTGATTTGGAAATTATGTAAATATCTGGAGATGTGTATTAAGGTCAGTGAGAACCTAGGGATGAGAGTTACTTTTTTCTTCTAGGCATTGAAGAATAAATCGGATCAGCCATCAGACATGAGTGTAATGGATACAACTTTAATCTGTGCGACAATCTGATTGTTGATTTGGGAATTATGTACATATCTGGAGATGAGAATCTAGATTATTCCATGATTGAACTTAGAACATCCAAAGTGATTGTGTCAACAATTTGCTTACAGTACTTCATGAAATCGGTGCTCAGCTGCAGGATGATTTGCCTCATAATGGGGAAGAAGAAGATAATTTGAAAAAGAGTAGCAACATAATTGTACAAATTTTCTCACTTTAGATGAAAGAGTAGTGTCTCAAACTACTTGTATTTTCTTAAAATTAGTAGAAATGGTCATACATATTGCAAATCTTTAACTGGCAATACAATTATAGAAAATAATTAGTTTTATTTCCTACAGATGAAATTATGCTGTTTTGATATCAGCCTGTAAAAGCAGACATAAGTTTGTATCTTTCAACTTTAAACCTGCCTATCTCCTACCACTTACTTTTCAAAATATTTTGGAAGACTATTTATGATCATATTTATTGACATGTTGCAATTCCTTTCTGATTCCTTCCCAATTTGGTTTCCATATAAGATACTTCACAGAGGATGCTATAATCATTTACAGGAATAAAATACTTTGTTAACAGTATCCTCTGAGAATCTTTTTGAATTTTTGGACCTCTTCCAGGTTAGACTTACAAAATTAATACAGCATGGGAAATCAGATAGTATAGACTCTTTCAGTGTTTTACCCTCAACCTATTCTTATCTTGATTTTTCATTAATGGCTTTCCAATGATGGTAAATAATCAGGCAGCAATGGTTGCCAATAAAATAGCTGTACAGATCAAGTATTACTACTACACAACACAAGCCACAAAAATGTCAAATTTGTTAATACTATTTTATAATAGTGAATGACACTGCAAGTCATTGAAATGAGATAAATGTGCTGGAAATTCAGAACATCCAACATGTAAGGTTCCTATGTAGCCAAACAGACAATTAAATTGGCAGCTTATTGATAACTAACTGAAGCAACAAAGTTTGCTCCAAAACTTATTTTCTGACAGTATGACAGACAAGTGATTCTGTTATATTCTTTGTGTATTTCTATCATCTGCACTAATGAAAAGAATTTACATTTCATAGGCTATAGTTAAACAGAAGAGGGAAGTTCCACGATTGTAATAGGCTTGTCTCTCTCACACACATGGCAAACATGAAAAAGCCAACACACATTACAAAAAGATTGGTAGAAAAGGACTCGCCAAAGGTGGATGTACCAGAATTAAATGATGCTAAATATACAATTATGTACCAGTTTCTGAGAAGACATAAGAAAGGAAAAGAAATACGCCTGATTGGCTGACTTTGAAGTAAAGATGCTGTAAATACAATAAATAGCTACAAACCCACAAATGAATCCATTTCAAAAATTTACAGTCACAATGTACTATCTTTGCATGACAAGACTATGAAATACACAGCTCTTGTTTTCTTTTTATTTACACATCAAGTTCCGTAGGACCAAATTGAGTACCAAATCTCCAAGGTCATGCAACATGTCAGAACATGAAATTACAACATACAAGTAATAACAGATAAAATAAAATGTATATGAACTCAAAAAAAGACAAGCCATAAGTTTGAGTAAGCACAATCAACAATATAACATAGGAATGAGCTTAATTTTTCAAGGAACTCCTCGACAGAATAGAAGGAGTAACACATGAGGACACTCTGCAGTTTCAATTTCAAAGTGCATAGATGACTGCTAAGATTTTTGAACTCCTGTGGTAGTTCATTGAAAATGGTTGCAGCAGTATACTGCACACCTTTCTGCACAAGGGTTAAGGAAGTGCAATCCAAATGCAGATTGGATTTCTGTCTAGTATTAACTGAGTGAAAGCTGCTAACTCTTGGGGATAAGCTGATATTGTTAATAAGAAATGACAGTAAAAAATAAATATACTGAGTGGCCAATGTCAATACCCAGACTAGTGAACAGGGGTCAACAAGAGGTTTGCGAACTTATTGCCCAAACTGTGCATTTCTGAAGCACAGATATCTTTTGAGAATGATAAGAGTTACCCCAAAATATAATACCATATGACATAAGACTTATGTCATAAGTGAATGAAAATAAGCAAAGTAGACTAACTTTCATGTTGAACGATCACTTACTTCAGATACCATTCGAACAGTAAAAATGGCGTCATTAAGTCTTTGGACAAAATCCTGAATGTGGGCTTTCCATGACAGTTTACTATCTATCTGAACACCTAGAAATTTGAACTGTTCAGTTTCATTAATCATACGCCCATTCTGTGAAATTAAAACGTCAGGTTTTTTTGAATTGTGTGTTAGAAACTACAAAAGCTGCGTCTTACTGTGATTTAGCATTAGTTTATTTTCTACAAGCCATGAACTTATGTCATGAACTGCAGTATTTGAAACTGAGCCAATGTTGCACATAACATCCTTTACTACCAAGCTAGTGTCATCAGCAAACAGAAATATTTTAGAGTTACCTGAAATACTAGAGGGCATTGCATTTATATAAATAAGGAATAGGAGTGGCCCCAACACTGATCCCTGTGGGACCTCCCATTTGACCGTACCCCACTCAGGCTCCACATCACCACTATTCTCAACACTGTGAATAATGACCTTCTGCTGTCTGTTGCTAAAGTAAGAAGTGAACCAATTGTGAGCTATTACCCACATTCCATAATGGTCCAATTTCTGCAGCAACATTCTGTGACCAACACAGTCAAACACCTTGGTTAAATGAAAAATATGCCTAGTACTTGAAACCTTTTGTTTAACACATCAAGTACCTCACAGAGAAAAGAGAATATAGCATTTTGAGTTGTTAAATGACTTCTAAAGCCGAACTGTACATTTGATATCAAAATGTGTGATATAAAATTATCAATTATCCTTACATACAGAGCATTTTCAATGACTTTAGCAAACATTGATGGCATAGAAATAGGTCGAAAATTGTCTACATTATTCCTTTCTTCCTTTTTATAAAGCGACTTTCCTACTGAGTACTTTAATCATTCAGGAAACTGACCATTCCTAAACAAAAAATTAGAAATATGGCTAAATACAGGGCTAACATGTGCAGCAAAGTACTTTAATATTCTGCTAGGCACTCCATCATATCCATGAGAGTCCGTAGTCTTCAGTGATTTAATTATTCACTCAATCTCCCCCTTGTCTGTATCACTGAGAAATATTTCAGACATCAATCTCGGAAAGGCATTTGCTAAGATTGTTATATGATTTCCTGTAGAAACTAAATTTTTATTTAATTCACCAGCAATGCTCAGAAAATGATTGTTAAATACTGTACATATATCTGATATACAAGTAACAGAAACTGACTTTACATTGCCAACCTTGTGCTGCTGACCGGACACTTACTTCACAACTGACCATATGGTTTTAATTTTATCCTGTGAATGAGCTATTGTATTTGCATGCCATGTACTCTTTGTCTTCCTAATAACATTTTTAAGCACCTTGAAGTACTGTTTGCAATGCACTACTGTAGCTTGATTGTGACCACTTCTAACGTTTTGATATAATTCCCGCTTTGTTCTACATAATATCCTTACCCCACTAGTTAGCCACTGAGGCTGCCTTTTACTGCTAGTACCCTATTTAGCCCCCCCTCCCCATGAACCATGGACCTCCCAAGTGGGGAGGCTTGCGTGCCTCAGCGATACAGACAACAGAGGGGTATCTGTCGAGAGGCCAGACATATCTGTGGTTCCTGAAGAGGGGCAGCAGCCTTGTCAGTAGTTGCAGGCGCAACAGTCTGGATGATTGACTGATCTGGCCTTGTAACACTAACCAAAATGGCCTTGCTGTTCTGGTACTGTGAACGGCTGAAAGCAAGGAGAAACTACAGCCGTAATTTTTCTCAAGGGTATACAGCTTTACTGTATGATTAAATGATGAAGGTGTCCTCTTGGGTAAAATATTCCGAAGGTAAAATAGTCCCCCATTCGGATCTCCAGGCGGGGACTACTGAAGAGGACGTCATTATCAGGAGAAAGAATACTGGCATTCTATGGATCGGAGTGTGGAATGACAGATCCCTTAATCGGGCAGGTAGGTTAGAAAATTTAAAAAGGGAAATTGATAGGTTAAAGTTAGATATAGTGGCAATTAGTGAAGTTCGGTGGCAGGAGGAACAAGACTTTCTGTCAGGTGAATACAGGGTTATAAATACAAAATCAAATAGGGGAACTGCAGGAGTAGGTTTAATAGTGAATAAAAAAATAGGAGTTCGGGTAAGCTGCTACAGACAACATAGTGAACGCATTATTGTGGCCAAGATAGACACGAAGCCCGTGCCTACGACAGTACTACAAGTCTATATGCCAACTAGCTCTGCACATGACAAAGAAATTGAAGAACTGTATGATGAGATAAAAGAAATTATTCAGATAGTGAAGGGAGATGAAAATTTAATAGTCATGGGTGACGAATTCGATAGTAGGAAAAGGAAGAGACGGAAACGTAGTAGGTGAATACAGATTGGGGGTAAGAAATGAACGTGGAAGCCGCCTGGTAGAATTTTGCACAGAGCACAACTTAACCATAGCTAACACTTGGTTCAAGATCCATAAAAGAAGGTTGTATACATGTAAGCAGCCTGGAGATACTGATAGGTTTCAGATAGATTATATAATGGTAAGACAGAGATTTAGGAACCAGGTTTTAAATCTTAAGACATTTCCAGGGGCAGATGTGGACTCTGACCACAATCTATTGGTTATGAACTGTAGATTAAAACTGAAAGAACCAGAGGTTGTACAGAGTTTCAGGGAGAGCATAAGGGAACAACTGACAGGAATGGGGGAAAGAAATACAGTAGAAGAAGAATGGGTGGCTTTGAGGAATGAAATAGTGAAGGTAGCAGAGGATCAAGTAGGTAAAAAGATGAGGGCTAGCAGAAATCCTTGGGTAACAGAGGAGACACTGAATTTAATTGATGAAAGCAGAAAATACAAAAATGCAGTAAGTGAAGCAGGCAAAAAGGAATACAAACGTCTCAAAAATGAGATCGACAGGAAATGCAAAATGGCTAAGCACGGATGGCTAGAGGACAAATGTAAGGATGTAGAGGCTTATCTCATGAGAGATAAGATAGATACTGCCTACAAGAAAATTAAAGAGACCTTTGGAGAAAAGAGAACCACTTGCATGAATATCAAGAGCTCAGATGGAAACCCAGTTCTAAGCAAAGAAGGGAAAGCAGAAAGGTGGAAGGAATATTTAGAGGGTCTATACAGGGGCGATGTTCTTGAGGACAGTTTTATGGAAGTGGAAGAGGAGGTAGATGAAGATGAAATGGGAGATATGATACTGCGTGAAGTGTTTGACAGAGCACTGAAAGACGTAAGTCGAAACAAGGCCCCGGGAGTCGACAACATTCCATTGGAACTACTGACAGCCTTGGGAGAGCCAGCCCTGACAAAATTCTACCATCTGGTGAGCAAGTTGTATGAGACAGGCGAAATACCCTCAGACTTAAAGAAGAATATAATAATTCCAATCCCAAAGAAAGCAGGTGTTGACAGATGTGAAAATTACCGAACTATCAGTTTAATAAGTCACAGCTGCAAAATAGTAATGCGAATTCTCTACAAATGAATGGAAAAACTGATAGAAGCCGACCTCGGTGAAGATAAGTTTGGATTCCGTAGAAATATTGGAACACGTGAGGATATACTGGCCCTACGACTTATCTTAGAAGAAAGATGAAGGAAAGGCAAACCTATGTTTCTAGCATTTGTAGACTTAGAGAAAGCTTTTGACAATGTTGATTGGAATACTCTCTTTCAAATTCTGAAGGTGTCAGGGGTAAAATACAGGGAGCGAAAGGCTATTTACAATTTGTACGGAAAGCAGATGGCAGTTATAAGAGTCGAGGGGTATGAAAGGGAAGCAGTGGTTGGGAAGGGAGTGAGACAGGGTTGTAGCTTATTCCCGATGTCATTCAATCTGTATATTGAGCAAGCAATAAAGGAAACAAAAGAAAAGTTTGGAGTAGGTATTAAAATCCATGGAGAAGAAATAAAAACTTTGAGGTTTGCCGATGACATTGTAATTCTGTCAGAGACAGCAAAGGACTTGGAAGAGCAGTTGAACGGAATGGACAGTGTCTTGAAGGGAGGGTATAAGATGAAGATCAACAAAAGCAAAACGAGGATAATGGAATGTCATCGAATTAAGTTGGGTGATGTTGAGGGAATTAGATTAGGAAATGAGACACCTAAAGTAGTAAAGGAGTTTTGCTATTTGGGGAGCAAAATAACTGATGATGGTCGAAGTAGAGAGGATATAAAATGTAGAATGGCAATGGCAAGGAAATCGTTTCTGAAGAAGAAAGATTTGTTAACATCGAGTATAGATTTAAATGTCAGGATGTCATTTCTGAAAGCATTTGTAGGGAGTGTAGCCATGTATGGAAGTGAAACGTGGACGATAAATAGTTTAGACAAGAAGAGAATAGAAGCTTTCGAAATGTGGTGCTACAGAAGAATGCTGAAGATTAGATGGGTAGATCACATAACTAATGAGGAGGTATTGAATAGAATTGGGGAGAAGAGGTACTTGTGGCACAACTTGACTAGAAGAAGGGATCGGTTGGTAGGACATGTTCTGAGACATCGAGGGATAACCAATTTAGTATTGGAGGGCAGCGTGGAGGGTAAAAATCGTACAGGGAGACCAAGAGATGAATACACTAAGCAGATTCAGAAGGATGTAGGCTGCAGTAGGTACTGGAAGGTGAAGAAGCTTGCACAGGATAGAGTAGCATGGAGAGCTGCATCAAACCAGTCTCAGGACTGAAGACCACAACAACCCTATTTAGGACATTCTAATGGAAAGCAGCTCTCAAAGAGCATCAGAAATGTGTTAAGGAAAGCATTATATTTGTCATCTATGTTACCAGCACTATAAACATCCTGCCACTCTTGTTCCTCGACAAGGTTTAAAAAATTCTCAATTGCTTTTGGATTAAATGGTTCAAATGGCTCTGAGCACTATGGGACTTAACTTCAGAGGTCATCAGTCCCCTAGAACGTAGAACTACTTAATCCTAACTAACCTAAGGACAACACACACATCCATCCCCGAGGCAGGATTCGAACCTGTGGCCGTAGCGGTCGCACGGCTCCAGACTGTAGTGCCTAGAACCACTCGGCCACTCCGGCTGGCTTTTGGATTAACTTTCCTGCATAGTTTGTAATTATATGTGACATTTGTTTGAGTACAAAATCCTTTTAGTGTTAAAATTGGTGCATCATGGTCTGAAAGGGCATTGACCCTTTTACTAACAGAATGCCCATCTGGTAATGAAGAATGAATAAAAATGTTGTTTATGGCTGTGCTACTGTTCCCCTGCACTGTAGTTGGAAAAACACATTCTGCATCAGATCATATGAATTTAGGAGATCTACCAACATCATTTTTCTTGCACTATCATGTACAAAATTTATACTGAAGTCACCACACACAACTAATTTCTCGTACTTCCTATAAAGTGAACAAGAACCCCC
Organism: Schistocerca piceifrons; assembly: GCF_021461385.2. Lineage (NCBI taxonomy): Eukaryota > Metazoa > Arthropoda > Insecta > Orthoptera > Acrididae > Schistocerca > Schistocerca piceifrons. The sequence goes on from NC_060149.1 coordinate 224,601,121, forward strand.
TCTAGCTTGGGCAGAAATGCTCTGAAGTCAAAATTAGGGGACCTATAAACAAAAACAATTAAAAGTTTAGTTTCACTAAATTCAACTGCAACTGCACAACATTCAAATATCTGTTCAGTGCAGTGCCACGATACATACCTCTATGGACGCAAAAGGAATACTGTTTTTTACATACATGGCCATTCTCCCACTCCACAATGAAATCCTTGAAAAACAGCCAGCTAACCTGTATCCTGGTAAAGGAAGCCTCTGAATCGTCAAATTATTTAAGTGGTGCTCCGATATACGAATAATTTCATAGTCAACATCTATAAGCAGTTCACTAACTTTATCTCTAATAGCTTTAATATTCTGATGAAATATGCTAACTCCTTCTCTACTTGGAAACACGACATCCTCTGAAGGTGAGCCCTTAGAGGGACTTCCTTTAAGCAGGTATATCCATCAGCTGACTTCATTCAAAAACGGTGCAGCTCTAACACTAACTACTACAGGAATTTTTCCAAGAGTGTCCTACCACCACCCACTACACTTGCACCTATAAGCTTTGCCAGTATCCCCTTCCCAAACCTGTTGAAGTGCAGGCCATGCCTAGTGAAACCTGATCTACTGATAAACTCAACTGGCACCAATGCAATGTGACCCATGCCCTCTGCCATCAGTGCCCTCTCCAGCCCAATGTTAACGTGCTTAACAGCTGCATTAAGATGAGGCTGATCATGATGCGGAAACAGTTGCATGAAATGCAGATTGATGCCATCAGTTTGAGTAGCTATCTTTATCAGGTCACCACCTACATCACATTCCCTGTCCCTATCAAGGCTATTCCCTGCACCAGGTCTAATTTGGTGCGTAGTTTTGTGTATGTAATTAATTTCCTAATTTATTTTGACCATTCCTAGTTAATATCTTTTGTTATGGAGTGAAATCAGTAATTTTTTCAGGACTTAAATTCTATTGTTTACTTATAAACAAAAATAAAATCTGTAATAATTATAAACATTTGGAAGAAGAACTACTAGAATCCTTTAAGTATTTACTTGGCTCTATTCGAAAACATGTTAGCAAAGTCAGCCCTTATTTAATTCCAAAATAATTACCAGATTGGTCAAAAGCATTGTTTGCATAACTAGATCTGCTAATTTCATTATTTAAACAAATAATTTGGCCTAATCTTTGTGGTAGAGAGAACTGTTAAAAAGGAGGAATTTTTCGATCTATTCATATAATTGAATGAGTTATGTTTTAATTGTAATTTCTGTAACTTAAAACATCAAAAAAGTATAGTCTCAGTGCCTATTTACTGTGAGGATTTATAAAGGCCCTATGTTTGGTCCTGAGACAGTCCGTCCACGGCCAATTTTCAGAGGGAAATTATGTACTGCTTCAAGTAACAACAATGCATCAAATTTAACAGTGGAATTAGTGTAACACAAATAGGCCATGTGTTAAGGCAATGACAATGTCTGTTCAAGTTATTTGAGAAATAGTGTCACACATACCTTATTCTTCTGCAAGAACTGCGAACTGTGTGGTTAGGTTTATACTGCTCATAGATGTTCAACAGCAAACTATCATAGCAGTATGCTGATGTTTGCCTGCAACCTATTAATGAGGCTTATCAAAATTTACCAATAGTGAGCTATGTACTGTTGGGGGTTGTGGACAGTGACAGTAAAGAACTGTGAAACACAACTGTGCAACTGTTAGCTACATTAATTACAGTAGTCAGTGTTGAACTTCCACCCTCCAACCCCCCCCCCCCCCCCACCCCCTATTTTTTAGCCAGTATAACAATGCAGTACGTCGACACCAAGGACAAATGAAGAAACAAAGCAGGTGAACGTCACAAGCTTTCAGCCAAGTGCTCATTGGCCTTTTCCAAGAGGTATGACTGCCAGTGGGCTGCTGGTACACCCTTATATATGCTAGCTGCCAGCTGATATCACTGGTGCTCACAGCCTTGCCATATATGGGCATAATTTGACTTGGCATTCAATATGCCCACTTCAACCATGTGATCCCTGGATTCCACATCATTCTGAGCTGCAGGAGGCCATCTCCATTAAGGGCGTTATTGATGATTTTTATTTCAGTGGCTTATTTAATTACACAGTCCCAAAAGCCATTAGTGTGAGCCACAACAGTGGTTTCATCGAATTTGATCAAGCGACCGTTTTCTAAAGCATGTTCAGCTAAAGTCGATTTCTCAAGGTAGTGTATGCGATAAAGCCTCTTGTTCTTCTGTCTGCATTGTTCTACCATTCATACCGATTTCCAACATATGACTGGCCGCACTCACAAACCATCTTGTAGACCCGAGGTATTCTGCGACCTACTCCATCTCTAACTGGTCTCAGGACTTCCGAATATTTATCAGAGACCTGAAGATCAATTTGATTTTGTGTCTTTTCAGTAGGTGGCTTGTCTTGCTCAACATGGACCCACAGAATGGCAAGAAGACATGTTTCTTTTCCCACTTTTTGTCGGTGGTCTTATTGTGATTCTCACTTGAAAGCACTCCATTTATTTGATGAATGTTGTAACCGTAGTTCCTGAAGACCATACTGTCACCCTCATTAAGATGAAGATGGTCAGTCTGGTTGATAAAATCATTAGACCACAGAGCTGTGGTCAAAACACACAATAACCCTGAAAGAGTGGTTTGGTGTGGGGCGGTAGAGGGGTGACGAGGACCGCGGTGGCCATCGTAGGGTTGTGGACCACTCTGGCTGCGGCATGGATGGGGCCTCTCCGTCGTTTCTAGGCCCCCGGTTAACATACAATACAATACAATACAATACAAAACAACACAATGATGATCATTTATGAGTCACTGCAAGCTTAATATCAGTAACATGTATTGTCTTAATACAACTGGCCAGAGCCAATAGTTTTTCTTATTGCACAAAAAAAGTATTTCATTCTCCTCCATCTATTTTTCTCCTTTTCACATCAAAACTAAGAATATTCCTGTTACTGTCAACTGGAGATACTACAAACACATTTTTTGTGTTTTCTTGATTTTATAAAGTGTGGTCAGTTATGTTGTTGTTGTTGTGGTCTTCAGTCCTGAGACTGCTTTGATTCAGCTCTCCATGCTACTCTATCCTGTGCAAGCTTCTCCATCTCCCAGTACCTACAGGAGGCTACGTCCTTCTGAATCCTATTAGTGTATTCATCTCTTGGCCTCCCTCTACGATTTTTACCCTCCACGCTGCCCTCCAATACTAAATTGGTTATCCCCCGATGCCTCAGAACATGTCCTACCAACCGATCCCTTCTTCTAGTCAAGTTGTGACACAAACTCCTCTTCTCCCCAATCATATTCAATACCTCCTCATTAGTTGTGTGATCTAACCATCTAATCTTCAGCATTCTTCTGCAGCACCACATTTTGAAAGCTTCTATTCTCTTCTTGTCTAAACTATTTATCGTCCATGTTTCACTTCCATACATGGCTACACTCCATACAAATACTTTTAGAAACGACTTCCTGACACTTAAATCTATACTCGATGTTACCAAATTTCTCTTCTTCAGAAACGCTTTCCTTGCAATTGACGGTGTACATTTTATATCCTCTCTCCTTCGAGCATCATTAGTTATTTTGCTCCCCAAGTAGCAAAACTCCTTCACTACTTTAAGTGTCTCATTTCCTAATCTAATACCCTCAGCATCACCCGACTTAATTCGACGACATTCCATTATCCTCGTTTTTCTTTTGTTGATGTTCATCTTATATCCTCCCTTCAAGACACTGTCCATTCCGTTCCACTGCTCTTCCAAGTCCTTTGCTGTCTCTGACAGAATTACAATGTCATCTGCGAACCTTAAAGTTTTTATTTCTTCTCCATGGATTTTAATACCTATTCCAAATTTTTCTTTTGTTTCCTTTACTGCTTGCTCACCTCACCAAAAGTCTTGTTCCTCCTGCCACCGAACTTCACTAATTCCCACTATATCTAACTTTAACCTATCCATTTCCCTTTTTAAATTTTCTAATCTACCAGCCTGATTAAGGGATCTGACATTCCACACTCCGATCCGTACAACGCCAGCTTTGTTTCTCCTCATAACAATGTCCTCCTGATTAGTCCCCGCCCGGAGATCCGAATGGGGGACTATTTTACCTCCGGAATATTTTACCCAAGAGGATGCCATCATCATTAACCATACAGTAAAGCTGCATGCCCTCAGTAAAAATTGTGGCTGTAGTTTCCTCTTGCTTTCAACCGTTCGCAGTACCAGCACAGCGAGGCTGTTTTGGTTAGTGTTACAAGGCCAGATCAGTCAATCATCCAGACTGTTGCCCCTGCAACTACTGAAAAGGCTGCTGCCTTTCTTCAGGAACCATTCATTTGTTTGGCCTCTCAACAGATACCCCTCCGTTGTGGTTGCACCTACGGTACGGCTATCTGTATCGCTGAGGCACGCGAGCCTCCCCACCAACGGCAAGGACTATGGTTCAAAGGGGGAGGTGGTTGGTTATATAATTGATATCAATGGGTTTCTGTATATCATTCAGGTTCTTAAGGGCAATTGTAGCCTCAAAATGAATGGAAATCGTGTTTATGACATGTTTTAACAACATTGTGTGTAAAGTTACTCCATTCAAAGAGTACATGCATATTCAAATGCAGAGATATGTAAACAGGCAGAATATGGCACTGCAGTCGGCAATGCCTATATAAGACAACAAGTGTCTGGTGCAGTTGTTAGATTGGTTACTGCTGCTACAATGGCAGGTTATCAATATTTAAGTGAGTTTGCACGTGGTGTTATAGTCGGTGCACAAGGGATGGGACATAGCATCTCCGAGGCAGCGGTGAAGTGGGGATTTTCCCATGTGACCATTTCACGAGTGCACGGTGAATATCATGAATCCAGTAAAACTTCAAATCTCTGACATCGCAGCAGCTGGAAAAAGACCTGCAAGAACGGGACCAACGACAACTGAAGAGAATAGTGCAGCGTGACAGAAGTGCAACCCTTCCACAAATTGCTGCAGATTTCAATGCTGGGCCATCAATAAGTGTCAGTGTGTGAACCATTCAATGAAACATCATCAACATAGTCTTTTGGAGCCGAAGGCCCACTCGTGTACCCTTAATGACTGCACGACATGAAGCTTTACACCTCACCTGTGATCATCAACACCGACATTGGACTGTTGATGACTGGAAACAAGCGGATGGATGTGTAAGGGTATGGAGACAACCTCATTAATTCATGGACCCTTCATGTCAGCTGAGGACTGTTCAAGCTGGTGGAGGCTCTGTAATAGTGTGGCGCGTGTGCAGTTGGGAGTGCTATGGGGCCCTTGATATGTCTAGAGATGACTGTGATAGGTGACACATGCGTAAGCATCCTGTCTGATCACCTGCATCCATTATTCATGTCCACTGTGCATTCCAACAGATTTGGGCAATTCCAGCAGGACAACTCGACACCCCATACATCCAGAATTGCTATAGAGTGGCTCCAGGAACATTCTTTTGACTTTAAACACTTCCACTGGCCATCAAACTCCCCAGACATGAACATTATTCAGCATATCTGGGATGCCTTGCAACGTGCTGTGCAGAAGAGATTCCACCCTCTCATACTCTTATGGATTTATGGACAGCCCTGAAGCATTCATGGTGTCAGTTCCCTCCAGCACTACTTCTGACGTTAGTCGAGTTCATGCCACATCATATTGTGGCACTTCTGCATGCTTGCGGGGGCCCTACACAATATTAGGCAGGTGTACCAGTTTTTTGGCTCTTCAGTGTACTTTGCAAGATATTTGGCAGTATTGCCTTATAATGGATAACTTTACACATGTCTGGAAATTTTAAATGAAAAGAAAACAGAAATCTGAAGTGGCATGACACTTTTCATAGGTTTATTGACTTGTTGGAACCTATTACAAGGATAAATGCAATATGGCAAGTCATTTAAATTTTAAGTTTTTATTATGTAAATTGAAAATAATGCTTCTGCTGTGTCTGGAGCACGAGTTTCTCACCTTCACTTTTATAGTATTTCTATAGCAGGATGAGGCACTACTAACCTTGATTTCACTTCAATAAAGACTGGATACATACATAAAAGATTGCAGGTGTTCTTTGAACTACAAAGATCATCTTTGTAATACCACAGGTTCATCAAGTAGCCCCTAGTTATTGATTTTGGAGATATCTCCAACATCAGGCCATACAAATGTCTATGTTGAGTCACCTGTCATCTTCACGAACTTAACTTGAATCTAATCATAAGATAGCACTTGTCCAATAATTTCCTCAGTAACCTTATTTTCTGCTTTTGTTTGCAGTCGTCGTAAAGTTACCCCCACCCAAGCAAAAGTCACACACCTTTGCTTGTTTTCAGCTTGCTAGTAAAATGTCTCCACTAAAAAAGTGTTTCACCTACTGTTCCACATAACTATGACATGGCAATGACAGTTTCTAAGCAATGTAAAAATACGTAAAGATGCTCACATCCAATTAACTGCATTTATCATCCTGCATCATGATGTATGAACAACACTGTCATGATTTTTCAATCCAGTAAAGTTCACTATGTCTTATCTAAGCAGCCATTTTACTCAGAATTTCCAAAACAGGCCATGGGCGGCACCCCACAGAACTTAATGGAAAGTGTGTAAAGTAACCCAGGTTGCATAATTTAACCCAGTTTATGGTACATCAAATTCAGTCGTTATCTTAAAACCATTGCAGAGTATACCCTTGTACGTTTCATCCTCTCAGAAACTAAACTCTGCTTATATTCTGCTAAACACAAAAATAGTTTTATACATAATCACTATTATGAATTTGAATATTTTATTTCCATGCATTCAAAAGACAGCAGTAGATTTTAAGCAACTTTCTTCTTCTCTGAATTTCTAATTCTTCTGAAGCACACATAAATTTGATAATTACTGAAGATTTTTGTACCCAAATGTACAAAAAACTTTGGACGAAAACAGAAGGCATTCAGCCTGATCCATCTATTTGCCATGCTTTCTGTCAAACTACAGCAAGCTGTAGTCTCAAAATAAAATGGCACAAAACCTACAGCACTGCTCCCTGTCTAGCACTGCTGCAATTGCATTCTCACAATGAGTGGCTTTTGGATATTAGCGAGATCATGAAAACCAATCCTCTGCAACAGTTAACATGTTCATCTGATGATTAGATTATAGTGTATGTTTTAGAGTTCAGTTGTTACATCATATTTCAAAAGAAAATATAAAACTGACAAGAATATTTAGAACATACAGAGTGAATATCGAACACACACAGAGACTGGCAATAGCAAGAAAAACTTTCCTGAAAAGCAAGATGATGTTAACAACAAATACAAATTTAAGTGTTAGGGAGCCTTTTATGAATGTATTCATTTGGAGTGTGGTGTCATGTAGAAGTGAAAGGAAGAAAATAAATGGTAAAGAGAATATAAGCATATTTGGTGCTACAGAAAAATCCTGAAGATTAAATGTATAGATTGGATAAGTAACAAGGAGGTACTGAATGGAATTAGACATCAAAGAGCTTAACATCAAAACTTGCCTAACAGAAGAAAGAGATTGATTAGACACATCCTGAGGCATCAAAGAATAGTTTAATTTGGCCTAGAGGAACGTGTCAGGGGTAAAAATTGCAGGGGGAAATCAATGTTAAATACAGTAGGCAGGTTTAAATTGATGTAGGGTGCAGTAGTTATGCAGGTAGTAAAAAGTTTATACAGGAAAACAAGTCAGTCTTCAGACTGATGAATTCAACAATTACAATAAGCACTCTGTATTACTCGGCAAGGTGAATCAGTTACCTGGCTGTAATGGGAACTACTTGGCGATGTGACTTGTTACAGTAACGTTCCAGTCCATCTCAGAGTGTGAGCACAAAAAGGGACTGCAGAAAATACCTTTGTGGAAAGCCATGACTACTTGCTATTAATATCGTTAATATTACAGGCAATGAAAACAAGAAAAGTGTGATAGTGCTGACACAGAAGGTGATAAAAGATGCATTCAGTTAGGGAATGGTGTGCAAATTACAGAAGGAGGGATATGATGCCAAGTGGAGTAGGACATCAAGTATGTGCTCCAAAACAGAATTAGAGAAATGCATACAATAAATATTTCATTGGTGATCTAAATAAATTGCTGCAATATTATGGCCATGGAAGGAAATACAAACTTTGCAGAAATTTCACAGCTGTTGTTTCACTGAATTAGCCTTCCCTACTAGAAAAGAAACTCTAAGAAAAACTGTTCCATCTATGGGATTTGATTTTAGAAGTTGCTAGAATGAATGAGTCATGAACATACTAGCAAAAAAGCCCATGATATCAGACTTTTAAAAAAAATTTATAAAATGAAGCATTAGCATAAAGTGACCAATGGTTTACTTAGATGAGCCATGGATCGAGACACACTACACTGTGAAAAATATTGCAAAGTGGCAATGTGTGAACAGTGTCATCAGACAACAGTGCCAGAGAGCGTTTCATTGTTGTGACTGCAGAGTTTCATTTTTTGTTCACATATTCTCTGTGACAACAGGAAAACTTCAGACTATCATGTAGAAATGGCAAAAAAAAATACAAATCTGTAGAGACAAAGAAAACCAAACTTTCACATTAATTATGGAGCAACAAACACTTTCTCTTTATTCAATTGGTAAACTCTTGCAAAAAATGTCCCTTCTTACTGCTGTCATGCCATCTAGACCTAAATCCTACAGAACTATTATGAAATCTTGCAAAGATAATCGTGATACATCACACATCTTACTCTCTAACCTGAAAAACTTAACAGCTCATGCCTCTGCTGCTAATAAATAAATGTTGTTTGTCATCTAGCTTGGTGCATACCTTTTGATGTAACACTACTTTGGTGATTTATGCATCAATTTTTCTGGTTATAGTTGGCATTACAAGGCTAAGTGGGTTTCCTTCCAAACCTTTCCACCTACGAAAAATTTGAGATGGTCACTGGGAATCAAACACAGGACCTTGGCATTACTAGGCACAAATGCTAACCACTAGACCACAATGTCACTTTGCTTATGTGGCTGTGACATTATCTTTTACTGCTGTGTCCTTAGAAGACTTGAAAGTATACGTATCATGCCAAAAAAGTGTGTGATGATGAGTGGAGGAGACACACTTTGATGGCCAAGGAACTGAAAATATAAATAAAATCACTCAGCACAGATTCAAACAAAAAGTCAGCATTGTCATCCTCCAATGAAACAGCAGCAAAGAATCAACAGATACACACGTAGAAAATAGCGATGTCACTGGGGAAGATAGTTTTCCAGATATTGCCCTTCTTACTGCTGCCCACTGTGAGCAGCCAAGGTGAGATATACTATGTGTCCCAATTCCGGTCTTATTCTAAATGGGTACTTCATTTAGATGTGAGTATAGACATTTAGCGTGCGACAGCACTCCTCTTGTAACAGTACTGGAAGGTACACAATTACTACCTCCCCTCCTTGCTTATAGGGCATGAACACAGGGGCACCGGCACCCTGGCCAGATAATTGGATTGCTTTGCTGGGTAAAACTTCAGCTAAGGGAATTAAAATACACTCATCTATGGAATCTAAAGGAAGTTCTAGACATTACAGGCATAATAAAGAAGAAAATTGTAGAAAATAAAGTAACTTTTGCATCTGTTGCCTAAAGATGCTTCTACTAGAATAAAGAAATTTTTCTTGCTGTTCTGAGTTAATGCATACACAAAACATGACACTTTGCCCTCACTTGTTCCTACCAACACACAATTCTCATTTAACAAAGAATTAAATACTGCTCTTGGTTGGTGTCGCAACGTAGTTGTCAGTCTCACACATTGCAATTCTTGACTGAATTACTCTGCCCATATTCAGTATGTTCTGGTATAAGATTAGGGATCATGGTAGTGAGTTATGGTGACACATGACAAAAACAAAATTCAAGCTTACTTTGAAACTGGTCACACCAGGAAGAACGTTTTCCTCTGGAACTTCAACTTCATCTAAGAAAATCATTCCTGTAGCAGATGCCCGAAGTGAGAATTTGCCTTCTATTTTGGGTGTTGCCAATCCTTTAGCTCCATTCCATTCCACAATGAATCCTCGTAACTTGCCGTCTTCACATTTTGCCCAAATAATTAAAATATCTGCAACTGGGGCATTGCTTATCCTGAACAGACAATAAGTTACATAAACATAGATGCAGTATTACAAGTACACTTTTCAAATCAAAAGAAATCAACACAATGGAAACTCATCATAGATAGTATTAAGGAACAAGCATATGACAATATGATGTGTCTGAAATACCCAAATATAGCTACAGGTATGTACTATTATGCATGCCCACTCGGTTAGCTGTGCGGTCTAACGCACTGCTTTCCAGGTAGGAGGCATGCCGGTCCCCGGCACAAATCCATGCAATGGATTAGTGTCGAGGTCCGGTGTGCCAGCAAGTCTGTGGATGGTTTTTAAGACGGTTTTCCATCTGCCTTGGCAAATGTGGGCTGGTTCCACTTATTCTGCCTCAGTTACACTATGTCAGCGATTGCTTCACAAACACCTTCTCCATGTACGCATACACCATCATTATTCTACCATGCAAACATTGGGGTTACTCTCGTCTGGTGTGATATGTTCCTGGGGGAGGGGAGGTGTCCACTGGGGGCTGAACCGCGCAATAACCCTTGGTTCGGTGTGGGGCGGCGGTGGGGTGAGTGGACTGCTGTAACCTGTTGTGGGATTGTGTACCACTGTGGGCTATGGCAGGGACGAAGCCTCTCCATCATTTCTAGGTCCTCAGTTCCATACAATACAATATTATTATGCATGATTATTAACATAGAAAAGCACCAGTGTAGGATTTTTATAACATAAGAAATGATATTATTATTATTATTATTATTATTATTAACCTTTATTTGTCTATGATACCTTTACAGCCTTGAACATTGTAATTGCTGCACACTTACAATGATGATATCATGTCGTACATATAAGGAATACATAAGCTAAAATAGAAGCACATTAGATGCCATTATATAAACATTCAACGCCACTAATACACTGCAACATTCAAAAGTAATACTACTGATAATGGAGTTCAGAAATGTCTGAGTGGATATAAAAGTCTTTTAATTAACAGCTGTTTCAACTTGCTCTTAAAGAAATTTCCACAGAGCTGCTTCACATTATTTGGCAACCTATTATAAAATGCAAGTGGACTTTCATTTGTAGCACTTTTGTTACTCAGTATCATAATAACAACACCTTATGAGACCTTAGTTTCTCCCAGTGTATAGAATGTCGTCACCCAGCTGCATTCCCCTAAGTTATTTGAATACACCTTGTTCATGTATTGCATTAATAAAATCTCTATTCATTATGCTTATTGCATCATTCTCTTTTACAAATATAATTGTCATAAGCATATACCTTTATTGTATAGTCAATAAATTATACTTAATATAGTCCCAACATGACTAGTGTTTGCTTACAGTAGTAATAACCATAACTAGTATCTTCTGAAGCCTGAATATTTTATCCATGTAGACTGTGGGTGCTCCACCCCAAATTTCAGTCTCGTGTTGTAAATGAGAAGGGATTAATCCATAGAGCATTTGTTTAATAATAGGAGGAGTTATATATTTTTCAGGTGTTTTAGCAACCAAATATTTCAGCTAGTCTCTTTACAGATGTAGCTGACAGACTCTTTTCATGTAAGACACTCATCAATAACAATGTCTAAAAATTTATGTTTATTGGATGTTTCAACTGTAGACAGTGATTCAATATTTATATACACTTGAGACTGGTTGCAATTGAGCACCAACTTTATCACAACAGTCTTGGCCTTATTCAGCATAAGTTTATTCATGATCAGATGTTCCATGATCAGTTCAAAGTTGTCTTTATTGTTTTGGAATGCTATCTGCTCATTGCGGCTGAGGATAATAAATGCTGTATCAGCAGCATAGTTCACTAGCTTTAAGTTTTATGATCTAAGAATACTTCCCTGGGAACTCCAAAGTTGAGAGTCTTGTATACTGATTTTACTGTGGGGCATTCTTACTTCCATTCTTATAAGATAGTTTAGCATACTGTCTCCCATCTCAGAGATAACTTATGAATTTTAGTGATACTGCTATTATACCGCTAATTTGGATAAAAGTACTGTATGATTTATAGAACCAAATGCCTTATGCAAATCTAGAATTAATACTTGCAACACTTAATACAGTGAAAAACCATACTTCAACATAATTGTTTCTTTTGTATCTGCACAGGCACGACAACGTTGCAAAACATAGCCATCAGCACAAATGTCACTAATCTAGCCAACTGTGGGCACTCAACCCAGGAGCCTGGAAGCTGGACCGAAGAAGAGGATAAACTCAATGTGCAAGTTGATCTATGGGGGAACAGGGAGTCCAAACACCATGTAGAGACACAAGGAGAAAAGCACAAAATGCAACCAGCATGAATTACCAAACAAATAACATGTGGAAACAAGAGCATGCTGCAATGTGGAAGTCAGGTCAGTGTTAATCAATCACTCCATAGGAACTCACTGGCCCAACCTATCGTCCCTGGCAAGTAAACACCTGAGTCAGCAGTTCTGCCCATATGACACTCCACACATGACGTCCATGATAGCTTCTGCACTACTCTACCACTGAACCCACTGCAGTTCATCTGTGTCCATACATTTGTCTGCTGGTGGGGATACCAAAATTTCAATTGAGCAACACATTATTGGCTAATTCTACAGCCCTGAAAGTTCTCCTTGGTACCCAAGCCACAAAACATAATATCTTTATTTATGCCAATGCAATGTTCTTCTACATGCACATTGATACAGGTATTTCAACGATTGGTGGTCCATTAAAGGTTCCCTTGCCTGAAGTGAAGTTCAGTACATTTCTATCATCTGTTCTATGCAAATAATTGAGGTTCAAAAAATTTTGAACTCAGGTCTACATTATTCATGTAATGTCCTGACAAACTGACAATTATTCTGGTATATGTTTCAAGTTTCCTGTTGTTGTTGTTGTTGCTGTTGTTGTTGTCTTCAGTCCTGAGACTGGTTTGATGCAGCTCTCCATGCTACTCTATCCTGTGCAAGCTTCTTCATCTCCCAGTACTTACTGCAACCTACATCCTTCTGAATTTGCTTAGTGTATTCATCTCTTGGTCTCCCTCTACAACTTTTACACGCCACGCTGCCCTCAAATGCTAAATTTGTGATCCCTTGATGCCTCAGAACATGTCCTACCAACCGATCCCTTCTTCTAGTCAAGTTGTGACACAAACTCCTCTTCTCCCCAATTCTGTTCAATACCTCCTCATTAGTTATGTGATCTACCCATCTAATCTTCAGCATTCTTCTGTATCACCACATTTCGAAAGCTTCTATACTACTCTTGTCCAACCTATTTACCGTCCATGTTTCACTTCCATACATGGCTACACTCCATACAAATACTTTCATAAACGACTTCCTGACACTTAAATCTATAATCGATGTTAACAAATTTCTCTTCTTCAGAAACGCTTTCCTTGCCATTGCCATTCTACATTTTATATCCTCTCTACTTCGACCATCATCAGTTGTTTTGCTCCCCAAATAGCAAAACTCCTTTACTACTTTAAGTGTCTCATTTTCTAATCTAATTCCCTCAGCATCACCCGACTTAATTCGACTACATTCCATTATCCTCATTTAGCTTTTGTTGATGTTCATCTTATATCCTCCTTTCAAGACACTGTCCATTCCGTTCAACTACTCTTCCAAGCCCTTTGCTGTCTCTGACAGAATTACAATGTCATCGGCGAACCTCAACGTGGGCTACAACCCCGTCTCACTCCCTTCCCAACCACTGCTTCCCTTTCATGCCCCTCGACTCTTATAACTGCCATCTACTTTCTGTACAAATTGTAAATAGCCTTTCGCTCCCTGTATTTTACCCCTGCCACCTTTAGAATTTGAAAGAGAGTATTCCAGTCAACATTGTCAAAAGCTTTCTCTAAGTCTACAAATGCTAGAAATGTAGGTTTGCCTTTTCTTAATCTATTTTCTAAGATAAGTAGTAGGGTCAGTATTGCCTCATGTGTTCCAACATTTCTGCGGAATCCAAACTGATCTTCGCCGAGGTTGGCTTCTACCAGTTTTTCCATTCGTCTGTAAAGAATTCGCGTTAGTATTTTGCAGTTGTGACTTATTAAACTGATAGTTCGGTAATATTCACATCTGTCAACACCTGCTTTCTTTGGGATTGGAATTATTATATTCTTCTTTAAGTCTGAGGGTATTTCGCCTGTCTCATACATCTTGCTCACCAGATGGTAGAGTTTTGTCAGGACTGGCTCTCCCAAGGCCGTCAGTAGTTCCAATGGAATGTTGTCTACTCCCGGGGCCTTGTTTCGACTCAGGTCTTTCAGTGTTCTGTCAAACTCTTCACACAGTATCGTATCTCCCATTTCATCTTCATCTACATCCTCTTCCATTTCCATAATATTGTCCTCAAGTACATCGCCCTTGTATAGACCCTCTATATTCTCCTTCCACCTTTCTGCTTTCCCTTCTTTGCTTAGAACTGGGTTTCCATCTGAGCTCTTGATATTCATACAAGTGGCTCTCTTTTCTCCAAAGGTCTCTTTAATTTTCCTGTAGACAGTATCTATCTTACCCCTAGTGAGATAAGCCTCTACATCCTTACATTTGTCCTCTAGCCATCCCTGCTTAGCCATTTTGCACTTCCTGTTGATCTCATTTTTGAGACGTTTGTATTCCTTTTTGCCTGCTTCATTTACTGCATTTTTATATTTTCTCCTTTCATCAATTAAATTCAATATTTCTTCTGTTACCTAAGGATTTCTACTAGCACTCGTCTTTTTACCTACTTGATCCTCTGCTGCCTTCACTACTTCATTCCTTCTTCTACTGTATTTCTTTCCCCCATTCCTGTCAATTGTTCCATTATGCTCTCCCTGAAACTCTGTACAACCTCTCGTTTAGTCAGTTTATCCAGGTCCCATCTCCTTAAATTCCCACCTTTTTGCAGTTTCATCAGTTTTAATCTACAGTTCATAACCAGTAGATTGTGGTCACAGTCGACATCTGCCCCTGGAAATGTCTTACAATTTAAAACCTGGTTCCTAAATCTCTGTCTTACCATTATATAATCTATCTGATACCTTCTAGTATCTCCAGGATTCTTCCATGTATACAGCCTTCTTTTATGATTCTTGAACCAAGTGTTAGCTATGATTAAGTTATGCTCTGTGCAAAATTCTACCAGATGGCTTCCTCTTTCATTTCTCTCCCCCAATCCGTATTCACCCACTATGTTTCCTTCTCTCCCTTTTCCTACTCTCGAATTCCAGTCACCCATGAGTATTAAATTTTCGTCTCGCTTCATTACCTGAATAATTTCTTTTATCTCATCATACGTTTCATCAATTTCTTCATCATCTGCAGAGCTAGTTGGCATATAAACTTGTACAGTTGTTGTAGGCGTGGGCTTCGTGTCTATCTTGGCCACAATAATGCGTTCACTATGTTGTTTGTAGTAGCTTACCTGAACTCCTATTTTTTTATTCATTATTAAACCTACTCCTGCATTACCCCTATTTGATTTAGTATTTATAACCCTGTATTCACCTGACCAAAAGTCTTGTTCCTCCTGCCACCGAACTTGACTAATTCCCACTATATCTAACTTCAACCTATCCATTTCCCTTTTTAAATTTTCTAACCTACCTGCCCGATTAAGGGATCTGACATTCCATGCTCCGATCCGTAGAACGCCAGTTTTCTTTCTCCTGATAACGACATCCTCTTGAGTAGTCCCCGCCCAGAGATCCGAATGGGGGACTGTTTTACCTCCGGAATATGTTACACAAGAGGACGCCATCATCATTTAACCATACAGTAAAGCTGCATGCCCTCGGGAAAAATTATGGCTGTAGTTTCCCCTTGCTTTCAGCCGTTCGCAGTACCAGCACAGCAAGGCCGTTTTGGTTAGTGGTGCAAGGCCAGATCAGTCAATCATCCAGACTGTTGCCCCTGCAACTACTGAAAAGGCTGCTGCCCCTCTTCAGGAACCACACATTTGTCTGGCCTCTCAACAGATACCCCTCCGTTGTGGTTGAACCTATGGTACGACCATCTGTATCGCTGAGGCACGCGAGCCTCCCCACCAACGGCAAGGTCCATGGTTCCTGTTAATAAGTCGTAATTCTTTCATAAAGTACAATGTATTCCCTTCCACAGAGAAGAGCAAGCAATAAGAACTGAAATAGACCAGCAATAACTTCAGCAACACCATCAACTACTTCAGTAACAACTAAACAAACAGGAGAGCCAATAAAAAAGTTTGGAATAATGCAGTCACCAACAGTCTTAGGAGATACACGCTTTAGTGTCCCTACTACCATGTCCAGCGTCATTTGTGCCATTCCAAGAAACACAGGGGCTTGAGACTCTTACAGGCAATACCAAAAGCAACATTTTGAGGTGTTCCAGGTGCATTGTGTGAATGTATGTAATTCACTTTTGTAATGGTTCTGCCACACATCTGCCACTGGCAGAAAACTTGAGAGGCTATCATTTCTTATACCAGGTAAACTCTTATATTATTATGTTAATTGCTAAATAATATTTTAACATTTTATTTTAGACAGCGAAAATAACCACTAAATTTTTGTACTATTCTGAACCACACAATGATAAAATTACTGTCATAACAAAGCAGCAAGAATGGGGACCAATGAGAATATGTTGGGGGCAACAGAAAGGGAGAAAAGACATGGGAGTGTGTCCTCTGTGACAGAAACAAACAGAAGGCTGTCAGAGGTGGGAGCTTTCCACTGTTTATGGTCAAGATACAGGACAGCAGTAGCAGCCAGCAGGGGGTCTTCAGCATGGACTGGTGAAGAAGGACATGGCACCTGATCCCACATAACGCTGCCATTGTAGGTGATGCAGCCACTGCCATTATGGACACTCCATCCAGAATTAGGAGCTCATTCAATTGTTAAGTCCTAGTCTCCAAGATTACAGGGGTAATAGTCTCAAAAGGCCAAAATGGCTGTCATTTGCTATGCTACACAAAGGAAGCATCAACTACCATTTTGTAAAATGATCCCTGTTGCTTCAGAGACTTGCTGTAAGGACATTTTATTAACTGAACTTAATGCTGTAGCAGTGGTTCAGAAATTCATTTATGTAAGCTACCATGTTTGCTGAGAATACGTAAGTCACAAGATATTTGAACCTGTGAGTTATCATCTCCCAAGTCACCGTAAATTAGTGACTCAACCCCTTTTGCAAAATTTCTTCTAAAAAATATAGTACGGAAAGATATCACAGCAGCTATGGAGTTTAGTGGCATCATCTTGCCAAAAGTGCTATGAAGACATCACAACTAACTGAACTTTCCAACTACATAGAACTGTAACCACAATAATTTAAAAAAATAGAGTTTACTGTTTCATTTACCTTTCACTTGATTAACTCTGTCACTATTAACTTTTTACTGGACTGTATACTGAACTCTTATTTTTTCTCAATACTATCTCAGAAGCAAAACTGGTAAGAAACTTGTATTTTTCATCTTATTCATGTATATGTTTGGACTCAACTTTTTCCATGAAGTTGAGTGTCACCTGTCAGCACTGTTGGCCACAGAACTCAGGTTACTGTGGAGCAGAGATATGAATGTATCAAGTTTTCCTTTGCAGGAAAACAATTTCATAACTACTATGACCAAATGTGAGAAGAGCAAGGGAGGTTGTAGAGAGTGAAAGTGATGGAGGTTGAGGCCAGCCTGTTGCCAGGGGCAGAGAGGTTTTTGTATGGGCATTTATGAACCCAGTGTAGTGGGAACACAGTATAGCACATATCTATGTAGAACTAGCATTTCTATTGTTAATAACTTTTCTCATACAGCTCAGGATAATAAAAAAATAACTACTAATTTTCTGTCTAAAATAAAACATACAATCTTATTTTGTAGTAAATATTATCTTAATTATCTCTTTGTCTGCTGTGTAAAAGACTCAAACTGTTGTGACAGTGCCATGACATTTAACAGTGCCGCCACGACAGTACGCGCAAATGGCGATAGAGGCACTCCGCAACTCGGCTGAGCGCGGGAGTGCCACCTAGCTACGAATGGCGGCGGCCGCATGTCACGGCACGGCAGTCGAATAAGAGATACTGAGTTGTTATCATGTAACCAGCTATTGCTTCTAAGTGAGTGTGTTTGAATATCCACGCAATTATTGGGGATTAAAGGTTATAACACTTTTTGGCAACGAGGTCGGATATTTTCACTGCGTTGTGGATTTGTGTGTTCGTGACGGGGCAGACATGGAACAGCTTATGCAAGCGCTCATTGAACAACAAACACAGTTGACGGCTGCTATTCAGGCATTGTTGACATCGCTTACTCATCGTCTGGCTTCCTCTTCTCCGCCTCCATTCTCTCCATACGATGAGGCTGCTGAAGACTGAGATGATTATGCGAAGCGTTTGCGGCAACACTTCTTGGCTTTCGGCGTTGTCGACGCTCCTATGTGTAAGTCGTTATTTCTATCTTGGATTTCCCCACGGATCTATCAGCTGCTATCTCAGTTAGCCCCTCTGCGGGAACCTGCCTCTCTGTCCTTCCAGGAAATGTGTGACTTATTGTCTAACTATTACCGAAAAAACACCCACGTCGTTGCCACCCGTGTGGCGTTCTACCAGTGTCGTAAACAGCCCCATCAATCATACCGGGCTTGGGCGGTGGAAGTACACGGTCTGAGTAGGAAATGTCAGTTTGTCACGGACACTCATCATGAGTCTTATGCTGATTCAATGGTTAGGGATGTTATTCTACGGCTTGCTCCTGATAAAGAAGTTCGGCAACATGCCCTACAACTGCCAAACCCGTCGTTGTCGGAAGTTCTAAGCATCGCTCAATCCTTTGAAGTGTCTCACACTGCTGGCGCACAAATAGATGTGTGGTGTGATGTAGGCGCTGTACAGTCAACTTTCGACCCGGACAATTTGCCTGTTTCACAGGAGAACGAAGATGTGGCGGCGGTTCACTCGCGTAAGCAACGTCGCGTTGGGCCGCAACGCTCGCAGCGACAACAGCAACCACGGAAGCAGGTTCGTTGCGCACTTACTTCTTGTCCACATTGTTTCGTACAGCATGACAGGGCCGTGTGTCCAAAATGTTGGGCCACATGTAATTCATGTAGGAAAAAAGGCCACATTGCTTCTGTGTGTCAGTCCCCTAAAGTTCCTGTCAACGAGGACAAGGCATCGGACATGGATGTTAACTGTGTGCTTTCTCAAACAAATAAGTTGTTTGTTACTGTTCGTGTTCTGGATAAAGACATTCGCATGCAAGTGGGCACTGGCTCTGCAGTAACTCTCATTAATTCTCGCACGTATTTGGAGTTGGGCTCCCCTCTCTTGTCTCCAGTTACGCGAAATCTGAGAACTTATAATAAACAGAAAATTCCCATCATTGGCCAGTTTGATGCTTCCACTGCCTACAAGTCTGTTGTTCGGCCCCTCACATTTTATGTAGTGGATCATGCGGGCTGTAATGGAACTGACGAATAGACGTCATTTTATGTTATGATACACTATTAGACGTCACTTTATTTTATTATTCACTAAAGTCGTGTTATAAAAGTTTTTGCTTAAGATAATACTAACTTAGGTGTTGCGATCAATAATCGATATTGGAATTGTATGTTCTTTGTAGCTTATGACCGTGTTCTTTGGTCTACTACGGGCTTTCAGCCACTTGTGTGTTGGCCGCGGTTGAGTGTAGTTGTGCATATAGTTCTTGCAATAAATGTGTTTGATACAAAGAAACCGTGGAATACTGCGTCGTTTTTCGATAGTCCAGTAATAATTAAAAAACCCGCACCTTTTTCTTGGACCCAAAGCAGCCAAGGAATCATCGCCTAGACAACAAGAAGCCACAAGGACAACGCAGACACAGCAGCATCAACAAAGGAGACATCATGGCCAGCTCTACTAAATTACTTTACAGCCATTAGCTACACCGTAACGGTGTCCTTATGGAGTTAACTTTTCCTGCACAGTAGAGCCGGTTCGTGACAGGGCACTGAAAACCTGTTCGGTTATGATGCTTTCCAGTTGTTCGGGTTCTCCGTTGATGATGATGTGCACCTCATATCTGAGGATATTCCGTATCAACAGCTGGATGGATTGGGTTCTGAATTTTTGTTCGTGTTCTCTGCTGGCCTGGGTCGTGCCAAGGATTTTGAAGCCCACATTACTCTTAAACCTACAGCTTGCCATAAGTTTTTCCTGGCACGCCCTATTCCGCTAGCGTTGCGTGCACCTGTCAAGGCTGAGATAGACAGGTTAACAGCTTCGGAGATTCTCCTTCCTGTTACCTCCAGCGAATGGGCATCACCAATCGTGGTGGTTTCTAAACCAAACGGGAGTCTGCGATTGTGTGGTGATTTTAAAGCCACTGTCAACGCTCAGAGCCTCATTGACACTTATCCCCTTCCCCGTCATGAGGAGTTATTTACCAAGCTCACTGGGGGCCAGTTCTTTTCCAAACTTGACTTATCGGAGGCGTACCATCAGTTGCCATTGGATGCTTCTTCTAAGGAATTTCTCGTCATCAACACTCCTTGTGGGTTGTATCAGTACCAGCGGGTACCATTTGGCGTCGTTCGCGCGCCGGCCACTTTTCGGCGGTTTTTGGAACAGCTCACGGCTTCCGTTCCTGGCTGCATAAACTATCTGGATGACATTCTTGTCACGGGGGCCTCCACTGAGGAGCACCTTCGCAATTTGCGTTCACTGTTTCGGGTTTTGCATTCGGCTGGGTGGAGGTGCAATCTGGACAAGTCACAGTTCTTCCAACCCTCCATTGTGTATCTTGGTTTCCACTTGTCCCGTGAGGGTATACGTCCTCTACGTCAGCATGTTGCGGCCATTAACGCTCTACCCCGGCCGTCTACGGTCAAAGAACTTCAGGCGTTTCTAGGCAAGATTGCTTGTTATCACAAATTCATTCCATCCGTGGCGGCGGTCGCTCATCCTCTGCATCAGTTGTTATGAAAAAACGTCCCTTTCTGCTGGTCCG
This sequence comes from Schistocerca piceifrons, assembly GCF_021461385.2. Lineage (NCBI taxonomy): Eukaryota > Metazoa > Arthropoda > Insecta > Orthoptera > Acrididae > Schistocerca > Schistocerca piceifrons. The sequence continues at coordinate 224,622,269 of NC_060149.1, forward strand.
ACGAGTGTGAGCAGGCTTTTGCCCGCCTGAAGGCTCATTTGCAGTCAGCGCCTTGTCTTGCCACATTCCGTCCGGATCAGCACTTGGTTCTGGCGACTGATGCGTCACAGTATGGCCTAGGGGCTGTTCTCGCCCATCGGTATGAGGATGGGTCGGAACGACCCATTGCCTATGCTTCCAAGACCCTCAATGATGCGCAACGGCATTACTGTCAAATCGAAAAGGAGGTGCTCGCTATCATTTATGCTCTAAAAAAGTTCAGCATTTTTTTGTATGGTTCTAAATTTCACCTCATCACTGACCACAAGCCGCTGGTCTCTCTGTTCAGCCCATCGGCGTCGCTTCCGGATAAGGTAGCTCACCGCCTGCAACGTTGGGCCTTATACTTGTCTCGTTTTCACTATGAGATTCACTATCGCCCCACGGCCCAGCACGCCAACGCTGACGCATTGTCGCGATTGCCGATGGGCCCCGACCCAGTTTTCGATCGTGATGAACTACTCTGTTTCCACATTGATGAGGAAGAACGTCGTGCAGTCGAGGGTTTTCCACTCACAGGTTCGCAGGTCGCGTCAGCTACTGCGCAGGACATGGTCCTGCGTCAGGTGATCGGTTTTGTTCAACGGGGTTGGCCGGACAGGACCCAGGGCCGGGCATCGGATCCCCTTTGCAACTACCATGCCTTGCGCCTTCGTCTGTCTGTTCGTGATGGTGTTGTTCTTCTGGCCACGGATGGTGCATCTCCATGGGTCGTGGTGCCAGCTTCTCTTCTCAAAGATGTTCTCAAACTGTTGCATGAAGGCCATTGGGGTATTTCTTGGACTAAGTCCCTGGCCCGCAGGCACATTTATTGGCCCGGTATTGATTCGGACATCGCCCACATGGTTGCTGCGTGTGGTCAGTGTGCTCAACAACTGGCTGCACCTCGTACAATGCCCTCTCCGTGGCCTGATCCAGCGCAGCCATGGGAACGGGTGCACGCTGACTTTCTCGGCCCCTTCCTCGGTATTTATTGGCTACTGTTGATTGACGCCTTCTCGAAGTTTCCGTTTGTTGTTCGATGTTCGTCGGCCACCACTGCGGCGACGACGCTGGCTTTGTCCAAAATCTTTGTGCTAGAAGGTCTTCCATCCACGATCATCACAGACAATGGCCCTCAGTTCTCTTCGCAGTCCTTCTGTGATTTTTGTACTGGACAAGGGATTCATCATGTTACAGCACTGCCCTTCCATCCGCAATCGAATGGGGAGGTCGAGTGCCTTGTCTGCAGTTTCAAAAGCCAGATGAAAAACTTCCGTAGTGATTTATCCACAGATGACGCTCTGCTGCAATTTCTGAGTTCTTATCGCTTCACGCCTCTGGGTGATCGCAGCCCTGCTGAACTCTTGCATGGCCGCAAACCGCGCACTCTACTGCACCTGCTTCACCCTGTCAGGCCTTGTGCTGTGTCCCCTAGTGCGGGAAAATACTTGGTGGGTGCCGACATGTGGGCATGAGAGTATGGATCTCACCCTAAATGGATTCCAGGGGTGGTCAAGGCTCTTCGCGGCCGCCGGCTTTGTGAAATACATACGGACGACGGCATGGTTGTTCGTGATTACGACTAGATGCGCCCACGAGTGGTGGCCACGCCGGTGCCACCACCCCTTCCTTCTCCTCCACCAGCCCGAGAAGCCAGTCCTGTCGCTGCTGCTGATCTACCGTACGTGTTGATGGAGCCGCCGTCGCTACCATTGCCGAGTACACCGGAACCGGCCCCAGTTGCGACGCCGCCTTCTCCAGGACCCATCTCGCTGGAGCACAGCCCCAGGTCCACGACACCTATGGATTCTGCTCCGGAGTTTTCACCCATCTCATCCATGAGGCACATTCCACGCACGAGCTTCTGTCCTGGACATTTTCGACCATACTCTCGTGTCTCTCCGCAGGATCTTCTCGGGGCCTCACAAGAGGCCATGGATGTCTCCGTACTGTCCATGTCTGCAAGGAAGTGAGTGTTTTTTTTTTCTTCAAGAGGGGAAAAGTGTTGTGACAGTGCCATGACATTTAACAGTGCCGCCACGACAGTACGCGCAAACAGCGATAGAGGCGCTCCGCAACTCGGCTGAGCGCAGGAGCGCCACCTAGCTACGAACGGCGCCAGCCGCATGTCACGGCACGGCAGTCGAATAAGAGATACTGAGTTGTTATCATGTAACCAGCTATTGCTTCTAAGTGAGTGTGTTTGAATATCCACGCAATTATTGGTGATTAAAGGTTATAACACAAACCCTTCCATCTTCATACTCTTCATCAATATTTTGCCACATTTGATAACTTTTGAGACAAAAATTAGGTCAAAATATAACAGAACCGTTACAATTTCTTGTCATGGATAGAGACACAAATATTTAAGGTACTGAGAAAATATACGCCATTAATGAACCCAGTCTCGTTGCCTATGGCCCATTCCAGTCATATGTCAACAAGGAAAGCCACTTTGTTGTATATCAGTGCCAGAAGCATCAGGGGCAACTTTATGAGGTACTATATTTGTGGTTTGACCTGTAAATGCCATTTCCATGAAACAAATGAAGATCTTTGTATAAAATGTTTTCAGTTTTCTTGCCATGTGAAATCAGAGTAAAATCTAAAAATTTTGATGATTATATCAATCGACTTCATCAACAGTACCTAACAGCAACCACCTGATGGATGTAATCATTAAAACCTAAATGTTTTACTATAATTTCAAGCAGCAAAAAGACTAAAAACACCAGATTCTATATGTTTAAATTCTGAATTTGAACAGTCGTATACAAACTTCCTAATGCACAGTGGTACTGTCCATTTTAGGAACTCTGTTGTGAGTAATTAAAACTAGATGATCACACAGTAGAAGACTATCATACAGATTTGGAAGTTGCAATGCCAGGAGATTTGAAAGTAGAAGTGCCGTACAGCTCAAACTGCATCACTTCCCTCACGTTCAATACCATCAACAGCCTATAACAGTACACACCCCATTGGCAAGCCATGTGGGTTGATCATTCATAGCAAAAGAGGCTACTCCCAAAGAAAGCAACAGAGTGACAACACAGCAAAACTGGTTTGTCACTTATGTACATAGGATGTGACAATCTAACTTGAAGACATCTGTAGGCCACATAAATTTAAAAATCCTCAGCTATTTGTGATCTCAGCCAGTGTGGACATAACGCAGTCACTTAGTCAGCTTTAATGATTATTGCAAACACAAAACTATGTTCCATTTGGAAACTTCATTTCATTTGACCCCATAATTAGGGATGCTGTTAAGTCAGTGTCCAATGCAATTCCCTACTAAGTATTCAGAAACCTCTGCCATTAATTTGCTATGATTTTCTCACCTGGATCAGGGTGTGCTACAAGTTATGAAGCCAACCATGGACCTTGGTCCAGTGGGATGGCTTGTGTGCCTCCAAGATACAGTTACCTGCACGATAGGTGTAACCACATGTGAGGGGTGTCTGACTCAGATTAACATAGGCCTCCTGAAGAGAGATAGCAGGTTGTTCAGTAGTTGTTGGGATGATTGATTGATCTGGTATTGTAATATTAACCAATATGGCCTTTCTATGTTGGTACTCCACTGGCTGAAATCAAGAGGAAACTACAGCTATTAGATTTGCTGAGGACACACAGTTCTATTGCATGGTTTAACGGTGCTGGTATCCCCTTGTTTAGAGGGCCAGTAATTTGATAGCAATAAATGGGAAATGGGAAAAATAGTGGGAAAATATGGACTAGAGGAAAGGAATGGAAGGGGAAGCAGCCTGACAGAATTTTGCACAGAGTATAGTTTCATTATTTCCACACTTGATTTAAGAATCATGAAAAGAAATTTGTATGCAAAGAAAAGACCTTAAGACACAAGACGGTTTCAAAGTGAAAAATATTTCAAGGGACAGATGTGGACTCAGACCATATTATAGTGGTTACAGACTGCAGATTAAAACTAAAGAAATTGCAGAAAAGCAGGAAATTAAGGAGATGGGGCTGCCTAAGTTAAAGGAACCAGAGGTGGTTGAGAATTGCACTTGGAGCATTACGAATTAACTGAAACAGGCAGAAGGAATACAGTAAAAAATGAAAGGGTAGCATAATGAAAGCAGCATAGAATTATAAAGGCAAGAAGAAAGGCCCAGTAGAAATCCTTGGATAACACATGAGATATGGAATGTAACTGACCGAAAAGAGAAAATACAAAAATGCAGTAAATGATGGTGTCAAAAGGGAATGCAGATGTGTAAAACATCTGACTGACAGAATTGCAACATGGTAAAGCAGGAATGACTAGGGGAGGAATATGAAGCTGTAAAAGCATGCATGACTACAGGAAAGACATATGCTGCCTAAAGAAAAATCATAGAGACCTTTGCAGAAAACAGAAGCAGCTGTATGGATGTCAAGAGCCCAGTTGGCAAGCTACTACCAAGTTAAGAAAGGAAGGCTGGAAGTTGGAAGGAATATGTGGAAGGGAAATAAAGTTGAAGACTATATTATAGAAAGGGAACAGGAAGTAGATGAATATGAGATAACACATTTGATTCTGCAATAAGAATTTGGTAGACAGCTGAAAGAGCTAAGACAAAACAAGGCACGTAGGGTGGATGACAATCCCTCAGAATTACAAAGAGCCTTGGGAGAGCCAGATATGAAAAAAACTAGTCCACCTTGAGTGCAAGATTTGTAAGAAATATAAACTTATTTCAAGAAAAATGTAATAATTCCAATTCCAAAAAAGGCAGGTGCTGGCAGGTGTGAATATTACTGAACTATCAGATTATTATTATTATTATTATTTCTTTCCTTTCTCAGACATTATGTATGGTTAAAAATGGAAAGTGACGCGGACCTTGATCAAGTGTGACTTCCTTTTAACTGTACGGTATATGTTACATTGCATTTAGGAACTTTTGGGTAATTGAACATGTATCAATAATTACAGATTTCTGTAGTTGTATATATACATTTGGATGTAGCAGTATTGCATCGATGTACTGGTGGATATTGTGTGGTATGACTCCTGTAGTTGATAGTATAATTGGTATAATGTCAACTTTATCCTGATGCCACATGTCCTTGACTTCCTCAGCCAGTTGGATGTATTTTTCAATTTTTTCTCCTTTTTTTTCTTCTGTATATTTGTTGTATTGGGTATGGATATTTCGATCAGTTGTGTTAATTTCTTCTTTTTATTGGTGATTATGATGTCAGGTTTGTTATGTGGTGTTGTTTTATCTGTTATAATGGTCCTGTTCCAGTATAATTTGCATTCATCATTCTCCAGTACATTTTGTGGTGCATACTTGTATGTGGGAACGTGTTGTTTTATTAGTTTATGTTGTATGGCAAGTTGTTGATGTATTATTTTTGCTGCATTGTCATTTCTTCTGGGGTATTCTGTATTTGCTAGTATTGTACATCCACTTGTGATGTGATCTACTGTTTCTATTTGTTGTTTGCAAAGTCTGCATTTATCTGTTGTGGTATTGGGATCTTTAATAATATGCTTGTTGTAATATCTGGTGTTTATTGTTTGATCCTGAATTGCAATCATGAATCCTTCCATCTCACTGTATATATTGCCTTTTCTTAGCCATGTGTTGGATGCGTCTTGACCGATGTGTGGCTGTGTTAGATGATACGGGTGCTTGCCATGTAGTGTTTTCTTTTTCCAATTTACTTTCTTCATATCTGTTGATGTTATGTGATCTAAAGGGTTGTAGAAGTGGTTATGAAATTGCAGTGGTGTAGCCGATGTATTTATATGAGTGATTGCTTTGTGTATTTTGCTAGTTTCAGCTCGTTCTGGAAAGTATTTTCTTAAATTGTCTACCTGTCCATAATGTAGGTTTTTTATGTCGATAAATCCCCTTCCTCCTTCCTTTCTGCTTAATGTGAATCTTTCTGTAGTTGAATGTATGTGATGTATTCTATATTTGTGGCATTGTGATCATGTAAGTGTATTGAGTGCTTCTATGTCTGTGTTACTCCATTTCAATACTCCATATGAGTAGGTCAATATTGGTATAGCATACGTATTTATAGCTTTTATCTTGTTTCTTGCTGTCAGTTCTGTTTTCAGTGTTTTTGTTAGCCTTTGTCTATATTTTTCTTTTAGTTCTTCTTTAATATTTGTATTATCTATTCCTAGATATTTATAGGCATCTGTTTTATCCATCGCTTCTATACAGTCGCTATGGTCATCCAATATGTAATCTTCTTGTTTAGCGTGTTTTCCCTTGACTATGCTATTTTTCTTACATTTGTCTGTTCCAAAAGCCATATTTATATCATTGCTGAATACTTCTGTTATCTTTAGTAATTGGTTGAGTTGTTGATTTGTTGCTGCCAGTAGGTTTAGATCATCCATGTATAGCAAATGTGTGATTTTGTGTTGGTATGTTCCAGTAATATTGTATCTATAATTTGTATTATTTAGCATGTTGGATAGTGGGTTCAGAGCAAGGCAGAACCAGAAAGGACTTAATGAGTCTCCTTGGTATATTCCACGCTTAATCTGTATTGGCTGTGATGTGATATTATTTGAATTTGTTTGGATATTAAGTGTGGTTTTCCAATTTTTCATTACTATGTTTAGGAACTGTATCAATTTAGGATCTACTTTGTATATTTCCAATATTTGTAGTAACCATGAGTGGGGTACACTATCAAAAGCTTTTGGTAATCAATGTATGCATAGTGTAGTGACCTTTGTTTAGTTTTAGCTTGATATGTCACCTCTGCATCTATTATCAGTTGCTCTTTACATCCTCGTGCTCCTTTGCAACAGCCTTTTTGTTCTTCATTTATAATTAACTTCAGTCATTACACAGAAATTAATAGCACATACAACACAGAACAAAATTATAAATGAAGAACAAAAAGGCTGTATAAGTGGGAATGCATTTACATCGATTGGACGAACATTATGAAAACAAACACTCGAAACCGACGTTTCACGTAAGTCACATGCAACGAAAAATCTGTAACGCAACCATCTGTGTGTGGCGTGTTTATAATTACGTTTTATTTATATTTTAGGACAATTCATCTATAAAAACACACCAAATGTCAGAAATAAAATCGTGTAAACCGTCTGATGATGAGTCACAACGATTCGAAACCGGTAACGGTTTCCTTTGAATAAAGGAACTCAAAGTAAATTTGTGGCTGGTTGCTGTCCTAACACCATCAACATTTGTCTTCAAACAACAGCCACGGTCTCCAACATGTCATCATATGACAAAATTTCATTAAGCTGAAATTTTTCTTCTATATGTAACATGCGTGTCACTTCGTGTTCTATTTTTGCTTGTTCTGGTGGTTGTCTTAAGATTTCGTTTTCCTCTGATTGTTTAATTGATGCATGTTGTTCTTTGTTTATTTGCTCTGGGATGTTTGAGTCCATTACTGTATTTTCTTCTTCTTCTGATTCCACATTATTTTGTTCTAGTATTTGTTGTACTTGTTGTTTGATGTTTTCTAATTCTGACTGCGGTATCCTGTTATTTTTCATTATTACATGGATCTGATCAGCTAGTCACTGTTCTGTTAAAAATTTTAATTCTGGGTATCTGGTAATAAATGTTGCATATACTTGTGATCTGTATCCAGTTGTGTTGGTTCCTAAGTTTGTTGCTTGGTAATAACAGAACATGAGGTGTCGGTTAACTTTAACTGACCATCTCATCCTCTGTCTTTGTTTTCCTTCTAGACTGGTTGGAGGAAGCATATCCTGCAAAACACCTCTATTTGGATTTAAATCATTTTCCGTGTGGCTAGCAGTGTCGTTACCATTGTGGACGGGCATAGGGTTCAAGCATCGTCCCCGACCATGACAGCGCTTGTTTGAGGCTTCATTAGTTCTGTCCTGAACCAACTGATCACACTAAAAGGGGGGTTAGCCCGATTAGTGGTTTGTTCTTTTTGTCGCCTTTTACGACTGCCAGAACATACCAGAGGCCTATTCTTTCCCCGGGCCTCCACGGGTTTTATTATTATTATTATTATTATTATTATTATTACTATTATTATTCATGTATGGGCCCAATAGGACTACGCAAGGTACAATCCATCAATGTCACTTTTGATGGTTGGCCTCCCCTTTTGTGTGTAAATTTGTTTCATCCTTTCAGAATGACGTCTCTTTCTTTCAGCAGATCACGATGTTGCAGTCCATTTTCTAATTTCCCTCTGACCAACTTTCCAATCAAATATCTTATGCCTGAATGTTTCTCTACATGTAATGTCTGCCTGAGTTATACCAGCTACTTTAAGATCCTCCTTCATTGCAGAAATCCATTTAATTTGGTCAGTTATGGCCTTATTTCTGTTTTTGTAGAGTTCTACTATTTGTTTTGTCAACCTAGTGGGTGCCATTCTTTAAATGTGTCCATAAAATTTAAGTCTTTGTTTTCTCATGTCACCATGTATGTCTGTGTATTTTTCTATTGCCTTATTACTTCTCAGCCTATAAATATCTCCAGCAGTAATTTTGGGCCCTAATATTTTTTTAATAATCTTTCTTTCTTTTGAATTTCTTCAATGTCCCTCTTTCTATTTAAAATTAACATTTCTGCCCCATAAAAACATTCAGGTTTGACACAGTGCTGTAATGCCTAAGTTTACTGAATTTAGAAAGTGATTTTTTTGTTATAAATATTTTTTGTTAATCTGAATGCAGTTGCCATTTTTTGACAGCGATTTTCATTTGCCGCTTTTTTCAGATTGATTTCTTCTATGGTTTCCCCCCAAGTATTTGAACTGAGAAATCCTTTTTAATTTTCCATCTTTTGTGGTCACAAATTTTGGTGCTAGTTTCTTGCATGTCATATATTCTGTTTCTTCAAATGATTTTTGTAGTCTTACTTTTTTCTACAACTTCGTTAAGAATTTAAATTTGTTTTTGACCTGTGGTAATATCACTAGTTAAAATTGCCAGATCATCTGCAAAAGCGAGGAAATCTACTCTAATATTACTTCTACCTAACTTGATTGATTGATCTATATTTTGACTTGATGTTTGCTATCGCCATTCTGTAATTACCAGTTAAACAGTAATTGGGAGAGTCCAGCTCCCTGTCTAACACCAGTTGTTATATCAAATGTTTCAGAAATTTCTCACATGAATTTAACTTTAGAGCTAGTGTCAGTTAATGTTTCCTCATTAAGTGTGAGAGTTTTATTATCTAGCCCTTCTTCCTACAAAATGTGGAAAAAGAGATTCACGATCAACTGAGTTGTAGGTCTTTTTAAAATCCACAAATGTACTTACAATATTGTTACCAGAAATTCTTTGGTGCCTAAGGATTAGTTTTAAATTAGGAATTTGTTCTGGACAGGATCTGTTTGGTCTATAGTCTCTTGGTATTCACCAGTTTTAGGTTCTAACTGTCCTTGGGCTCAATCAAGTAAACAATGCGAGAAAATTTTGTATGTGACCAGAAATGGAGAGATTCCACAGTAATTATTAACATTGGCTCTATTCCCTTTTTTATGCAATTGATGAATCAGGGCAATTTTCCAGTCCTCAGGTATTTCCTCATATTGCCAGATATGTCCTATTAGTTGAGTGATCTATTTTATAGTGTTAGGGCCAGCTGATTTTTAGTAGTTCTGCAGTTATACCATCTTTTCTGTAAGCTTTATTGTTCTAAGTCTGTTAATTTGTTTAATTATTTCAATTTCATCAGGTTCTTTAGAATTAGCGTTGGTGTTATTTTGCTGTGGTTGGAATTTATTCGGTGGTTTTAGACAGCTTAAAAGTTTAAAAAATAATTAGCAAATGCCTTACAATTTTCCTGGTTGTTAAGAGGCAAACTGCCATTTTCATTTTTGAAGCAAAGACTTTGAGGTTGGTAACCAGTTAGTATTGTTTTGAATGTCTTATAAAAGTTTCTTGTATTGTTCTTTTGGAAGTCTTTTTGGTTTATAAAAGTTGGGCATTTTCACAGTTTCTTTTAGTCTGTCGGATTAATTTAGATGTTCCTTTTATTACAGTTAGAAAGGTGTTGCACATATTTTCAGTTTTGTTACTATTCCAATTTTTAATGCCTCCCACCAAGGGTGTTTTTGTCTCTTTCGAAGCGGAATTAAATTTTGTGCTGGTTTGATGAACTTTTCTTTTAGGCTTTGCCAATTGTTGGATTGTTTTTTGTCAAGCTCACTTGTTAGGTTTGAGGTTATTTTAGCAGTGTCAAATTTTGGGATAGCATTTTTTGTTTTGAAGAGTTTTTGAGGATGAAGTTTTACTTTTATTCATGTTAAATAATGGTCAGAATCAAGATTAGCCCCTTTCCTAACTTGGAAATTTAAAATTTCTTTGTCGTTAGGGTGTGAAATTGCTACATGATCGATATGAAATTCCCCAATAAATGTATTGAGCTCCTGTCAAGCTTTTGTTTAGAAGGGTTCTTTTTAAAATGTGCTGATGTGATTTTAAGGTTAAAATTTTTGCATGTTTCAACAAGTCTTTGACCATTTTGGTTTGTCTACTTATGAGCAGGAAATCCATCCACCATTTTCTTATATGTCCTTCTCTTTACCTAGTTGAGCATTAAAAGCACCCATTAAAATTTCAGCATGGTTTAAGGGAATTTTCAAGATGATGCTTTCTAACATTTCCCAAGCTTCATTAACTTATTCACGTTTTTTACAGTTATCTTCGCTGACTGGCATATGGCCATTAATTAAAGTGTACGCTTTATTTGCACATTTAAGAGAAATTGTTATTAGTCTATTATTAATAGGTTTTACTTCCGTCATTGAATTAAAAATATTTTTGGAGACTGAAAAAGTGACTCCCAGATGTGGTGTATTCTTTTATCAGTTTTACTTTTAAAGAGACAATAATTGCAAAAATCCATGGTGTTATTGTTTGTCATTCATGTTTCTTGAAGTGCCAAAATTTGAATCTTCTGTTCTTTTAATGTATCTCCCAATTTATGAAGTTTACTTGGTTGCAAAAAATGTATTTGTGTTGGTTTTAAGATGGTGAGAGGACTCTGACTTCCTCTGTTGAATCACACTGCATTTTAACCTGGCTACCCCAGAATCTGAAAGACCAGTCATGCTAGAAATACTGTCAGTGGATTGACGACCTGGTGTAATATTGTGATTATCAAACTGCTCCATGATGATTGTACCTGGAATAAGATGGGGTTGAGTAGACTCACTGAGTGAACTCAAAGTGTTAAGACTGGAAGGGTTGGTTCCAGAATATAAATTTCAGCCACACAGCTGGTGAGCAGACACTGACCACTTTGTGCTTGCTACAGGACAAACACAAAGTGGACTTAGTTTTATTTTGCCTTGGTCCAGGACTGCTTATTCTGCATTCACAGCTGTCTACCATATCTGATGGAACGTTCACTATCCGCCACCTGTGACCTGTCCAATATCGTAGGCAAGGTTGGCTTCTTAGACTTTTAGTTACAGTCTTGAAACCTGAAAATCAGCAACTGACAGTGGCTGAAGGAGAAAGAATATAAAATGCAGACTGGGAAAAGCAAGAAACATGTTTCTGGAAAAGAGAAATTTATTAACAACAGATACAAATTTAAATGTTCAAAAATCGTTTTTAAGTGTATTTGTCTGGAGGGTAGCCTTGTACAGAAGAAGAGAACAGAAGCTTATGAAATGTGATGCAAAAGAAGCAATATTTAATTTGTAAAAAAAAAATGTTATTTTAACATTTTTCTGAGCATTTTAAAAGTGCGAATACAAGTTTTGCTACAGCTGCAATAAAAGTTCTGTCATAGCAGTCTCAAAATCTGTGGTTCTGACCTTTTTTTTTTTGCCACATGTACCAGTACAGAGTACCGGTACATACCATCACAAATCAAGCACTGAACAGATGTATACTGAAAATTAGATGGATAGACTGAATAACAAATGAAGAGGTACTGAATCAAATTGGGGGTTGGGGGAGAAATCTGTAGCACAACTTGACAACTTGACAAAAAGGGGGATCAGATGATACATTATACCCTGAGGTATCACGGAATTGTCAATTTGGTAATGGAGGGAAGCACGGCGTGTAAAATTTTAGGAGACCAATGCTTGACTACAGTGAGCAGGGTGAAAAGATTTAGATCGCAGTTTATGTAGAGATGATGTACAGGTGATCTAATGACATATAAATTATGCTTATTTATATTTACAATGAAGCACCTTTCACAATAGGCCTACACAGATGAACAACTGCTGTGTACTGGATACCACAGATTTTTTAAACTATATATAGAAATGTAATAACAGTGGTGAGAAACTGTAACATTCATACCACAAAAAAAGCTTTTATTTTGATATGAAAGAGCAAGATTTAATTTTGATGACTGTAAGAAAATGGAAGACAGTTTCATGTAGAAACTGTTTCAATAACTGTCATACATTGATTTATCCATGAATATAAATTGGAAATAAATACAAATGTTCCCAATGGAAAAACCAAGACTCAAATTACTCAGAATGAAAATGCTTAAGAAAGAGAGATGGGACCCAGGAATCTAGTTGTTTCACATTCTACCAAAGAGTGCATAAGACATCAAACATTAGGAGATTATCTCAAAGACACTAGAAATTATTTAATGCAGAAATAACCTTATACTATTAAGATAGTGTAATAAACTAAATTAACTTGTGAGGAAGCAAGCTGGTTTCAATTCCCCTCTTGTTTTGCCATCTGCCTCCTTAAACTAATTACCATTATCATACATGAGTATAATCTGTATTTTCATATAAGAGAACAGTTGGCCCTCAGTTTTAAAGAATTTAACACCAGATCTAATTCTGGGCTTAGCTTTAGGTATGTAATTGATTTTCTCATTTATTTTGACTATTCCTAGTTAGTTCTTTTGTTATAGGGTAAAATCTGTAATTGTTTCATAACTTAAATTCTACTGTTGAAATATTAACAAATATGAATTCTGTAGTAATTGTAACCATTTTGAAGATGAAATGCTAGTATTCTTAAAGTATTTATTTGACAAAACCTGCCCTTCATTAATTCCAAAGTAATTAACAGTTTTGTCAAACGTATTGTTTACATAACTATATATGTTAATTTCATCATTTAACCAAATAATTTGACCTAAACATTGTAGTAGAAGAAACTGTTAAAAAGACAGAATTTTTCAATTTATTCAGCTAATTTAATGTGTTAAGTTTTAATTGTAATCTCTGTAAATTTAACTTCGAACAATGTGTAGTTTCAGTACCTATTATTGATAAGGACCCGATTTTTGGTCACGAGGCAGTCAGTCCACAGCCGAGCTTCAGACGTGAAACCTATGTTGGTTAGAACAACAACAATGCTTCAACTTAACAATGAAATAAGTGTTACACCAATAGGCCATGTGTTAAACCAATGACAGTGTCTGCTCCATACGTACCTGATTATTCTTCAAGAACTGTGGACTTTGTGGTTAGGTTTTACTGCTTGTAGATGTTCAACAGGAAACTATTGTAGCAGTATGTGAATGTTTGCCTGCAACCTATTAATGAGGCTTATCGAAGGTTAAACAATAGTGCACTGGCCATATCACTGTGTTTTACTGGGAGGGGGGGTTGTGGGTTGTGAACGGCAAAAGTAAAAGACTGTGAAAAGTAACTATGCATCTGTCGGATACATTATTTACCATAGTCAGTGTCCAAATTACAAACATCATTTTTCAGCCAGTGTAGCAACACAGTATGTCGACACCAAGGACAACAAACAAAGAAATAAAGTAGGTAGAACCGTTACAAACTGAGTAGTCATTTTATTCATTAATGTGTATATACTGAGTTAACATTTCCACATGAATGAGACCAAATTAAAAATAATCAGTCACTTAATCAATCAGTAGAACCAATTTAAAGCTAATGGATTTCCTAGGAAGTCAAATCTCACCAATATATTAACACACACAGCTCAAAAACTCTTTCTGAGAATGGAAACTGAGCTGCAATTTAAACACTGCCTAAGAACCACCAGTAGAAACTACAGTAATGAAAATATAAATCACTTTCTCCATTACTTCAGCAAAGAAAACTGGAAAAAGATTTACAACTGCAAACACACGGATGGAAAAATTAATATAAAACTTAATCAGAAATTTTTCCTACTATTTTTAATTGTGCTTCCGTCCAACACAGAGCAAAATATACACAAAGAAAACAAAAAATAAATGGATCACTTCTGGAATTCTGGTATCCTCAAAAGATATTACTACACAGGTTGTCCCAACAACTCACGTCACCAGAATTTGATACTTACTGCAAAACCTATAAAAATATCTTCAAAATGGTTGTCAAACAAGCAAAACTAATGGCAAATGACAAATACATAAAAAATTCCACCAATAAGATGAAAGCCATATGCCACTGGCAGTCCCAAGCCCGGGGGCCTCATGTTGCAAGTGATGAGGAAGGAGGAGGGGGAGGAGTAACACTTCGTTAAAAAAAACCTGTGTCCATCTGGCTCCAGATGGTAGAACCCTGTAAGTGCCCCTGCCTAAGGTTCCTCGGTGAAACCTGGTCAACGTTCTCGAAGGTGGAAGAGGAATCCGATTCCCAATGGCGGAGAGAGCAGAAGAGCCTAGTGGAGTTAACCGTGAATTAAAAATCAAATCAAAATCCAAAAGCGTCTGTTCTCAAATTGGGCACCTTTTGGTCAGCGTCTGTCTCCATGTAAGGGGCAGCTGTGAATAATCCTCCAGGGTTAACAACCTTGGTTGTAAAAAATGGTGGCTCTAGAAGTCACCATCAGGACTCAAAGAATTATCAATCATGAAAAAGTGTGATGTGAAACTAATTAGCCCAGGTGGTCAATCCACCGCACATTAGTGCGCAAGCAGACATTTTGATTCTGATGATTCTGCAATGTCACACAAAGATGAATCGGAACGTCTTGGAACCTCAAACAAAATAAAATACAGGAAAGCAAACTACTTAGCAACTTTTAATGCAAATTCACTTTTGAATGTGGGGAAACTTAAGACTCTAATGTACACATTAAATGAACATAGAATATTCATTATGGCTGGGCAATGGACCAGGTTCTTGGACGAGGAGAGCTTTGAATCAGGAGGATTCAGGATACTTAAGGAGAAGACTGGGACAAGAGTTATGAAAAATGTTCCCCACCTTGGGACAGGTTTCGTAATTGACAAGAAAGTATAGGCTCCATTATAAGCTTTGAGTCTCCCTCTGAAAGGCTATCCACACTCACGTTTAAGTCAACCAACAAAGTATATACCATTGTAAATGTTCACGCCCCTATAAACATTGACAACAAAAAGAATAAGAAGAAGGTGGAACTATTTTGGAACAAACTAGATGACATGATCCAAAAGGATCCCCAAAAAACATATCATCATCTTTCTAGGGGATTTTAACGCCCAAATGTGGAGAGAGAAAAGGTTGAGGAATATAGTGGGGAGATACCTGGCACATAACAGGATGAATCAAAATGGTATCAGGCTCATCGAATTATGCCAGGCGCACAATTTGGTCCTGAAATCAACTAGCTTTAAGAAATTACCAAGGAAGCAGAAGACATGGGTTTCACCTAACCATCTCCTGGGAGAATTCCAGTTAGATCATGTTGCAATAAAGCAGAAATTTCGTAAGGAAATCCAAAATGTTAGGGTTCTCAAAGGGGCCAACCTCGATTCTGACCACTATCTATCTAAAGTGAAACTGAAGATCATCCCCAAGAATAACTTTCATAGCAAAAACCTTGCATGAAGGAGATATGATCCAGAGAAAATAAAGGTGAAGAAGGAGGAATGGGGCAAGTTAACCAGTGACCTAGAAGACCAGGACTGGAAACAGATGGAGAAGAGACTTATAACCAAGGCAGAGCAGCTTGGTCCTGTTACCAGGATGAAGAAGCACAGGTGGTGGAATGATGAGTGTGATAGACTACTTGATCTGAGGAAGAAGACGTGGCACATCTGGCAAACCAAAAAGGATGAGAGTGCCTGGCGGCACTTTGTGGAAACTAGAAAGATGGTGTCCAAGGAGGTCAAGAAAGTTAAGAAGGAGCAAGAAGACCAACTGCTCAGGAAGATAAATGACGAATTTGCTAAGAACAACATGAGAAACTATTATTGGATCTTCAGGGAGAAGCTAAACAGATATGACCTCCCCCCCCCCCCACCTCAGGACAAAAAAGGGAACATAGGATAGTAATAGGGGCAACTGTAAGATACTAGCAAAATACTTCAAGGAACTTCTAAACTGTGAGGAACTACACCAAAAGACGGCGTTCAATGGTGGACCGAAATCATCCCCCAACCCAGGCTCTAAACCCCCACCTGTAAGTGAGATCCAAGCAATACTAAATCATATGGAAAATATCAAGGCATCAGGTGAAAATCAGATAACAGCCCAATTATGGAAGTATGCAAGCAAAAATGAAATTGTCTTACTGCAGAAACTTTTTGAAGAGATATGGAAGAAAGGAATCATTCCAGAGGAATGGAAAATGGCCCTGATACACCCTCTTCACAAAAAAGGTCCTATATCTGACCCCAATAACTACAGAGGGATTTTCGTGGTGGATGTGACCTACAAGATATTGTCCAGAGCTCTACTTAAAAGAGTAGAATCCTAGCTGGATTGCCAGATTGGGGAGTATCAAGCAGGGTTTAGGAAAGGAAAATCTTGCCCTGAACAGATCTTAAACCTCAGAAACATTTTAGCATATCAGAAGCGGAGGGCAAAACCATATATATTGACTTTTGTAGTCTTCCAAAAAGCTTGTGATTCCATAGACAGAGAGTCGTCGTTCAATATTTTGGAGGAGTTTAGCTTGGATGACAAAACTCTAAATATCATCAAGGAGACACTAACGAATACGTCCTCTAAAGTCAGATTCATGGGCGAATTGTGAATTTTTGTGAATTGTGTTTTAACCATCTCATGACGTACATTTGCAATCCACTTGGTTTGCGTACAGGAGACATGTCAAAAATTTATAAAACAATTACAATGATTTTTACATTAATAAGTAATAGCACTATAATAAATAACAGCACTATAAGGATAACACATTGTACCCAGCTCAAATTTCCCATTTGTCCTGCATGAATTCATCCACTGAGTAATAACACTTCAGTGTCAGTATCTCATATAGTTTTCTTTTAAGTGAACCTAAATTCACCTGCATCAACTTGTTCCCTTTTAATTTATTACAAATTTTCATTCCCATGTATTGAGGTCCCTGGGCATACAGTCTGAAGCGGTGGATGGGGAGCATAAAATTTTCTTTGTTTCTGGTATCATGTGAATGGACAAAATGGTTTCTCTCAAATAATTCATGTCTGGTGTACAAAAATTTAATAATCTCATATATGTATAAGGATGGCAGAGTTAATATTTTAAGTTTTCTAAATAATGGTCAACATGATTCTTTGTGATTTGCAGTGCACATATTTCGTATGATTTTTTTTTATGTATTTTTAGTATCCACACTATGTTTGTCGAGTTACCCCAAAAAACATTACCATACCTATTAATCGTTTCTGAAGTAGCTTGTATATGCTACTTTTCGTGTGTCCATGTCAGTTGCATTGCAAATGCAAAGCTGCTCAGTTTATTTGCCAGGTATTCAATGTGTGCCTGCCAGCTCAAATTTTTATCTACATTTAAACCTAAGAATTTGACTGAGTCAACTTCTTGCATACCTTGGTTGTTGTGTACAACCTTAATCTGCTCACATTTTGACTGTTTGGTTCTGAACTTTATCATGTGAGTCTTAGATATGTTTAGATTCAACCCATTTAGCTGAAACCAAGTTTCTAAGGTACTGAGGGTACTGATCACAGATTTGGGAATTTTTTCCAAGTCCTGATCTTTAACTAAGACAGAAGTATCATCTGAAAACAGAACTGATGGGGAACTGATATTTAATGGTAAGTCATTAACGTAAAAGAGAAATAGGACTGGGCCTAATATGGATCCTTGTGGAACACCCTGAGATATTTTTTTTCCAGTCAGAAAAATAATATGTGCCATTTGAAGAAATGCTAACTCTTTGCTTTCTGTTGGATAAGTAGGAGTTAAGCCATTGTAGGGCACTGCCGCTAATGCCATACTTTACAAGTTTGTAAACAAGCAATGCATGGTTTACGGAATCAAATGCCTTTGTGAGGTCACAGAAAATTCCTGCCACCTTATTTCTCTTGTCTAACGATGTGCTTATTTTCTCAATGAAACTGTTTACTACATTGATGGTGTTTTTACCCTGCTGAAAACCATATTTATTGTTTAGAATAACAGAATATTTTGCAATGAAGTTTTGGATTTGTGCAACAGCAAGTTTTTCAAATATTTTAGATAGGACTGGGAGAATGGAGATAGGACGATAATTTCCCATGATCTCTCTTGATCCCTTCTTGAAGAGTGGTTTGACTTCAGCATATTTCAGTACCTCTGGGAAACAGCCCTCTTCAAAACACTGATTTATTGTCTGAGCTAGTGAGTTTGCATTTCTATTGTGTACCACTTTAATAACTTTAGTGGGTATTCCATCCCAACCTGCAGATTTTTTGTTTCTTAATGTTAGAATAGCATTTTCTACATCCTCCACAGAAACTTTTGAGAATTTCATAAAGTTTTCAGAGTTTTTGCCTAGGCCAAAGGGATTTACTTTGTTGTGATAATCTCTTACATCTACATTAGACTTTGCTACATTTATAAAAAAATTCATTAAAGTACTCTGGCATTTGAGCTGGATTTACAATAGTATTTCCTTCAATGTCAACTTTTGAAATTTCTTGGATACAGGCTTTAACACCTAACACAGATTTAATGACAGACCACACAGCCTTTGTCTTATTTTTATGATTTAAACTTAGCCTGTTATTTGCCAGTTGTTTTGCTGCCTTGACAACTCTTTTAAATATAGTTTTATAGAGTCTAACATATTTAATGAAAGCAGTATCTTCATTACATTTTAGTTCTCTGTGCAGTTGCCTGTGAACTGTCAGAACCTTTTGAGATGAGAACAGGGGTCCGACAAGGGGATGGTCTCTCACCAGTGTTGTTTAACTGTGCAGTCGAAAAGGTTGTGAGGCAATGGAATGCAAGAATGAGAGGGGAATAAGACTTGGAACAAAAAACAAAGGAAGCACGATTAAGTGTTTGGCATTTGTTGACGACATGGCGCTGCTTGCGGAAACATGAGAGGAAGCTAAAGAACAAATCGCCAAGTTACAAGAGCAGGCAGGAAGATAGGACTTAAGATTTCTCACGAAAAAATGAAGATTATGACGAATATAATGGTTACTCCTAAGAGAATTAAAGTAGGGGCTCAAAAAATAGAGTTGATTAGGAGTTTCAAGTACCTAGGGGAATGGACTAAATGGAACAACCTTGAAGGGAAAGCAATAGAAGCAAGAAGGAATAAAATGGAACTAGCTTTCTCGAAAACCAAAAACACATACAATAAGAAAGCCCTCTCTTAGAAAATCAAAATAAGGCATTATAGCACAGTAATTAAGCTGGAAGCACTCTATGCAGCAGAGACACTAGTCATAGGGAGGAAAGGGCAAATGGAGAAATTGGAAATCAAGGAGAGGAAAATTTTGAGAAAGACCATGGGTCCCAAATTCTGAAATAACAAACAAGTTTTCTATAGAAACAAAGCCCTGTACGCAAAGTCGGATAGACTCTCAAAAACCATGAGGAAAAGGAGGATTGATTTCTATGGACACATACTCTGAATGAATCCCAACAGACCGTCGGTCCAGGAATCTACGCACACGACGACTGAAATGTGCTGGTGCCCCATCATGTTGGAACCACATGCGTTGTCTTGTAGGGAGCCGGACGTCTTCCAGCAATTCTGGAAATGCTCTGCCGAGAAAATAGTAATAGTGCCTGCCATTTAATGGCTTAGGTAGCAGATACGGCCCAATTAAACAGTCCCCAACAACACAGACCCACACATACGAAGAAACGCACTTGATGAGTGCTAATAACTGTGGCATATGGGTTATCCTCACTCCAAACATGCGAATTGTGCATGTTGAAGACTCCATCGTGCCCGAACGTTGCTTCATCGGTAAACAACACAGAGGATGGAAATGTAGAATGCGTTTCACACTGTTCCAGGTCCACTGCGAAAACTGTGCTCTGGGTGGATAATCAACTGGTTCCAGATTGTGGACACGCTGTAAGTGAAGTGGACGTAACAATTGTTCTAGAAGGACTGTTCTTACATTCGTCTGATTCGTCCCCATGTTACGTGCAATTGCACGAGTGCTGATTGAAGGATCCCGCTCCACATGCTGCATGACAGCTTCCTCAAATTGCAGCGTTCTTACCGTGCGACGGCGTCCCTGTCCAGGTAACCTGCTAAATGACCCTGTCTCACGCAGACGTTGGTACACAGCAGCAAAGGTCGGGATACGGCGATTAGGATATTGTTGTTGATAAACCCGCTGTGCAGCTCGTCCATTGTGGTGCGCTACGTAGTACGCACCAACCATATCAGTGTACTCACTCCAGGTGTATCGCTCCATTAGTAAACAGAGACAATGCACTACTACACTGGTGGACAGCAGTTGCCTGCAACTGAAGAGCGTAATACGCCCTCTAACAACTGAAGATCGTAATACGGCCTCTAACAACTGAAGAGCGTAATACGGCCTCCACTGGTTTAAATAATCCTCATAGGAAAAAATGACATTAGGGAAAAATATTTGTATTGAGGTCCCCTAGACCTCTCAGAGTTTGTCGGTTTAAATACTTTTCACCCTGTATGAC
The DNA here is from genome assembly GCF_021461385.2 of Schistocerca piceifrons. Classification (NCBI taxonomy): domain Eukaryota; kingdom Metazoa; phylum Arthropoda; class Insecta; order Orthoptera; family Acrididae; genus Schistocerca; species Schistocerca piceifrons. The sequence continues at coordinate 224,643,053 of NC_060149.1, forward strand.
AGCGACCCAGTCCAGTTATCAGGATAAAATATGATGGGTAGCTCTCCAGAAAGTGTGTTTATTATGTTTTAACCGGTATAATGACGTATATCGACTTAAAAGTTTAATGGTATCCATTTTATCCGAAATCGTCGGCTACAAATTTCCTCTGCGTGGATCCACTTTTGTAAATAGCTCTCCTGCTACTTAAATAGTTTAGTTAACGAGTTCAAATGTGTTTGCGAGCGCTTATTTTCTCGTGTTTGGTGTACGGTAATTTTTGTACCGTGCGGCGGAGCCACACGGAAGACAATTATTGTGCAATAATGCACATTAATTAATATTTCAATTAACAATCAATTAAGTAATTTCTTAACTACTGACCTGAAAAGTAATCAATAAATTGTGTGCTGTGGATAATTCTGCAATGAACATTTTGAATGATTTCTTTTTCAGCATCTACTTCCCGTTCTAAAGCCTGCACACATATGCAAATATTTGACTTTGTGGCAAGATGTACAGCGCCAGACACTGACAGTCACCTTGCGGCTGTAGAGTCAGAATTGTCTCAAGTCGTAGGCATTCCGTTTCAGCTGACTGCTGAAAATAAAAAGCAATTGCGATTAATTTTGTCGAAACTGTGGACGAGGTGGTACCAGGCTCAACGGAAACGCTACCTATTTTGACATTCCCAATAAACAGTGATTGGACGGATCAATTACATTTGTTGTGGGTACTGTCAGCATTCATGCTATCGTTCATTTCGACACTTTTTGCTTTATAGTAGTGTGACAATACTAATTTTGCATTGTAGAATGGCGTAGCCACAGAACAGCAGCTCAAACAGAAGACTGAAAGAAATACGTCTGGTCGGATTCGTTCCTTACCTGATGACTTTACGGAAAAAAGGAAGCGTCACAGGATGCAGGAACTCAGATCATCGACCAGCAGAGCCGAGTTGGTATACGCTAGATAAATGAGTCTTCGTTCGGACAGTGCCCATGCAGCGTCCAGTTTATTGAAAGTGGCTACAACAATTTCACCGGAGCGAGACATCAAATACCAGAAGGCGCGAAGCACAACACCGATGCTGAACGAGATATCTGGCAACTTAGCTCTGAACGTCATTGTCTCGGGTAATATTACTAAGGCAACATATCTCATGGTACGAGATGTGACGAATAAAAACCATCGTTCGTCAATGTATCCATCGTATACCAAAATATTGTCAGATAACAAACGTTGTTATCCACCAAAAACGAGTATAACTGAGACCACAGGCATATTTGAGAGTGAGACTGATTGGCGTGACAAAAAAAAAAAAAAAAAAAAAAAAAACCGCAACGAGAACAGTAGTGATGCAACTGTGTTCTTCACTTTGTTCGCACCTTTGGAACTACATCAACATCTAAATCTACGACAATAACAGCAGTCCACCTTACGGCGCGTGACGGAGGGTATTCCTGACACTACTAGTCGTTTTCTTTCCTGTTCCACTGGCAACAAGAATAAGGGAAAAACGACTGTCTATGTATCTCCGTATGAGCCCTAATTTCTCGTATCTTTTCTTCGTGATCCTTACGTGCGATGTATGTTGGAGGCAACAGAATCGTTCTGCAGTCAGCTTCAAATGCAGGTTCTATAAAATTTTCTCAATAGTGCTCCTCGAAAAGAACATCACCTTGCCTCCATGGATTCCCATTTGAATTCCCGAAGTATCTGCGTAGCACTTGCGTGTTGTTCGAACCTACCAGTAACAAACCTAGCAGCCTTTGAATTGCTTCTATGTCTTCCTTAAATACGACCTGATACAGATCCCAAACACTCGAGCAGTACTCCAGGATAGGTCGCACTAGCGTCATATATGCGGTCTCCTTTACAAATGACCCGTACTTTCCTAGAATTCTCCCATTAAATGGAAGTCGACTATTCGCCTTTCCTACCACAATCCTCGCATGCTCGTTCCATTTTGTATTGCTTTGTAACGTTAAAACGACGTGACTGTGTCAAGCAGGACACTACTAATGCTGTATCCGAATATTCCGGGTTTGTTTTTCCTACTCATCCGCATTAACTTAACATTTTTCTACATTTAGAGCTAGCTTCCATTCGTCACGCGAACCAGAAATTTTGTATCCTCCTGCAGTCGCTCAACTTGGACATCTTACCGTACACAACAGCATCATCAGCAAACAGCCGCAGATTGCTGCCCATCCTGTCCGCTGATCATTTATGTATACAGAGAGTAATAGCGGTCCTATCACACTGCCCTGGGGCACTCCTGACGATACCCTTGTCTCTGATGAACACTCGCCGTCGAGAATAACACACTGGGTTCCAACTGCTGTGTCTGACAAAGGAGATAAAAGTCTCATTTGGAAAAATCCGAATCCATCATCGACACGTTTTTGCAGACCGCAAAGATTCCAAGTTTTGAAAGAGTCTGTTCAAATGGCTCTGAGCACTATGCGACTTAACGTCTGAGGTCATCAGTTGCCTAGAACTTAGAACTAATTAAACCTAACTAACCTAAGGACATCACACACATCCATGCCTGAGGCAGGATTCGAACCTGCGACCGTAGCGGCCGCTCGGCTCCAGACTGTAGCGCCCAGAACCGCACGGCCACTACGGCTGGCAAGAGTCTGTTGACAATATTCGTATTGATAAACAATATGTGAAAAACCAGATTCAGTTTCTTGCCAATGACAGAAATATGGTGGATAAAAATCACTTGGTTTTGACTGCGGTCGATAGCACAGTGAAAACTGCTGTGACGGACACTTTACTGTTGGCCATCGTTGTTATATTTGTAAGGCGACATCCAAACAAAGTTGATTCACTTGTGGATAAGTAGATCAACTCCGCAAAACTTACTCTCGGAGTGTCTTCACTCCAGGTCTGGATAAAGTTTAAGGATTGGTTTACACACTTAGATTGCAGAACTGCTACGACGAAACGGAGAAAACATGGAAGGCTCGGTCTCTAGAGCGGAAATAGCGTCTCGCGGCTCTCGAAGGGAAAATTCAAAGCGGTTTCAGACACAATTTCGGTTGGCTCATTGACGTTCCCAAACAATGACTGGGTACATTGGTGAAATATATGGTAAAACTGTTAAGCGCATTTTGACGATGTGCCATTAATTGTACAGATTTTGGGGATTGATGAATAGCTTACGGTGAAAAGCAAATTAATCTTGCAGACAATGTCAAGCGGGCGTGCCATTGATGTTGAGAAATTTAAACCGTACTGCTTTAATGTCCCCAGACGCACCATTACGTTTATTAAACTCATGACTCGCGATGCTGACATCTGTCCAGTTTTGATTCACAGATATGCCATAATCTAAGTGCTCCGTTGCCGATTAGCCTGCTGTCTGCAGATGCGGAGAGAGCTCGACATAAGTATATCCTGTATCGTCGAGAATGTGTTACGCGCAAATGGGCCCATGAAAAAACGATGTATGAGGTATGCCATCGGCTTCTGGCGCCTTCAGATCCACTCATCTCAAGCTTTCAGAAAATTACGGGAGAAGATAAACGAATACCATCTGAGGTAAAAGATCTTGTTTTCGAACCATGTCTCAGTGAATAAACCAACAACGACCCTCATGACAACGATAATGACGCAAGCCCACTGTGTAGTGCCCGGAGAGCACTTGTTCATTTCCGCTACTGTGAAATATATTTCTTCTACTTCAAGCTCTTTGATATTACGAAAGACCTACAAAATGCATTAACAAATGAGGGAAAATGCATCTGTTGTTGTCTATGAACACAACATGCAGTAAAAATCTATTAGTATTGTTATTGCGAACTGTATGCGCTGTTCTGTGTAAGTATAGCGCTTACGTTAGTTGTAATGGGACCAATTTATGTTGTATTTGTGAAATGCTTCTACACTCCATTACTGAACACAAAAATTCTTACGACTTCAACAACTACAGAATATGCGGCTATATGTAACAACAAAAACATTAAAAAAAAAAAAGCGAAGCGATATCGTTTTCGTTCAGGCACAAAACTATAGCGCTGGCGGTGAGATAAGTAGGAAACGAGCTTGAGGGAGAGAGGGAAGCATTTACAGACAAGGACAGAAATGGATATCATCCCATAATACAAAACATTCTCCACCCTTGGTGGACAACACCGGCAACGCAACGGCAATACGGCGGCAACTATCTGCAGCAGCATTCAACATGAGCAATACTGCGCAACCATAGCGCGTAACTGCTGTCTGTTGCAAGCACATAACAGCATAGTTGACGGCAACGCTATTCCGGCCAAATATTGCCGTGAAATACAGCCCATCTAAACGCACATTAACGCTTGGCGGCGATAACTGCTCACTAGACTGGGCCGTGTTCATACTCCAGTGGCAGTAAAGTTTTATTCACTGTTGTCCTCAGCAACGCTTTGTAACTATTGGCAATGCGGAATGTTGCTCCCTGTTTCTTCCACCACGCCTAAGCGCAGTCACGTTGGTATCCCACCGACTCAGGACTAACCACTGAAGGCGATTCTACTTCATCACATTGCAGTGGTGCCAGTTGAATCTATCAATAGATCGGGTTTCACTAGGCATGGCATGCACGTCAAAAGGTATGGGAAGGGGAGGCTGGCAAAGCTTATAGGTGACAGTGTAGTGGAGGGTGGTGGGATCACTCATAGAAAAATTCCTGTAGTAGCTGGTGTTAGAGCTGCACCTTTTTTAGATTACAGTCAGCTGGTAGGTATACCTGCTTCAAGTAAGGCCCTTTAACAAAGGAATCACCTTCAGAAGAGGCCAGGTATCTAAGTAGAGAAGGAATCAGCACATTCCATCAAAATATAAGAGGTATTAGAGATAAAGTTAGCGAACTGCGTATAGATGTTGACTCTGACATTATTGGTATATCGGAGCACCACTTAAATAATTTGACAATTCAGAGGCTTCCTGTATCAGGATACAGATTAACTGGCTGTTTTTCAAGGACTTCCTTCGGGAGTGGGGGAGTGGTCATGTACGTAAAAAACAGTATTCTATTTCAGTCCGTAGACGTATCGCGGCACTGCACTGAACAGATATTTGAATGTTATGTAGGGGCAGTTGAATTTAGTTACTTCTAATTGTTGTTGTTCATAGGTCCCCTAACTCTGACTTCAGATCATTTCTGCTCAAGCTAGAGAGGGTTCTTGGTTCACTTTGTAGGACGTACCAAAAATTAGTTAGTATTAATTTCGTATATGATTGTGCAAGAAAAAGGATGTTGGTAGATCTCCTAAACTCATATGATCTGATGCACCCTGTGTTTTTTCCAATCAGGGTGTAAGGGAACAGTAGCACAGCCATAAACAATATTTTTATTCATTCTTCATTACTAGATGGGCATTCTGTTAGTAAAAAGGTGAATACCCTTTCAGACCATGATGCACAAATTTTAACACTAAAAGGCTTTTGTGCTAAAACACATATAATTACAGACTATTTAGGAAAGCTAATCCAACGGCAATAGAGAAGTTTTTAAACCTCATTAAGGAACAAGAGCGGCAGGATGTATATAGTGCCGATATCACAGATGACAAATATAATGTTTTCCTTAACACATTTCACATGCTCTTTGAGAGTTGCTTTCCAGCAAAACGTTCTAAACGGGATGCTAGCAGTAAAAGGCAGCGTGGGTGGCTGTCTAGTGGGATAAGGATATCATGTAGAGCAAAGTGTGAATTATATCAAAATGTTAGAAGCAGTCACAATCAAGCTACAGTAGCCCGTTAAAAACAGTTTTGTAAGGTGCTTAAAATGTTATTAGGAAGGCAATGAGTATGTGGTGCGCAAATAGAATAGTTAATTCACAGGATAAAATGAAAACCATATGGTCAGTTGTGAAGGAAGTCTCTGGTCAGCAGCACAAGGTCGACAATATAAAGTCAGTTCGTAATAAAAATATTTGTGTTACTCAAAATGGTTCAAATGTCTCTGAGCACTATGGGACTTAACATCTGAGGTCATCAGTTCAAATGGTTCAAATGGCTCTGAGCACTACAAGACTCAACATCTGTGGTCATCAGTCCCCTAGAACTTAGAACTACTGAAACCTAACTAACCTAAGGACATCACACACATCCATGCCCTTGGCAGGATTCGAACCTGCAACCGCAGCAGTCGCGCGGTTCCGGACTGAGCGCCTAGAACCGCGAGACCACCGTGGCCGGCAGGTCATCAGTCCCCTAGAACTTACAACTATTTAAACCTAACTAACCTAAGGACATCACACACATCCATGCCTGAGGCAGGATTCGAACCTGCGACCGTAGCAGTTTCGCTGTTCCGGACTGAAACGCCTAGCACCGCTCGGCCACCGCCGCCGGCATTTGTGTTACTGGTAAGTCAGATATACGTACAGTACTTAAAAATTATTTTCGGAGCAGTGCTGAGGGAATTAAATAAAAACTTAGTTTCTGCCGGGAATCATATAACTCTCTTGGAAAATGCCTTTCCGAGATTGATGTCTGAAATACTCCTCGGTGATACTGACACGGGGGAGACAGAGTCAATAATTAAATCACTGAAGACTAAGTACTCTCATGGATATGATGGAGTGCCTAGCAGGATATTAAAGTACTGTGCTGCACATCTTAGCCCTGTATTTAGCCATGTTTCTAATTTTTCCTTTAGGAATGACCAGTTTTCTGAACGATTAAAATACTCAGTAGTAAAGCCGCTTTATAAAAATGGAGAAAGGGACAATGCTGACAATTTTAGACCTATTTCTATGCCATCAGTGTTTGCTAAAGTTATTGAAAAGGCTGTGTGCGTAAGAATAATTGATCATTTTACATCATATAATTTACTATCAAATGTACAGTTCGGCTTTAGAAGTCGTTTACAACTGAAAAATACTACAATCTCTTTTCTCTGTGTGGTACTGGATGGATTAAACAAAAGGTTTCGAACGCTAGGCATATTTTTGATTTAACTAAGGCGTTTGAGTGTGCTGATCACAAAATATTGCTCCAGAAGTTGGACCATTATGGAATACGAGGAGTATCTCACAATTGGTTAACCTCTTACTTTAACAACAGACAGCAAAAGGTCATTACTCTCAGTGATGAGAATGGTTGTGATATGGGGTCTGAGTGTGGTACAGTCAAATGGGGGATGCCCCAGGGATCAGTGTTGGGGCCACCCCTGTTCCTTATTTATGTAAATGATATTACAAGTAATTATAAAATATTTCTGTTTGCTGATAACACTAGCTTGCTAGTAAAGGATGTTGTGTGCAACATTTGCTGTGTTTCAAGTAGTGCAATTCATGACATAACTTCAAGGTTTGTAGAAAGTAAGCTAACGCTAAATCACAGTAAGAGTCAGTTTTTTATAGCTTCTTACACACAAATCAACAAACCCCGACTTTTTAATTTCACAGAATAGGCAAGTGATTAGTGAAAGTTAACAGTTCAAATTCCTAGGTGTTCAGATAGATAGTAAAGTGTCGTGGAAAGCCCACATTCTGGATCTTGTTCTAAGACTTAATGCTGCTATTTTTAACTATTCGAACGGTATCTGAAGTAAGCAATAGTTCGACACGAAAATTAGTCTACTTTACATAGTTACATTCGCTTTTGTCGTATGGTATTATATCTTGGGGTAGTTCTTCCCATTCTCAAAGGATATCTTTGGTTCAGAAACAGGCAGTTCGGGCAATATGTGGTGTAAGTTCGCGAACCTCTTGTCGACCCCTGCTCACTCGTCTGGGTATTCTGGCATTGGCCTCTCAATATATATATTCTTTACTGTCGTTTCATATTAACAATATCAGCTTATTCCCAAGAGTTAGCAGCTTTCACTCAGTTAATACTAGACAGAAATCCAATCTGCATTTGGATCGCACTTCCTTAAGTCTTCTGCAAAAAGGTGTGCAGTATACTGCTGCATCCATTTTCGATAAGTTACCACAGGAGTTCAAAAATCTTCAGCAGTACTCCACGTGCTTTCAAATCGAAACTGAAGAGTTTCCTCATCGGTCACTCCTTTTATTCTGTTGAGAAGTTCCTTGAGAAATTATGTCGATTCCTATGTTATATTGCTGACTGCGTTTACTTAAACTTATGGTATGACTTTTTTCGGGTTCATAAACATTTTATTTTATCTGATATTACTTGTATGTCGTAATTTCATGTAGTGACCCGTTTGACAAGCTACCCTGTGCTTACATTTCAGCAAGCTAATTCGCGCCAGCACATAGCGAAAGTTTCTCCTGCTTTTCTTCGTCCGCGCCAACCATGGATTGGCAGCAAGGTCGCCGGATCTCTCTCCAATTGAGCAAGTTTGGAGCATTATGGCTAAGGACATACAACCAGCTCGGATTTCGAAGATCCAACGGTCCAGTCGGACAGAATTTGGCACGTTATCTCTCAGAAAGACATCCAACAATTCTGTCAATCAGTGCCAGGCCAAATAAATGCTTGCATAAGTTCCACACGTAGACCATCGCGTTGTTGACTTGCTTATTCAATTTTTCTGAAATTGCAATCATTTTTTCATCTGTATATGTACATCACATCTACCAATTTCCATGCCATTAGAATAATTCTTTCATGGTGTGTCGTTTTTTGTCTTAGAGTGTAATTGTTGTATTATCCATCTAACTGACATAATATTCCAATTCGCAATGTTATTTTCGTTTTTGGGGGAGGGGAGGGGGGAGATGGGCAGTACTAAAAGTGGATGAGGGACAGGAGGTTGACGTATGAAATGTTTGGCTACAGTACCAGAATACTTAGAGCTTTCACTGTGTCTACATACTCACAATCGTACTTTGAACCAAAGAGGTATACACAGCTGCTCGTGAAAACTGCAACACCACAAACATAGCATGCAACAAACACCACATTGGAATGATGTGTACAATATACTTTGCTACCGAATTGGTTAACATTTCAGCACAACCACACAACTGTATGGACCACTCTCTAGTAGCACCTCTGTAGGGGCTGGAGCGTATTTGTTTGGTGATGGTGTAGGTGGTAGTGCACCAGTGGAAACGCTGTGCACAATTAAACAATATAACTTTATTTCATCTTCAATTCTACATGAAGCAGGCACACTTCTCCTCGTGAGCTCCGGACGGTGCAGCTGGCTTTGGCTGCTAGGACGGCGCTCAGCGATCCTACGTCAGTACTCTGTCCTGATTGCGAAGGCGAGGCCATGGCCAATTGTAATGGCGGCGCTTCCCCGGCGGAGCGACACTCCAGGGTGCCTGTTCTGTATCTTTCCCCCATTGTACCGATCGTTTCGGTACTCAAGAGCACCGAACCGTCTAGTACTCGAATTAGAGTCCCTGCATTATTCAGTATGCATTTCGGTAGCGATACCGTTCAGGTCTAGAGAACCAAAGCGCTGTTGTCGGTGCGTGTCGCGCAAGCCAATCAAAAGCAAGCGGCCGCAGATCCGCGCATGCGCACTGCAGCGCGCACAGCGCCACAAACACAAAGCGGCTAGCAGACGACACAGGCGCGCTATTCTTCCAAGTACCGAAAATTGTGATTACCTTGCCATAACGCATGCGCCGCATTCCATCAAGCCGACATGCCCGCCTTCATCGCCCTTGCCTCCTCCTTAACAGTACCAGGTGCAGTGTATCCATCTCCATGACTCTCAGCTGAAATGCATATGAATTTTTACAGCTTCTCTGACCGCATGTTTCCGTGCATGCATAATAACGATAGCGTATTTGACTGTATTCTGCAGATTGTCGTAAATGCCGCATTATGTCATCTTATTCTCATTCACACTGACATCGTGTTTTGGATTTTACGCTTCGGAAAATGAGTTAGGAATAGTGCGTAGTACCACATTGTACTAATACATCTATAAAAACACCCGAAAAATTGATTCTGAGAGTTTCAAAGAATAAGAAGATAAACAGAATGTGATTATAACTCGCTCCTAGAGATCCAAATGATTACGTAGCCCACTTCCCTATATGATACGTCAACGATTTGGGTCTTAAAAACAAAATTGAAAAAACGCATTTTCGAGGTCTCCTGTTTATAACATGCATCTCATGAATGAGAATGTTTCGTATATGGTGCAACAGTCTAAAAATATTACGGCAGATATCTTTCATCTCTGTCTACTGTGGCTGAGGATTCGATCGCAGATAAATACTTGTGACAAGCAAGATTATGAAGATGACTGCTGCTAGTTACATTCCCAGTAATTTAAGTTCTGCTCTTAGATTCCTGTCTAACCGCATACTCGGAAATCGCTACATATTCGGAAAAAATGGTGAATTATTTCTGACAAGAAAAAATATAAAGGTCACTGTCGGTTGTTTCACTCACAGAAATTTCATCTCCGACAATTTCATATTTCGTGTTTTAAACACACAGAAATCACGAAATCATTACTGAGGAAGTGCGCTCTTACATGTAAGTAATAACGAATATTACTGAAAAATCTTAACTTACACGAATAACAATGTCTCAGAAAGTGTTGCATATGTGAAGGGGAAAAAAAATTTTTGCCTCCACCCATGCGCAAACCCTTGTCCTTTCGTAGTGCTTTCCCGCGCTCTAACCACTGGCCCACTCCACACAACGAAAACATAGCGCTCAATTCTTGTACTATTGCGTAGAGGAACAAAGGTTGACTTCATTGCCAAACGGTGCTGCGTTGGTCCATAAATGACCTTGTGGATGACATCGGAAGTTCACTGAGGCTTTTTGCAGATGATGCTGTGGTATATCGAGAGGTTGTAACAATGAAAAATTGTACTGAAATGTAGGAGGATCTGCAGCGAATTGACGCATGGTGCAAGGAATGGCAATTGAATTTCAATGTAGACAAGTGTAATGTGCTGCGAATATATAGAAAGAAAGATCCCTTATCATTTAGCTACAATATAGCAGGTCAGCAACTTGAAGCAGTTAATTCCATAAATTATCTGGGAGTATGCATTAGGAGTGATTTAAAATGGAATGGTCATATAAAGTTGATCGTCGATAAAGGAGATGCCAGACTGAGATTCATTGCAAGAATCCTAAGGAAATGCAATCTGAAAACAAAAGAAGTAGGTTACAAAAAAAATGTGTGTGAAATCTTATGGGACTTAATTGCTAAGGTCATCAGTCCCTAAGCTTACACACTACTTAACCTAAATTTTCCTAAGGACAAACATACACACCCATGCCCGAGGGAGGACTCGAACCTCCACAGGGACCAGCCGCACAGTACACGACTGCAGCACCCCCGACCGCTCAGATAATCTCGCGTGGCGAAGTAGGTTACAGTACGCTTTTTCACCCACTGCTTGAATACTGCTCAGCAGTGTGGGATCCGTACCAGATAGGGTTGATAGAAGAGATAGAGAAGATCCAACGGAGAGCAGCGCGCTTCGTTAAGGATCGTTTAGTAATCGCGAAAGCGTTACGGAGATGATAGATAAACTCCAGTGGAACACTCTGCAGGAGAGACGCTCAGTAACTCGGTACGGGCTTTTGTTGAAGTTTCGAGAACATACCTTCACTGAGGAGTCAAGCAGTATATTGCTCCCTCCTACGTATATCTTGCGAAGAGACCATGAGGATAAAATCAGACAGATTAGAGCCCACACAGAGGCATACCGACAATCCTTCTTTCCACAAACAATACGAGACTGGAATAGAAGGGAGAACCGATAGAGGTACTCAAGGTACCCACCGCCACACACCGTCAGGTGGCTTACAGAGTATGGATATAGATGTATTTGTGGGAAAAAATACACAAAGGCACTAGTAACGTCAGTTCACACTCATGTAATATACGCAAGCTGAGCCAATGTCTTGATATTTAATTATCTTTAAACTCTTATTTGCATAAAAAACACAATTATTTTGAGAGAATATTGACCGGAAACCTTTTTTTTTTGTTGTGATCATTCACAGTAACAACCTAACCTAACCATATTTCTAACAAAGGAAAATAGTCTATTATGAACTCACTTTCCAACCTGATGCGTCCTTTCGTGATTCTTTAGTAACGCAATCACTAAATCCAAAGCTAAAACCGCTAACTATGTTTAAAACAACAAATTATAGGTGTACATAAACCACACATCACCGATAGACAGGGCCAGACCGAAGTCCAAAACTTTCGCTACAATTGTCGTAAAATCGGTGGGAGGACCGTTCGGTAACAAGTCTCAGAAGCTTACTGAATAGAATATTTCGATAAAGAACCGAAAATGACGTCACTACCGAAACTAACGTACTACACCGATCGGTATGAACGATACAGAATAGGGCCCCAGGAGACGGCCCCGGTGCTCTTCGCTGCGCAGTTGCGGAGAAGACTGTGCGCGGGTCTCCACCCATGCCCCACAGACAGGCGGCAGACGGTGGCTGACGTTGTGACGCCGAGTCCCTCCCTGAGTTCGCTGTTTCAGCATCGGCGGCAGCAGACACGAACAGCAGGCGGCAGACACAGCCTGGTCTCGAACCAGAGGCTGCTGCTGGCGATGCGCAGTCGTCTATTGGTCCAGTGGTGCTCCAGCATCGTAGTGCGGCTATCCCTGAATCGGATAACTTCCTGTCCTCAAATTCAGCCTCATTTATACTCCGTTACTGCCCATTTGTTTCTCTAACGCCTGATGTCTAGTCACATTTCCCATAACAGAGAGACCTGCTTGAGTGCAGTGGCAATGACCCACTTACTACATCATTCTTTGCTGCGTGGGGCAGTTTACCATTGCGCTCAGCTACACTTGCTTCACAAATCATGCATCTGTTATTGTGCCCTACTTGTCGACGTAGCATGGCTGACAGCCAGCGCTGAGGTCATCAGTCCCCTAGAACTTAGAACTACTTAAACCTAACTAACCTAAGGACATCACACACATCCATGCCCGAGGCAGGATTCGAACCTGCGACCGTAGCGGACACGCAGTTCCAAACTGAAGCGCTTAGAACCGCACGGCCACACCGGCCGGCAATACTCCGTGGTGGCCTCCATGCTACTCTCAGCGCTTACAATAAAGATTTAATACTTTTACCGGAATTCTGGGTAGTGTTACTACGCACTGTAGTAGGAGTAAGACTATCTACAGTCTGTATATGTGGGTGTCTCACTCAGAATGTTGTTTGCTTGTTAGATGATCGTGTTATACCTCATGTAAGAACAGAAACATCTACCAGCATGTGTAAAAATTCGACAGTGACAGCATCGTGAACATTCGAAACAGTGGTTTATCGTTCCGTGATATCACTACTTCCGTTGATTGACATCCCACGATTGTCAAACAGATATGGAACTGATGCATTCAGTAGATCGCTGTTCAGCAACATGAGGGATCTCAACACTCACATACATCTGATGCCCAAGATACAGACATTTTGTTCACTCAGCTGTGCAGGATCACAAAGTAACTATACATGCGTTGAATCAGGAAATAGGTTTATTTGCTACAGGACAAGTATCCACACGGAGAGTGCGGTGACCTCTCGAGCACTATGGACTACCAGTGCGGAAACCATTACTGCTGCATCCCTCGACACAGCAGCTGAGGGAGGTGTGGTGCCAACACTGGACACAGGAGTGGCACCATGATGTCCTTTCTGCATATAGATTCACGGTTTCCATCAGTCCCGTCATCGCCATATGTGCCGCAATACCTGACATAATGCTATTGAGGGCCATAGGGTACAGGACATGTCAATTTCTGGTTATCCGATGACGTCAATCAAGATGGCGGATTTTTGAGGGTAATTTGAATTTTGGCGGGAAAGTGCCACTCCCCCAAACCCATAAAAAATGGCACGAAGATCAAATTCCACCATGGCAATGTATCACAAACCCGCTATCTCTACTAAGCAAAGAAAATGGTGGGAAAAAAGGACTTGTTTTTATTATTTAACAAATTTCAGACAGGTGTGACTCCACTGGGTCTGGACTGCAACTGGCAGAGGGTGCTCTCCTGACGTCAGCTGATGACGCAAGTACCGTCATTCAAGATGACGGCACCCAGTGTGTTCATCGCGAGCTCCATAGCCCAACTGATTTACTTCATATCGTGCCCACCAGAGGGCGCTACCATGAAGTTGCGTGATTACACAGGATCGTCTGCTCTCTCTCGCGCACGCGCGTTATAACTAAACACACGCCGCGCCACCGGCCCGCGGGCGTCCGACACCTTAACGTCGCACACCCTCGGCCTCCACCTCCATGCACACGCCGGACATAGTCTTCTGTAAATATGCTAACTAAAGTAACACCCACATCGCGCATATAACCTATCAATTACCCAAGTACTTAATTCCATTTCAATTTTAATCATATTCAATTTACAATTTCAATATTCAATGATCAAATGAGAAGTTCCACAATTTCCCACTATCAGCACGGTGTTCATTCATGACCTAGCACCCCCACCCCTAGAATGCTGCACTCCTACTGGCTACTGCATTAGTCACGTGATTCGACTATATTGGTAGGAATAGGTGTTCACTATACTTTCAATTACCTAGTTTCATCTACTTTTCAAAGTCCAGACCGCCACCTCTTTCTAGGAACCGGCGCCGATTTTGAATTCTGGCAGTAAAGAAAGGTCACTTGGGCTTTCACTACCAACCTAAAAAAATGGTTGCAAACAAAACTCACTGCCATTAACCTAAGCCTCCAGGGCAACCTCTTCCTAGGGGTTGCTGGTAAAAGGACTCAAGCCACACTAGGCAGATGGAGAGGAGAAGGAGTGTACTTTATTTATTTCAGAGCAAAAATGGCTCTGAGCACTATGAGACTTAACATCTGTGGTCATCAGTCCCCTAGAACTTAGAACTACTTAAACCTAACTAATCTAAGGACATCACACACATCCATGCCCGAGGCAGGATTCGAACCTGCGACCGTGGTGGTCACGCGGTTCCAGACTGAAGCGCCTTTAACCGCACGGCCACACCGGTCGGCTATTTGAGAGCAATTTATTTAGGGATGGAGTATATGTATCACAGAACACACGCTCTGACATGCCCCACAGTATACAGACCTGCAAACTACTCCTACATAACTCATGTATAACGCTCTACACACACTCTTGCTAATTGTAAACCGTCAAAAATAACATATTGCACAACCTACAGACATGCGAACCACTCACAAACAATGCAATGCATTTACGTCAAGATAGCCAAACAACTCCTAAATTGTCAAAATAATAATCCATCTAAAACACTCTGCTTGCTAATCGTCAACAGTCGAAATCATACACCAGTCTTTATTTAAACAATTAGAGCCAGCACCACCACGAAGTGTATTCGCCACTGAGTCCATAGCCCAACTGACTTAGTTCATATCGATGCTACTAGAGGACGCTGTAGTGACGTCAGGTGATGACGCAAGTACCATAATCTAAGATGGCTGCACCTAGTGGGTTCACCACGACTCCAGACCCCAGCTGGCTTAGTACATTTCGTCGCCGCCAGAGGACGCCACCGTGACACCAACTGATGACTCAAGTACAGTTATCCATGATAGCGGCAAACAGTGTGTTCTCCACGAGGTCTAGTACTCAGTACCACAAGCAGAGGACACTGTCGTCCGTTTCCTGACGTAAACCGAGATGGTCAGGGATAATGGTGGCAAAACGACTCAGCCTGCTCTGTGCTGCTGGGCAGAGTAAGGATGGAGTGCACTCTACTTATTTTCAAACAACTTATTTAAGGATACAGTATATCTATCACACTCACACAAAACATCCACCGCGATGTGCCTGGGGTCATGTTCACAGCCCACAGACACGCAACCAACTCGTAATTTCAGTACACAATAGCAAACTGCTCCTAAATAATTCTTCACACTGATGTGTAGACACGCTCAGTACTCGTAAACTGTCCAAATAGCGCACAGCAGGTACTACAGAGCCACTTGCGAATTAATGCAATCAACGCACCCAACACAGTCCACTGCCCCCTGTTCAATAGAGTACACAGGAGGTAGCGATAAGTGATGCATCCGTCAGATGTGAAACCGCGTACAGCCCCTGCTCGGCTTCCGCAAGCATAAGGTAGATGCACCCCCATTCATACGTAACACATGAGAAATTCCTATCCAAATACGTCTTCACCTACACACACGTGCTGACGTGATCGGGAGGAAGCGCAACCGCGAGCTGCAGCCGAACGCAGGCCAAAGTTGTATGCAGGCGCTGTTAATGACCGAGGTCTTATTTACAGTGCGCGCACTCCAAGCAGAGCCGTGCGCGTTCGGCATTCCTTGCTACCCTCACTCTAACTGCAGTCCGGCGAAGGCGCTGCAGAATTCCGTTCCACAGTAGCAGAACCTGCTTTCTCCTTAGCAATTCTAATGGACCATACATGACGTTTGACTCACGCTTCACCGCGTGTAGCTATATACCATCGCAAACGCATCTAGCAACGTTATCAATCTTATATTCAAGTCACATTGCTATCTAAAATAATAACCAAGTCTAACTCTACTAAATTCTATGGCCCTCCAGAAATAGTTAACACTCGCTTTCTTATTGTCTCAGCTTGTATGTGCCAAAATTCCTGCCCTAACAGAACCTATTTACCAAAATATCGCCGAATCTAGTATTCCTCCCAGACATACAGTGATAGCGTTCCTGCTCTCAACATACGCAAATGTTCTGATCGCTCCTAAATCCCACCACAATCAATCGAGCATTTTCTTCCTGGGGCTTTCAGTCGTTATTTTGCAAAGATTGCTAAATTGCACCGACAGTTCCCTCAATCTACACACGCCCAACCTGTTCTTTCTTTCTACAGACGCTACACTGATTGGTAATAAACTATTTTACACTGATCACCATTTTGCACCAACAACTAAACATCGCAAAGTTGTCTGCATCAAATACATACGATACTCGCAAGAATATTGGAGCATCAAACCGATCTCCAACCAGGGAATATTTCACCGAGTACTGTCTCGATCTAGTAAACATGCAGTTCATATCCCCCACCATACCAAATCATCCCCTTTACATCAGCGAACCGAAGTCACTCCCTCAGAACTGATATGAAAGACAGGCTCGTTCCCCCCGGCACAAACGCGTTACTATTTCCGCTTTCTTGCTCGCATTTCTACAGACATCTCTAGACTCTTCGATTAATAGAACAACCATATTTTCGCCATAATATTACACAATTTTCGCCGTGCTTCCCGATATGAAGAGGACAGCAGTAGCCTCCCGATCGGTAACGCAACATAATGCACAAGATATAGACTACACATTATTTCTCCGCAAACACCAAATTTTAGCGAGGTGTAGCATGCTGTAAACAATTGACTAACTACAAACAAATAGAGTAAAATAATATTTGCACATTCGAATACCGAAGTCGGTGATGTAACAGATTCCAGATGATTAATATTGCTTACAAGCCAACTAGGGTCTTTCCCACGTCTAGGGAACAGGTAAACATGTGTCCAACACACCGCAATCGATATTCCCTCAACTAAATAAAGGCACCAAATGTGCAGAAGCAGTCGACCGAACAATTTACAAGGGAGGGAATAACAGTCCACCGCAAACGCACCATCTTCTCAAAGTTACACTTGATCACGAAAGTCGCCCAGCACATACTTAGTTCGCTATTCGGTCGTCTAGAAGATGGTAAAGTTAACTATGATACATTCCTACAATCCAACAGGCCTCTGCATTTGAAAGACTGCTACCATTAACATGGGAACGCGTATCAATACCACCACAGACTTTGCATACACGAACACATTCTAGAAAACCCCTCACATATTTCTCGGCGCTGTTACCTAGGAAGAGGTGGCGGTCTGGACTTTGAAAAGTAGTTGAAAGTATAGTGAACACCTATTCCTACCTATATGATGCCGAATCACGTGACTAATGCAGTAGCCAATAGGAGTGCTAGGTCGTGAATGAACACCATGCTGATAGTGGGAAAGTGTGGAGAGAGAGCAGACTATTTTGTGTCATCACGCGACTTCATGATAGCACCCTCTGGTGGGCATGATATGAACTAAGTCAATTGGGCTATGGAGCTCGCGGTGAACACACTGGGTGCCGTCATCTTGAATACCGGTACTTGCGTTGTGATCTGACGTCAGGTGATCGCCCTCCTGTGGCACCAATATGAACTAAGCCAGTTGGGTTCTGGAGGTCGTGGTGAACACACTGGGTGCAGCCATCTTCAATAACGCTACTTGTGTCATCAACTGACATCAGGAGAGCGCCCTCTGCTGGCACCGATATGAACTAAACCAATTCCAGTCCAGACCCAGTGGAGAACACACCTGCCTGAAATTCGTTAAATAATAAAGACAAGTCCTTTTCCCCACCCTTTTCTCTGCTTAGTAGAGGTAGCGGGGGTGTCATGCATTATCATGGTGGAATTTGAACATCGCGGCATTTTTTCTGGGCGACAGGGGCATGGCACTTTCTCGCCCGCCAAAATTCAAACTTCCCGACAAAATCCGCCATCTTGATAGACGTCATCGCTGCCATCTTGGATGACCTCATCGCCGCCATCTTGGATAACAGTACTTTGGGGTGATGTCAGCTTTCTTCCAATACTCTCATAGTCGTTGTATTTCCGACTACTTAAGGACAGTGAATTGCCTTATCTTTGATGTCTCCAAAACTTTATCTTTCCACAAGATGATGCAAGACCACACGTAACCACACTTCACAAAATGTTCAAATGCATGTGAATGCGTATGAGACCAAACTGCTGAGGTCATCGATCCCTAGACTTACACCCTACTTAAACTAACTTACGCGAAGGACGACACACACACCCATGCCCGAGGGAGGACTCGAACCTCTGGCAGGAGTAACCGCCCAGTTCATGACATGGTGCCTCTAACTGCACGGCCACTCCGCATGGTCCACGCAGTCCAAACCTACCTCTATACAGAGGGTGTAAAACTGTAGCCCTGCCCAACACATTCTCGAGATCTCTCGCCCAATGAATACATTTGGTCATGGGTTGCGGAAAGACTAGCATTTTTGCACTTCACACTACGATTGGCATGTAACTGAAGGAGCATAGCGTGCTGAACCCAAGCCTCTCATACAAGCTCAGTTCAACTCAATGTCCAGCCAAATAAGAGCCATCGTTGCTGCCAGAAGAGGCAATTTTGTGTACTGCTTGGGCCACTCATATTAATGTGACCACCTGACAAAAGCCTGAAAGACCACCTTTTGGAATGTGAGATGTGCAGAAAGAGTCAGTGACGTTCTACGGATACAGAGAGGGATGTTGAGTCATGCCTACTCCAGGGCCGTTGCCAGCTGAGCTAAGTTTCTTGGTTGAGGCTCCATGGTGGGATCGAGCTGGTCCCGCAGATTCTCAACTAGGTTCAATCCGGCGAGGTTGGCGTCCAGGGCAGTACAGTAAACTCATCCTGGTGCTCCTCGAAACACGCACATACACTGCAAGATATGTGACACGAACTTTGTCCTGCCGGTAGATGGCATCGTGTCAAGGAAAAACAAAATTCATGTATGAGGCAGATGGATATAAGTATTTTGTTGAAATATTGTGCCTCCAGAATGATGAGATTACCCAGGGAATGTCATCGAAAACATTCCCCAGATCATAACGCTCCCTCCTGGTTGCAGGGTGTTTCCTTTCAGACATTCCTATGGAACATAATACGTGATTCATCTGAAAAGGACAGCTGTCGAGACACTCAGTGGCCGCCAGTTGAATTATTGGCGTGCAAATTACAGCCTTTTCCGCAGTCAGCATGGGTTCATAAACCAGAGACCTGCAGCAGAGCTCATACACAGCGAATTTCACTGAGCGGTCGTAGAGGAGACACTGTTGATACCTCCTTGGGTCATCTAGGTGGTCAATTGCTTAACAATTGCACGTCTATTCCCCCATACACATCTCCGCAGCCGTCGTTCACCTCTGTTATCTATGGCCCGAGGTGCACCACAGTTGCCTCAGTGCCAGTTTTGAATGCACGGTATACTTTAACCACAACGGCACATGAACAGTTTACAAAAATAGCCATTTCGGAAATACTTCCACCCTTGGTCCAAAAGCCAATTATCATTTCCTTTTGGGCATCATATAAATCACTCCATTTCCGCATTATGATAACGACTGCATTGTTTTCTGCATCCCCCCGACACTGCTGGTGGTGTCATCTGTCACGTCATGTCTTTGAGTGGTTATTGCATGTTGACATTGAACATAGGCTGTGGTCACATTAATGTTACTGGACCGTGTAAAATTCGGAACCTGTATACTTCCAAATCACCTACAGATTTATTCACGCATTCTTTCTACTACACCGTATGCGCACTATGAGTAAAATGTCATTATTTTCTATCGTTCCTCGTGAGCAGTTTCAATGGCCAGTAATGTATTTTCGATCGTTCTTGCAATGTGCTACAAGGGTATCATCAACGATTACCAGTGACGGCTTCTGATTTCTATTCAAAAACAATGTTTGCATATAACTCCTTATCTTGCAGGAGTTGCAAGTCTTAATCTAGTAATGGTTTTCCATGAATTTCAGAACGTAATGTGTCATCTAACACTGCAGTTGTTTCCTAACTTGTGGAAGTGGAGCGTTCTGGTTTTGCACAGATATTAATTAGACAACGAAACTAATTTTCGTTATAACAAGAACGATAGAAAGAAAGAAGGAACATTCAACAACCCATAATACTTGAACTCTGCTTCTACTGAAAGCAAATCTAGTATCTTAAGCAGAAATAAATCATTGTTCATTTAACACATCAGACTGAAGAAGGCAAATCTATATTGGCGCTTTGCACACCTATTATCAACATTAATAATTGTACACCAGCCTACTGCAACGTTACCCTGTTTTAAAATACTCAAAGTAAACTAGAAATAACTACACAGGCCAACAACAAACAGTTGTGAAATCAGGTTTCCTCTATCCGCTATTATTTTGTTGATTATTGTTATTTAACATGCACTTCTACACGAAATGTGTAGTTTCATCTCTGATTTGTGCGCTTTTAAATCGCGTGAATGAGGATTGGTCCCTGTATGTTTGCCCTATTGTCAGTCTGCTTCCTAATTAGTTCCAGAAATATCCACCAGATAGAGTTGGAGGCTACTGTGTGAGCTCCCGCGGTACCAAACAGAGCGAGGATGGGCTTCGCATGATAGTTTGGTTAGGAAGCATCTCCGATGTAGATTTTTGCATTTGTATTGCCGAATAGATATAAAATAACTTAAGTAAAGGAAGTTGTGTAAATCACCTTGATGGTTTTTGCTACATATGCAGAAAATAAACGTTGAAAAGAAACCGAAGACCTATAATTGACTTTGTAAAGACTTTCGCAAGAAGTCTGTAAAACTTGTACAAAACATTTACGATCGTGGGCTACCGGGAAACGAAAACGTGTGAAACAAAAGCCACTCCGATAGCTTTTGTTTGTAAGGACTAGTGTTGTCCCTCTGATACTAATGAAGATGACAGTGATTATGCGGGTTTGCAATGAATTGCTTAAAGATTAAACTGAGATGAGTTAATAACTCATCCCCGATGAGCCATTCCAGTTGTAATAAGTCTCTGCTGTTACTACGTAATAGCGCACCTATTCGAAAATGTTATGCATCTTTATAGCTAAAGTTCTTTTCTGCTATTTTAGTCAACGAAACTTATGAGAAAAAGGTTCTTTCTAGATGTGATTTAACAATTTGTATAATAAAGGTAAATACTCATTTTGTTTCAATGAGAAGCGGCAGCATTCGTCTAATTTGGGTATGAATAGGTCCTCAGATTGTTTACTAGCTAGTGAAGATACTACTTCTTAATATTTCTTTTTGTTTTATTTCACAATTAGTTTGTCACCCATAGTAAAACACAACACACAGTTATTTATTAGTGTCCACATTTTTACCAATCAACAAGACAACAAAAACGTAGTTTCATCACCAAAACCTCTTTTTACATGGAAGGAGCTCATTTTCAAGTGATTACACACGATGTGTCATGTACAAAAGCCTGTAAGTTAAATCAGCTAACTATTATGTCCAGTCTAATTTGGCACACATCCAGTTCAGTATAACATAGAATTGTTGTCCAAAATGTTCTAGAATTTCCTTTGTCAAAATAATTATTACAATGACATCTGATTTTACAAACAGTGTCAATTTATGTAAAAATTGTATCTTTTATGGTTACAAAAATCTGAGTTACAAAAGAAATTTTATATACCTGGAATAAAATTTAGAACTATCAAGATACGGCACATCCCAAGATTTGTTTACATATTGCAAAATTATATAATTTACGTCATCCGAAATTGAAATTAATTACGACTTTTCAGTATACTGAAGACTATTTTCTGATGAATGATAATTACGATTTTCTACAGCTCATATGAGATTCGGAATTTTGTTGAATAGATGTGATTTACGGGAAAAACTGCATATACGAAACAAAATCTAATAAAAACCTTTGAAGTTAACGATTCTTTTTAAACGTAGACTTCGTAAAGCAAAATCTGTACGATGACCAATTTTCGTAATTTTATGTTCTCATGTATTAGCTCGCAATGAAAAGGTAAATTTGGAAAAGAATATTAGTTCATAAATACTTCGTAGTATTGCATACCTATACAAAAGTCGTAAATCCCATACTTTACGATCTAAATAGGAATAAATGTTACTCAAATGGGTGTGGAATCGTATCTTTCGGTTTACCCAGGCTTGTGTCGTAACGTCTTTTCGAGCCAGAAATACCTTAATTTTGATTTGTTATACTCTCAAGAAGACAATCTCGTGTTTTGTTCCGAAATTAGAGGACTGCTGAGAATATGGGTCTTCTTGGATGTTTTCTAGATGATTTTCTCTTTTCTATGGGCACCTCAACGCAAGTTTAAAATTTGTACTTATACACAGTGGTAACAAATATAGTTCAATATCAGCTGCTCACTCAATGAAAATGAAAGAAGAACATTAAACCGTAGCTTTGATTTTTGAAATGATTAAGTATCATAAACATCAATGGGTGGTTTGTCTAGACTTAGGTAAACATTCTCCTCGGTTATCAAAGTGGCGTCACTAAATAAGCTTGCTTCTTGTGCCTCTGGAATAGAAGATCCAAAGCACACCACTGGGTTAGAAAAAAATGGTCTAAGAGAGAAAACATGGACGCTAGGAGGAGGAATGTCATTAGTTGGACGAAAGAAAATCATCTTTTCTCCACTGCATATGAAGTTGCGCCTTTTGAAACAGTTTGCAAATTCTTTTGATAAGAATGGATCACGCCTTGTACATACAGGGAAAAACGTTGGAGTTGAGTATGGAATAATCAAAGCAGGAATATGTGACGATCCACAAATAAGGCAATTCTGCATATGAAAACTGTGGAGGTCCGCTACCAAGGAAGATCGGATATGCACGTGATGGCAGCCTACTGCTGGAATTTAAAAATGGACTGCTCCAAAATCTCCTGAATCTTCTGAAGTGTGTAGTGACTAGGTGGTTTCATGAGTGACTTTTTTCCTTTATTACGTATAAAATAATATTTCTATAATACAATAGTAAAACTATTGTTTCTATCTTTTATCCATGGACTAAAATTAAAATAGTATAACATATATTACACTAAAATCTTATATTTTAGAATTTTGAGATTCTAGGAAAATATTTATGAAATGTTTGAATTCAGGGCATCAAATTCTTAGAAAATCAGCTTAAAATACTTCGGCACCAAAGCAACTATTCATCTGTGGTACGCAAATAAATAGCAATCTACACGAATCTTAATGCTATCGTTTTCAGTCAAGACTAGTTAATGCAATTATAGTAAGAAACAGCAAAGTCGGAGCATTATTAAACATTTCATAGGATTTTTAGCCAGCTCATTGTTATACTGATAATAATTCTATGCTTTTCCGTGTGAGTATTATCATGTGCTCTGTGGTAATGAAGGTTAGAGTTTAATGTACTTTGAATCAGAATTATTACAAAGGAGCGCTATCTCACGTGAAAGGGCAGTGGGAAAGGAACTGGGCATAATCATGTTTAAGGAGCCATGACATAATTTGCATGAAATGTGTGGTGTCACCGCCAGACACCACACTTGCTAGGTGGTAGCTTAAATCGGCCGCGGTCCATTTAGTACATATCGGACCCGCGTGTCGCCACTGTGTGATCGCAGACTGAGCGCCACCACAAGGCAGGTCTCGAGATACGGACTAGCACTCGCCCCAGTTGTACGGGCGACATTGCTAGCGACTATACTGACGAAGCCTTTCTCTCATTTGCCGAGAGACAGTTAGAATAGCCTTCAGCTAAGTCAATGGCTACGACCTAGCAAGGCGCCATTAGCCTTACATAGTTTGATAGTTATCGTATGAAATGTCTCATCAAGAACGATGTATACAACAAGGATTAAAAGTTAAGTATTCCAGCAGCTACATACTTTTCTTTATAACATTAATAAGTATCCTGTTTCAGACCTCTATCTAGCCTACGTGAGATTACGTGTGCCTTTCGGCTACTTCAGTGTGGCGTAGCTGTCTTGTTACGTCACAATAAAATGAGTCAGAGAAACACTAGGAATTGTTAATCTTTTTCAACGAGAGCCCAACGATTCCATGGGTGCGCCACATCGCACATAAAATACAATGTGGACTGCTGATGTGTTGCAGATATTGTTAATTATCTCTGTTTGGATTCTGCTGAAAGAACAAGTTTTGGGAAGTACTCGAACATGTTAGATAGGCTGCACCAAAAATAACTACATCACGTGAACCGGCCAATGCGAAGGCCCTCGTGATAAAATAAAACGTTATAAACTACACAGAGGGCATCAACCCCATTCACCAAATTTCATTAATAAAACCCAGCGGGGTGACGAAGTGGGATGACCCAGAAGTCACAGTTAGGAGATCAGTGGTTTGTATCTCTATCAGTCCATCCACATTTAGGTTTCCTGCAGTTTTCCAAGCATAAGCTTGGACAGGAGACTGCTGAGAAAGAAACCTAAATGTGGATTGCCTGACAGAGATTCGAACCACTGCCCTCCTGACTGTGAGTCCTGTGTCTTCCCACTTCGCCACCTCGCTGGGTTTGAGCTTCTGTTTACGGAGAGGAGTTTTGTCCTACACAGAAATATGGAAGTGTATGCACATGCGCAAGTGCCCATGTGTGTGTGTGTGTGTGTGTGTGTGTGTGTGTGTGTGTGTGTGTTCAGTGAAAGGCGGGTTGGGGCGACGGTAGGGGCACGCAAAGGCGTACTTCCAGGAACATTGCAACGCTTTGCCACTCGAAAAACTAAGGTGGCAGATACACACATTCCGCATTTACTGTTGTTCCTGTTCGCTTGAGCAATGTCGTAGGTCGCAGCCATCTCTATAAAAGTATCGTGCAACAAGCAGCCTGTAGGGCAAACCACACGAAGGAGGAACTTCGTCACTAGGTCACTTTCCGACATCTGTATATTTTTACATGTACAGGGCATGAAAAAAAATATGGAGATACCAAAAGCACAAACCCTTACCATACCTAACGCGGTGTAGGAAAATCGTTGGCGTGCTAAACAGCTCCTGATCATCCTGGAATGGCTAAATACGGGTCATGTACGGTTTTCACTTATACCATTCTTCGTGCAAAATAATGCCAACTTCAGCTAACAATGATGGAAATGGATACCAATCACGAACGCTTCTTTCCAAATTTGACCGTAAAAGCTCAATAATATTGAAATCTGTGACTGTGGTGGCCAGGGCAGTCGCGACAATTTTAATTTTATCTCCTCATCACAAACCAGTCCTGGACGATGCGAGCTGTGTGAACGGGAGCCATGTCTTCCTGGAACACAGCATCACTATTGGAGAACAAATATTGTACCGTGAAATGGATCTGCTCAGCCAAAATTGTCACACAATCTTTGGCAGTAATATGACCGTGCAGAGTAACCATGAGGTCCAAGGAATACCAGGGTATGGCTGCCCAAATCATCACCAAACCCTCGCAATGTTTCGCTCTTGGCAGCAAGCTGTCTGTATCATAGGCTCACGACATGGGTATGCAAGACCTAAATTCGGCCAGATTGGAACCACTGTGAAATAAGTCTCATCTGACAATATGGCTCTCTTTGATTTGCTCAATAGTTAAGGTTTTATGGCTTCAGTACCACGTTTTTCTGTTACGGCTATTTCAATTGCTGATGCTTGGTTTTGGAATCGACCTGCAATCCCTGCTTATGAAAACCCCTTCCTGTTGTTTTGATGCTGACAGTGTTCTCGAGTGCGACATTGAGTTGCGCAGTGACTTTTATAGCTTTTGGCCTTTTATTTTTCGTCACAGTCCCCTTCAATAATCATCTGCGATGGTTACTCAACACACACTTTCGTCTGCATTTGTGACTCAAGAGGACGCGTTTCCGCTCTCATTGTATTCGGTATAAATCTTTGATACCGTGCCTCATGAAACACCAACCACTTCAGCTACTTGGTGACAGAAGCAAATACCATAAAAACACCAAAAATTTGGCCATGTATGAATTCACTTACCTCTGACATAACACACTTACAGCTACATAGAACAGTGTTCTGACCACGACTGACAGAACGCATTGACGATATTGTACTTTTCCTGTTCGTGATCAAATACAACACCACAACCAGCAGGTTTTGCTAGTAACTGCATTTATGTCCAGGCAATCAATGCATTTCTCGCAGTGTTCCCATATTTTTGTCCAACCCCTGTATATCTACATCCATTGTGTGCAAAACCATTATGAAATGTATGGTAGAGGATACTTCCCACTGTACTAATTAGGCTTCTTTTCCTTCCATTCATGGGCATCGTGCGAGAAGAATGGCTGTTTATACAATTTTGTACTCACTGTAATTAATCAAATCTTGTGCTATGGGGGCGTTGCAGTGTATTCCAAGATTCGTCATCCAAAACTAGTTCCTGACAATTTATATGTAGATTTTCCCTGAATAGTCTGCGTCGTTCTTCAGGTGTCTGCACTTCAGATTCTCCAGCATTTCGATGACACTCTCCCACAGATCAAACTAACCTGTGATCATTCCTGCTGCCCTTCTCTGTATACGTTCAATACTCTTGTTTGTCCTATTTGGAAAAGGTCCCACACACTAGAGCAATATTCTAGGAAGGGTCCCACAAGTGTTTCGTAAGTAATTTCTTTTGTAGAATGAGCACTTCCCTAGTATTCTACCAATGAAACGACGTCTGCCATCTACTTTACCTACGGCTGAGCATATCTTCCCTAGAACACTTGAACGATTCTGTTGTCTAAATGATGTGGAATTATTCAGTTTACAAAGTACGTATATATGAAGACTTTTTACATTAATGAACACATTGTTTTTTAGTCCTACTCACTCAACTACACTTAAAAATATTCCTTTTCTCAGCCTACCAGTTTTAAAATAATATTCGCCCAAGAAGTAGGAGGGGTTGCTCAGGAAAAGTGATCTTGAGTTATATTTAAAACTTGATACGCTACCCGTCAGACGTAGTACTTTAATGGGCAAATAATCAAACAATTTTTTTCTACGTATTGAACTCCTTTCTGAGGCACTCACAGCCTAATAATGAGCAATAAGTTCATTTTTTCCTCTAGTGCTGTAGGTGTGGAAATCACTATTCTTCTCAAGTTGTAATGGATTATTTATGACAAATTTCATTAGCAGATATATGAATTGTGACACTACAGTTAAAATGCGCAGCTCAGTGAAGAAGTACCTACATGACGACTGCGGGTGAACACCACATACTATTCCTACTGCTCTCTTTTGGCAATCATTACTCTGTTTCTAACTAGTAAGTTCGCAAGAAATTTATTCCATGGGTCATTATTCAGTGTAAATGCGCAAAATATTTTAGGATGTTTGTTCGCTTGTTTCCAAGGCTAGGAATTATACGAAGAACAAAATTAGTTGAACTTAACTGTTTGAGAAACTCAGCAATACGCTTCTTCCAGTTCAAGTTTCATCAGTATGAAAATCCAAAAATTTGGAGCATTCTACCCTTTTTACTGACTCCTGTTCTTGTGGCACGTCAATTATTGATATTATTTATTGTACAGAACTAAATATACTGTATTTTCCCAAAAATTTAAGGAGAGCCCAGTTTCAGAGAACCAGTTAATCACCCTTTGAAAAAGTATATTAACAATGTGTTCTGTTGCTTTCCCTTTAATAACATTTCTTAAAACAAAAGCATCATGTGTAAAAACGTACCAGTTCTGCGATCAACTTGGATTCCAAAAGTAGCTGTTATGCGCAGCGACCGTAGACTATAAGGAAGGAGAGAGACACAGCATTCAATCGCAATTACATTAGTTTTATTACTCTTGCATATGTGACGCCGGCTATTTAGAGAGGAAATCTAGATAGGCTAGAGTAGTAAAACTAATGGTTTGCGAATGATTGCTGTGTGCTTCTCCTTCCTTAAATTCTGCGATCATTCCGTTTCATGCCTTCAAAAACTGTTCCATCCAAGTATTTGTATGTGTTGACAGATGCCAATAAGGACTCGTTAATATTGTTGTTATGAGATACTACATTATTTTCGTTTTGCGAAGTGCATACTTTTGCGTTCTTAACATTTAAAGCAAGTTGCCAGGTTTTGCATCATTCTGAAATCCTACAAAGATTAGGCTGAATGTCTGTGGACCGTATTTCAGGTAGCTTTCAATCGCAAAAATAACTACACCATCTACAAAAAGTCTCAGGTTACCATTAATATTTTCTGCACTGCCATTAATATTCAACTTGAACAGCAAGGGCCCCAACACACTTCCCTTGGGAACAGGGTGTCCCAGGAGGAATGGTCTACATTCATGAACGTCACAGGAACGATAGTTTGAAGCAAAAAACTTCATACAGACATATGCCCTATTCCGAATGATTTTCGAGGCAGAACACATTTAATGTACGTCTTTGTTTATTCTCTGTATCCTTGAATAAATTGCCAAATTCACACATGTACACATGTACAACAGTTAGTAAATATAACAATATTCTTTGATTCATTATTCATTTACCATCAGCTTTACTTATTCCATAACTCACTTACGCATCTGTATTGTGCCCTACTTGTCGACGTAGCATGGCAGATGGCCAGCGCTGTCACTATAATTCTCCGTGGTGGCCTCCAAGCTACTTTCAGCACTTATATTAAAGATTTAATACTTTTACCAGAATTCTGCGTAGTGTCACTACGCAGTGTAGTAGGAGTACCACCACCTTCAGTAGATTCCTATTCAGCGACATCAGCGATCGCAACAATCACATATGTCTGGAGCCCAAGGGACAGACATGTTCACTCAGCTGTGCAGGATCACAAAGTAACGTTCCATGCCAAGAACCATAAACGGGATTGTTTGCTACACGACAAGTATCCACGCGGAGAGTGAGGTGACGTCTCGGGCACTACGGACTATCAGTGCAGAAACCATTGCTGCTGCAACCCTTGACACAGCAGCAGAGGGAGGCTTGGTGGCAACCCTAACACAGGATTGGCAGCATGACACTCTTTCTGCGTATACCATCACGGTTTCCAGCTGTCCCATCATTGTCATACATGCCCCAATACCTGGCATCATGCTATTGAGGGCCAATGGGTACAGGACATGTCCATTTCTGGTTCTCACAGCCGGTAACTTGGACAGCAGTCGTTACATTTCCGACTCCTTAAGCCCAGTGATATTGCCTTATATTTGAGGACTCCAAAACGTTATCTTTCAGCAAGATGACGGAAGAGCACATGTAACCACACTGTCCAAACCTACCTCTATACAGAGGGTGTGCAACTATAGTCCTGGCCAACATGTTCTCCAGATCTCTCGCCCATTGAATACATTTGGTCACAGGTTGCCAAGAGACTAGGATGCTTGCACTCGACACAACGATTGGCATGTAATTGAAGCAGCATAGCGTGCTGCACCCATGTCTGTCATACAAGCTCAGTTCAACTCAATGCCCAGCCAGATTAGAGCCACCGTTGCTGCCAGAAGTGGAAATTCTGCCTACTCCTTGAGCCACTCACATTAATGTGACCACCTGACAAGAACCTGACTGACCACCTTTTGCAGTGTGAGATGTGCAGAAGGAGTCAGTGAGGTTCTAGGGGTACAGAGAGGGATGTGGAATCATGCAGATTCCAGTGCCATTACCAGCTCAGCTAGGTTTCTTCGTTGAGGCTCCATGGTGGGATCGAGCTGGTCCCGCAGATTCTCAACTAGGTTCAATCCGGGGAGGTTGGTGGCCAGGGGAGCACAATATACTCATCCTATAGCTCCTCGAAAGACGCACATACACTGGAAGCTATGTGACACGATGGTTTGGCCTGCTGGTAGGTGGCATCATGTCAAGGAAAAACAAAATTCATGTAGGGGACAGATGGATATAAGCATTTTGTTGAAATATTGTGCCTCCATAATGATGAGATTACCCAGGGAATGCCACTGAAAACATTGCCCAGATCATAACGCTCCCTCCTGTAAGCAGTGTGTTTCCTTTCAGACATTCCTATGGAACATAATACGTAATTCATCTGAAAAGGTCAGCTTTCGAGACACTCAGTGGCCGCCAGTTGAAGTATTGGCGTGCAAATTAAAGCCTTTCCCGCAGTCAGCATGGGTTCATGAACCAGAGACCTGCTCCAGGGCTCATACACAGCGAAGTTCTCTGAACGGTCGTTGAGGAGACACTGTTGCTACCTTGGGTCATCTAGGTGGTCAATTGCTTAACAGTCGCACGTCTATTCCCTCATACACAACACTGCAGCCGTCGTTCACCTCTGTTACCTATGGCCCGTGGTGCACCACAGTTGCCTCAATGCCGGTTCTGGATGTGCGGTATATGGTTCAAGTGGCTCTGAGCACTATGGAACTTAACTTCTGAGGTCATCAGTCCCCTAGAACTTAGACCTACTTAAACCTAACTAACCTAAGGACATGACACACATCCATGCCCACGGCAGGATTGGAACCTGCGGCCGTAGCGGTAGCGCGGTTACAGACTGTAGCGCCTAGAACCGCACGGCCACTCCGGCGGCTGTGCAGTATACTTTAACCACAGTGGCACATGAACAGTTTACAAAAATAGCCATTTCGGAAATACTTCCGCCCTTGGCCCGAAAGCCAATGATCATACTCTTTTGGGCAACACATAAATCACTCCATTTCCATATTGCGATAACAACTGCACTGTTTTCCGCATCCCCCCGACACTGCTGGTGGTGTTACCTGTCACCTCTTGTCTTTGAGTGATTATTGCATGTTGACATTGAACATAGGTGGTGGACCGTGTAAAATTCGGAACTTGTATACTTCCAAATCACCTACAGATTTATTCACGTATTCTTTCTACTAGACTGATGCGCACTATGAGTAAAATGTCATTATTTCCTATCCTTCCTGGTGAGCAGTTTCAACGGTCAGCAACGTATTTTCGATCGTTCTTACAACGTGTTACACGGGTGTCATCAACTGTTACCACTGGCGGATTCTTATTTCTATTCCAAAACAATGTTCGCATATATCTGCACATCTGTCAGGTGTTGCGAGTATGAAGCTAGTATTTGTTTCCCTCGAATTAGCATTTCAGCACGTAACGTGTTATCTAGCACTGCAGGTGTTTCCTAGGTAGAGGAAATGGAGCGTTCTGGTTTTACACAGATATTAATTATACAAAGAAATTGATTTTCGTGGAGAGAAGAGCAGTAGAAAGAAAGAAGGGAAGTTCAACAGCCCATCATTCTATTTTGCACAGCGTGGTCACCAAAGATATTAACTAAACAACGAAACTAGTCTTCGTACAACAAAGACGATGGAGACGAAACAGAACGTTGGGGCTCAAATCCTGCACGACGATGGTATGATTATGTACAGAATACTTCCTCAGTGGGAGAAGGATGGGGAAGAAATTCGGCTGCGTCTCATTCAAAGAATCGTCCTGGAAATTGCTTGAATTGATTCAAGTGAACCATAGACAACCTTAATCTGAGTGGCCAGATCTTTTACTCGAACTCTATTTCTATTGGAAACAAATCTACTATCTTAGCAGAAATAAATTATTGTTCATTGAATGCATCAAACTGAGGAAGTGAAATCCATATTGGCGCTTTGCACACCTATTATCAAGATTAATAACTGTTACGCCATATTAAGATACTCAGGAAAACTAGCAAAGAAGTAATTACAGAGGCTATGAACAGTTTTTTTATATATCTGAGATTTTAGAATTTATGTTAGCTACAGTTGGGGCGTTGAATCAAAAAGTGAAATCAGTCTTCCTCTATCCACTCTTTTTTTTTTTATCATTGTGGTTTAACCTGCACTTGTACATGAAATGTGCATTTGTAACTCTATTTTGTGCACTTCTAAAATCACATGTACGAGGATTGGTTCTTGTAGGTTTGCCCTATTGCTGGTCTGCTTTCTAATTAGTTCCAGGAATATCCACCAGATGGAGTTGGAGGTTACTGTGTGAGCTAGGCCGAACAAGGCTGAGCGGGAATGACATCACTTGATAAATCAGTTATGAAACATCTATGCTGTAGTTTTTTGCACTTGTGTTGTTGAACAGAAATAATATAAGTTAAAGTAGAAGAAATTGCGTAAATCACCTTGGTCATTGTCGTTTAACATGTACTTGTACGTTAAATGTGCATTTGTAACTCTGGTATGTGCACTTCTAAACCACACATACGAGGATTGGTTCCTGTAGGTTTGCCCTATTGCCGGTCTGCTTTCTAATTAGTCGCAGGAATATCCACCAGATGGAGTTGGAGCTTACTGTGTGAGCTCTGGCCGTCCAAGGCTTACCGAGGAAGGTGTCAGATGACAGTTCTGTTAGGAAACATCTATGTTGTAGTTTTTTGCACTTGTGTTGTTGAACAGAAATAATATAAGTTAAAGTATAAGAAATTGCGTAAATCACTCTGATGGTTTTTACTACATATGCAGAGAATAAACGGTGAAGGGAAACCGAAAACCTATTATTGACTTTGGAAATACTTTTGCAATAAATCTGTAAAACTTGTACAAAACATTTACGATTGTGGACTACCAGGAAACGAAAACGTCTGAAACCAAAGGCATTCCGAAACCTGTTGTTTGTGAGGAATGGTGTTGTCCCTCTGATACTAATGACGGTGACAGTGATTAAGCATGTATGGCATTAATTCCTGAAGGTTTGAAGTGGGATATCTCAAGCTGTCAAAATAAACTTCTGAATTACTGGCTTGCAACAAAAATGTACTCGATCAAGCAACCAAGGTTATCTTTTACCATCATCATCATCATCTTCATCAGCCGAATCAATCATTAGATGATGTGGCCTCTGCGAGTCATGGATTCAAGTAGGCTTTCAGAAGTCTTCTCCAAGTGGGACGGTCTTGGGCAGTTCTCTGCCAGGTGTTACCAGCGATCTTCTTGATGTCTTTGTCCCATCTGTCTGGTGGTCTTCCTCTAGGCCTCCGGTGCTCTCTCGGACTCCACTCCAGTACTAGCTTCGTCCATCTGTTGTCTTTTCTTCTTGCAACGTGGCCAGCCCACTGCCATTTCAAGGAACCTACTCTCTCTAAGATGTCATTAACCTTCGTCACAGACTGGATGTCATCTGCCCTTTTCCATTCCTTTCTTGTATAGCCCAGCATTGATCTCTCCATGGCTCACTGTGTTTCCCTTTTGTGAATGAGTTCAGTGTCCATGTCTCGCAGCCATACGTCATCACAGGAAGAATGCATTGATCAAATACGGCATTCTTCAGATTTACTGTCATTTTTGATCTTAATACTTTTGAATTCTTCCCAAATGGTTGCCAGCCAAGCTTGATGCGTCGATAGATTTCTGGCCTTATGTCTCCCTTCATATTTATAAACTGGCTAAGGTAGACATATTCACTGACCTCTTCTAGTAGACTGTCCTTGACTTTCGCATCTCCAGCTGGGACCCATTTGTAGGATATTACTTTTGTTTTGGAAAGGTTCATGTTCAAGCCAACCAGCTGACATTCTGATGCAAGATCTGCAACCCTTCTTGCTACTGAAATATTCCATCTGAGGCAAAATATCCCTGATGAGCCATTCCAATTGTAATAAATGTCTACTGTAACTACATAACAGTTTTAGTTGAACGGAACGTCATGAGAATAAGACTCTTTCAAGATGTGATTAAACAATTCGTAGAATAAAGGTAAATACGCATCTTGTTTCAATGAGAAGCTGCAGCATCCGCCTAATTTGCGTATGAATAGGTTCTGAGATTGTTTACTAGCTAGTGAAGATACTATTTCTTTATATTTTGTCTTGATTTACTTCACAATTAGTTTGTCACCCATAATAAAATACAATACACAGTTATTTCTTAGAGTCAACATTTTCAATAGTCAAGATGACAACTAAAAGGTATTCTCATCATCAAAACCTCTTTTTACACAGGAGCAGCTCATTTTCACATGACTGCTGATAACAAAAACATTACACACGATGTGTCACATACAAAAGCTTAAATGTGAACTCAGCTAACTAATATGTCCAATCTGATTTGGGATGCATCCAGTTCTATATAACACAGAATTGCTGTCCAGAATGTTCTAGAATTTACTTTGTCAAAATAAATATTACATCGATATCTGGTTTTGCAAACAGTGGCGATTGATGCAAAAATTATACCTTTTTATGGTTACAAAAATGCGATTTACAAAAGAAATTTTATGTGTTATTGAAATAAAATTTAGAAATACCAAACTAAACCACGTCCCGAGATTTGTTTACATACTGCAGGATTAAATTATTATGTCAATTGGAAATTTTCTGGTAAAGTTAGTTACGGTTTTGAATACACTGAAGATTATTGTCTGATAAACAATCAATTACGTTTTTCTACAGATGATATGACATTCGGAAGTTTGTTAAGTACATGTCATATACGGGAAAAACTATATATATGAAATGAAATCCAATAAAAATCTTTAAGGTTAACAATACTTTTTAAATACAGACTTCTGTACAGTGAAATCAGTAGGATGACCAGTTTTCATAATTTTATGTCTTCATGGTTTAACTCACACTAAAGAGGTAAATTTGGAAAAGAATACTATTTAGTAAATACTTCAAAGTATCGTGTACCTGCATAAGAGTCGTAAATCTCACACTTTACGATCTAAATCGGAATCAATGTTAGACAAATGAATGTTGTATCGTATCTTTTGGTTTTGCCCAGGCTGGTGTCGTAACGACTTGTTGATCCAGGAAGCCCTTAATTTTTATTTTTTATACTCTCAAGAAGACAATCTCGTGTTCTGCACGAAATTAGTGGGCTCCTTAGGAAATGGGCCTTCCTGAATGTTTTCTAGTTGATTTTCTCGTTTCTGTGCACAGCTCAAGGCAAATTTGAAATTTGTAATAATACACGATGGTATCAAATTTAGTTCAATATCACCTGCTCCCTCAAGGGAAATGAAAGAAGAACATAAAAACTTAGTTTTGATGTTTGAGAAGATTATGTATCATAAACATCAATGGATGGTTTGTCTAGACATATGAATGGTAAACTTTCTCCTTGGTTAGCAAAGTGCTTCTTGTGACTCTGGAATAGCAGAGAAAAACACACCCCAGTTGGGCCTTTTGAGGCAGTATGTAAAGGTTTTTGATAAGAATGGATCACAATTTGCATATATAGGGAAAAATGTCTGAGCTGAAAGCGGAAAAATTAAAGCAGAAATATTTGACGATCCACAAATGCCAATGCAAAGGCCCTCGTGATAAAATAAAACGTTATAAACTACACAGAGGGCATCCAACGCATTCACTAAATTTCATCACTAAAACCCAGCGACGTGACGAAGTGGGATGACCCAGAAGGCAAGCATAAGCTTAGACTGGAGAATGATGAGAAGGAAACCTAAATGTAAATGCCCTGACTGATATTCGAACCACTGTCCTCCTGACTGTGAGTCCTGAGTCTTCCCACTTCGCCACCTCGCTGGGTTTAAGCTTTCGTCTACGGAGAGGAGTTTTCACCTACACAGAAATATGGAAGTGATTGCGCATGCGCAGGTGTCTGTTTGTGTGTGTGTGTGCTCGGCGCAAGGCGGGCTGGGGCGACGGTAGCGGACTACGCGAATGCGTACCTCCAGGAACGTTAGGACGCTTTGTCGT
This sequence comes from Schistocerca piceifrons, assembly GCF_021461385.2. Classification (NCBI taxonomy): domain Eukaryota; kingdom Metazoa; phylum Arthropoda; class Insecta; order Orthoptera; family Acrididae; genus Schistocerca; species Schistocerca piceifrons. The sequence continues at coordinate 224,679,157 of NC_060149.1, forward strand.
GTGTCGGATAGCCAGATGCCGGATTTACTACTGTTCCTGTTCCCTTGAACAATTTTATAGCACACAGCCATCTCTGCAGAAGCATAATACAACATGCGGCCTGTAGGACGAACCCCATGAACGAGGAACTTCGTAACTTGGTCATTTCCAACAATAGTCTATAATGACATCTACTGGGCGTGGACACAAATACGGAAAAACCAAAAGTACAACATCTTACCACGCCTAAGGTGGTGTAGGAAAATCGTTGGCATTCTAAACAGATTCTAGTAGTCACAAACTGGCGAAATACAGGTACTGTGCGGTTTTCAGGGGAATCTTATACCATTGTTCCTGTAAAGTCTTGGGAACTTCAGGTAGTGATGATGGAAGCGTGTAGTGATCACGTACACTTCATTCCCAATTTGACGGTGAAGGCTGCATAATGCTGAGATCTGTCACTGTGGTGGCCAGGGGAGATGCGACAACTCTATCTCTTGGTCACAAACCAGTCTTGGACGATGTGAGCTGCGAACAGGAGCAATGTCTTCCTGGAATACAGCATCTATATCTTCATGATTACTTTGTTATTTACAATAAAGAGCCTGGCAGTGGGTTCAATGAACCACTTTCAAGCTGTCTCTCTTGCGTTCCACTCACGAACGACACACGGATAAAACGATCACTTAATTTTTCCATGCAAGCCCTGATTTCTCTTTTATTTTGTTGTGATGATCATTTCTACCTATGTAGGTGGGTGCCAAGAGAATTTCTTCACAATCGAAAGAGAAAACTGGTATCAAAGTTTCATGAGAAGATCCCGTCGCAACGAAGAACGCCTTTGTTTTAATGATTGCCACTCCAATTCACGTATCATGTCTGTGGCACTATCTCACCTGCTTGGCGATAATGCAAAACGAACTGCCCTCCTTTATACTTTTTCGATCTCATCCGCCAGTCCCATTTGATGCGCATCCCGCGCCGCACAGCAATACTCCAGAATAGGGCGGACAAGCGTGGTGTAAGCAGTCTCTTTAGTAGACCTGTCACACATTCTAAGTGTTCTGCCATCGAATCTCAGTCTTTGGTTATCTGTACAAACAACATTATCTATGAGATCGTTCCAATTTAGGGTATTTATAATTATAATCCCTAAGCATTTAGTTAAATTTACAGCCTTCAGATTTGTGTGACTTACCGTGAATCGAAATTTTGCGGTTTTATTTAGTGCACATGTGAATAACTTCACACTTTATTTAGGGTCAATTGCCACTTTTTGCACCATACAGATACCTTATCTAAATTATTTTGCAGTTCGTTTTGTTCATATGATGACTTTACAAGACGGTAAATAACAGCATCATCTGTAAGCAATCTAAGACGACTACTGAGATTGTCTCCTTTCTGTTGAACTTGTTTCCGGCTTTACCCAGCTATTTGATATTCAGTGCTGGCTATTTGGGCTTGGAGATGTGGTTCTTTCCCAACACAGCTACAACAATTAACAAGTATAATACCCATCGTTTTTACAACTAACTGACTGTGTTTTACCTACCCCCTTTTAGACGGACGCTCTTTCTGTCGTTCCTTGAGGCCCACTAACCCAAAAAACCACCCAGTCCCTTCCACACAGTCCCCACTACCTGTGTAGCAGCTTCCTGTGTGTAGTGGACTCCTGACCTATTAATCGGAACACGGAAACCCAGCACCTGATGGCGCGAGTCAAGAAATCTGCAACCTACACCGTCACAGAACCGCCTGAGCCACTGATTCAGACCCTCCACTCGGCTCTGCACCAAAGGACCACAGTCCATTCTATCGATGATGCTGCAGGTCACTATTGGAGAACAAATATTGTACCATGTAGTGGATCTGATCAGACAAAACTGACACACAATCCTTGGCAGCAATATGACCTTGTAGAGTAACCATGGTGTCCAAGGAATACCAGGGTATGGCTGACCAAATTAATATCGAACCCTCGCCATGTTTCGCTCTTTGCAGCAAGCAGTCTGTAACATAGGCTTGGAACATGCATATGCCAGACATTAACTCGTGCAGCAATTGGAAACAATGTAAAACAAGACTGACCCAACCAAATGACTTTCATCCATTGCTCCGTATTTAAGGTTTTATGGCTTCAGCACCGCATTTTCGTTTTCCACCCACTGCAGTCACTAATGCTTGGTTTTGAAATTCCATATCGGCCTGCAGTCCTCTGCTTATGGAGACCCCTTCCTGGCTTTTGGTGCTGACAGGATACTCGAGTGCGACATTGAGTTCTGCAGTGATTATTATAGCTGTGGTCCACTTCTTTTCGTCACAGTCCTCTTCAGTGATCATTTGCGACAGTTACTCAACACGCACTTTCGTTCGCATTGTGACTAAGAGGGCGCGTTTCCGCTCTCTTTGTATTCGGTATAAATCTTTGATACGGTGCCTCATGAAACACGACCCACTTCAGTTACTTGGTAACAGAAGCAAATACCATAAAAACACCGTTCCTCACAAGCGACTTCTAATCAAGCTGTGGACCTATGGGGTATCGTCTCAGTTGTGCGACTGGATTCGTGATTTACTGTCAGGAAGGTCGCAGTTCGTAGTAATAGACGGCAAATCATCGAGTAAAACTGAAGTGATATCAGGTGTTCCCCAGGGAAGCGTCCTGGTATCTCTGCTGTTTCTGATCTATATAAATGACCTGGGTGACAATCTGAGCAGTTCTCTTAGGTTTTTCGCAGATGATGCTGTAATTTACCATGTAGTAAGGTCATCCGAAGACCAGTATCAGTTGCAAAGCGATTTAGAAAAGATTGCTGTATGGTGTGGCAGGTGGCAGTTGACGCTAAATAACGAAAGTGTGAGGTGATCCACATGAGTTCCAAAAGAAATCCGTTGGAACTCGATTACTCGATAAATAGTACAATTCTCAAGGCTGTCAATTCAACTAAGTACCTGAGTGTAAAAATTACGAACAACTTCAGTTGGAAAGACCACATAGACAATATTGTGGGGAAGGTGAGCCAAAGGTTGCGTTTCATTAGCAGGACACTTAGAAGATGCAACAGGTCCACTAAAGAGACAGCTTACAGCACACTCGTTCGTCCACTCTTAGAATATTGCTGCGCGGTGTGGAATCCTTACCAGGTGGGATTGACGGAGGACATCGAAAGGGTGCAAAAAAGGGCGCACGGTGTGGAATCCTTACCAGGTGGGATTGACGGAGGACATCGAAAGGGTGCAAAAAAGGGCAGCTCGTTTTGTATTATTACGCAATAGGGGAGAGAGTGTGGCAGATATGATACGCGAGTTAGGATGGAAGTCATTAAAGCAAAGACGTTTTTCGTCGCGGCGTGATCTATTTACAAAACTTCAGTCACCAACTTTCTCTTCCGAATGCGAAAACATTTTGTTGAGCCCAACCTACATAGGTAGGAATGATCATCAAAATAAAATAAGAGAAATCAGAGCTCGAACACAAAGGTTTAGGTGTTCGTTTTTCCCGCGCGCTGTTTGGGAGTGGAATGGTAGAGAGATAGTATTAATGTGCTTCGATGAACCCTCTGCCAAGCACTTAAATGTGAATTGCAGAGTAATCATGTAGATGTAGATGTAGATGTAGATCGCCATTTATGAATTCACTTACCTCTGAAATAACACACTTACAGCTGCACAGAACACTCTCCTGACCACGACTGATACTTGCAACGTATTGAGGGCATTGCACAGGTGCCGTTCGTGATCAAATACAACAGCGCACCCAGCAGGTTTGATAGCATTCGCATTTATGTTCAAGCATGCTTTGTATTTCTCTCAGTGCTTCCAAGTTTTTGTCCAACACCTGTATATCTACATCCATTGTCGAACCCCTGTGTATCTACATACAGACTTTGCAAACCAGTATGAAATGTGTGGTAGAGGGTACATCCAACTGAACTAATTAGGGTTTCTTCTCCTTCCATTCACGTACGGGTTTCATGAAAAATTGCCATTTGTATGCCTTTATACTCGCTGGAGTTAACTTAATCCTGTCCTCTCGATTGCTGTAGAGGAGTTGTAGTATATTCTAAAATTCGTCTACTAAAACTGGTTCCTGACACTTTGTATGTAGATGTCTGCCAGTCCAGTTTCTCCAGAATTTCCGTGACACTGTCCTGTAGATCAGACAAACCTGTGATCGTTGCTGTGTCATTTCTCTGTATACGTTCAGTGCTCTTTTTCGTCCTATTTGGAACGGATCACACACACTAGTGCAATATTCTAGGAAGGGTCGTGTGAGTGTTGTGTAAGCAGTCTCCTTTGAAGACTGAGTACTTCCTAGTATCCCGACAATGAAATGTATTCTGCGACCTTCTTTCCATACTGCTCAGCAAATGATATGGAATTATTCAGTTTACAGTGTACGTATATATGACGACTGTTTACATTAATGAACACATTTTTTTGTCCTATTCGCTCAACTACATTTAAAAATATTTTCTTTCTCAGGCTACCGGCTTTTAAAGAGAAGTTCGTCCATGAAGTAGAACTGCGTTGTCCACGGAAAATGATTCTAATATATATATAAATCTTGCTGCGCTACCTGTCAGACATAGTACGTTATTGTGCAAATGATTGTTGTAACTGCGACGGGAAAGGTCGTGGGGTTGAAGTGACGGAAAGTGCGGCGGGACCCGTGGAGCAGTCCGCGAACAACAACACAACGGGAGAGGATGGACACGACCAACGAAGGACATAACGAACAACAACAAGATCGAAACAACGGAGCCACAAGGAAACCTTACAACCACGTCCACTCGTACACGGAACAAGAAAGTAAGTAAGCTGTCTGACGCGAAGTGATGTGTCCACAGACGTACGAAAGATTAGACTCGTTGGCTGAGTTTTTTTTTTTTTTCCCCTTCTTTATTGAATTTCAATTCCCCCCGAAGGGGGCGGGCTGGCAGCAGCTTAGTATGCCGCTCTTCAGCCGACAGATTTTGTGACAAGGATCAAGAGAACAAATAATAAAAAACAGGCAATAAAAACGGAGACTTAGAGAGTAACAAGACGAAAAGAAATCGTGGAACTTAAAACAACAACACAGGGATGATGATGCTAATAAAAATACATACGAAGCAGACAGGGAAAACAATAGACAATTAAAAAACACGGCGACAGTCTGGATTCTGTTCGCAAAGGACATAAAATTCACACCTAGCGACAGCATGGTTTCTGTTCGCAACACGAGAAAGACAAACAACACTGAATAGTTACTGGAACGCTGCACTAAAAAGTTAGCAAATGTGACACCACAGTCGAGAGCAGGTGGGGGGAAACTGGACAGAAGATGGGAAAACAAAAAAGGGGGGAAAGGAGAGTAAAAGCGAAGGGGGGGAACCGGGAAAGGAGCTGAAGGAGGATGAGGACCCATAAGAGGGGTGGGGGGGCAGACGCGACAGGGAGTGGGGTAGGCAGAGGAGGGGAATACAAAAGGACTGGGGGGAGAAGGGAGGTAGGGAGAGGGTTAGTGGGGAGAAAACAGGACAGAAGGGGGGGGGGGAAGAGGGAGCCCAGGGAAAGGACAGAGGAAAGGAGGGGGATTGAGGATCAGAGTTGATAGGAAGGATAAATGGAGGGAGAGAGGGCATCATCCGGGAGGGGGAGTTGACGGAAGCCACCTTGTGAAAGGAGATGGAGGGTGTAGAGATGGAGGGTAGGGGGGACACAACGGTGAAGACGTGGCAGGGGGCGGGGGTGGGAGAGGAGAGGAGCAACCAGGGGGTGAGGGGGTTCAAGATGGCGGGAGGTGTAGAGGATGCGGATATGTTCGAGGAATAGGAGCATATGGGGGAAAGGAATGAGATCATAGAGGATCCGCATGGGGGACGGGAGGCGGATACGGAAGGCGAGGCGGAGTGCATGACGCTGAAGGATCTGGAGGGACTGATAGAATTTGGGGGGGGGGGGGCAGATATCCAGGCAGGACTGGCATAATAGAGGATGGGACAGATGAAGGATTTGTAGGTGTGGAGGATGGTAGAGGGGTGCAACCCCCATGTCCGGCCAGAGAGGAGTTTGAGGAGTCGGAGGCGGTTGTGGGCTTTGGATTGGATGGAGCGGAGATGAGGTATCCAGGTGAGGTGACGGTCAATGGTGAGGCCAAGGTAGGTGAGGGTGGGGATGAGGCGGACAGGATGTGCGCAGACAGTAAGGGAGAAATCCAGGAGCCGGAAGGAGCGAGTGGTACGACCTACGATGATTGCCTGGGTCTTGGAAGGATTGAGTTTCAGGAGCCATTGGTTACACCATGCAGCAAAAAGGTCAAGGGGATTCTGGAGAAGGCGTTGGGACCGTTGAAGGGTAGGAGCGAGGGCGAGGAATGCGGTGTCATCAGCATATTGCAAGAGGTGTACTGGAGGGGGGGGGGGGTTGGGGCATATCGGCCGTGTACAGGAGGTAGAGGAGAGGGGAGAGGACAGAGCCCTGGGGCACACCGGCAGAGGGGTAGAAGGTGTGGGAATTGACATGATGGATGGTAACATAGGAGGGGCGGTGGGAGAGGAAGGAGGCCACCAGACGGATGTAGTTGATAGGAAGGGCGTAGGTTTGGAGTTTAAACAGGAGACCGGGATGCCAGACACGGTCGTAGGGCTTTTCGAGGTCAAGTGAGACAAAAATGGCGGAGCGACGGGAGTTAAGCTGGAGGGAGAGGAGATGAGTGAGGCGGAGGAGTTGGTCATCAGCAGAGAAGGAAGGTCGAAAGCCACATTGGGTGTTTGGGAGGAGGTGGTTTTGGTGGAGGTGGAGATGGATGCGCCGGGAAAGGATGGATTCCAAGAGCTTGCTGAACACCGATGTGAGACAGATAGGACGATAGGAAGAGGCATCAGATGGAGGCTTATTGGGTTTGGAGAACATCAGGATACTGGAGGTTTTCCACAGGTCGGGATAGAAGCCAGTGGCAAGGATGACATTGTAGAGGGTGGTAAGGAGGGAAAGGAAGGAGGGAGGGCAGTGTTTGAGGTGGCGGTAGGTAACGCAGTCGTGGCCGGGAGCAGTGTTGCGTTTATTTCGGAGTGTGAGGCTGATGTCCTGTGTAGTGATGGGAGTGTTAAGTGCAGAAGGTGGGGTGTGGCCCAAGTACTGGAAGCTAGGAGCAAGGGGAGGAACAGAGGTATTCGTACGGTCCATGACATCAGGGAAGAGGGAATAATCAAAGTGGGGATCATCTGGGATGGAAAAAACATCAGAGAGGTGGGAGGCAAAGTGGTTGGCCTTACTGAGGTTGTCAGGAAAGAGACGGTCATTAAGGAGGAGAGGGTACTGGGGGGTGGGGCGGTTCCCAGTAAGGCGGTGGAAAGCAGACCAATACTTGGAAGAGTTGATGGGGAGCGTGGTGTTGAGTTGTGTACATGTCTGGCGCCAGGCTCGGCGTTTCTTCGCAACAAGCAGGTTGCGGATGTGTCGCTGTAATTGCCGGTGGCGGGTAAGTGTATCCCGGTCACGAGTGTGGAGAAAAGAGCGGTAGAGGCGGCGGGACTCTCGAAGGAGAAGGACGGCCTGTGGAGGCAGGGTGGGGCGGTGAGGGTGGATGGCTTTGGTGGGGATATGGGTGGCGACGGCGTCAGACAATGTCTGGTGCAGGAAGGCAGCAGTGCGAGCGATGTCATCAGGAGACTGGAGGGTAAGGTCGTGGCCGTCAACCTGGGTGTGAATGGAATCCCGGTAGGCATTCCAGTTGGCACGGGAGTAATCATGGACAAGTTTAGGAGGGACGTCAGGGCGAGGAGCGTGGCGGGGATGGCGACCGTTAGAGATAGTGAGGAGGACAGGAGCATGGTCACTGCCAATGAGGTCAAGGACATCCGCGGTGATGCGCCCAAGGAGGTTTGGAGAGGCAAGGATCACATCAGGAGTGGTGTTGGATTCGGGCCGGGTGTGCTGAGGCAGGGGAACCAGGTCGGCGGCAATCACATAGGTGGAGAAGGTGCGGTCAATGTGGGCCAGGAAATCGTACGGGATGGGGGTGCGAGGGCGGACATAAATGGTGGCACAGGTGATGGGAAGGGTGGGGAAGAAGAGGCTGAGGGTGAGATGCTTGGCAGGATTGTTAAGGAGAGGTTGGGGCCGGACAGGGAGGTGCTTGAGGTGGCCTATAGCAACTCCGCCACACGCGAGAGGGTACGGGTTATCGGTGCGGTGTAGAGTGTAAGGAGCCGTGGAGACGGAGATACGGGGTTGAAGGAAGGTTTCATTTAGGACGAAGGCATCCACGCGGTGCTGACGTAGGGTGTGGAGGAAGAGGAGTTTGTGGGTGGGCAGGGAGCGAATGTTGTGGTACAGGATACAGTACTGTTGTTGTACCATGGGAGTGGAGAGTTAGACAAGGGTGGTGAGGGGGGTGAAGGTGAAGTGGGCCTGGTTGTGGGAGTATGTGGCATAGGTGGTAAGATGAAAGATGGAACGGGCAGCGAGGGCGATTTGGGAAAGAGTGTGTGAGCGCTGGAAGGGGTGGATGTTTTGGAGCACAATGGTGGTGAAACGGATGATGTCCTCAGCAGTAGGGGGAGGGCGGAGCGAGTTGTTGGGGTGGATGGGGTCATCAACAGGACGGACAGGCACGGTGAGCTCAGGGGTTACTGGTGGAGGTTTCGCTTTACACTTCGAGGAGTAGGTAGGATGTGGTTCGTTGCAAGTGTTGCAGAAGGGGGGAGAGGTGAGGTTGGGGTAATGCTTGAGGAAGTGGGAAGCTTTGCAGTGGGGACAAGTAGGGGGGTTCCTGCAGGCAGAGGTAATGTGGTCGTTGTAGGTGAGACAGCGTTGGCAGCGGTAGGATTGGACGGGGGAACGGGAGGGGTCCACCTTATGGCGCTGATTGTAGATGAGGGCTCCCTCGGTGAGGAGGCGGTCAATGGAGGAGGAGGATTCGGTGAATATCCGCATGAGAAAAGTCGGCCCGGCATCATTGAAGATGCGACTGGCCGAGCGGATTTGAATGTCGGGCCGGAAGTTGAGTTCCGCCAACACCTCAGCCTCCGTGATCACGGGGCTAAGCTTCGTGATCACAGCGGTGAAGGTTGGCGGACGCCGGGGAGGTTGAGGCTGACGGGGAGAGGACGGGGTGTGGTAGGGGGTGAGGGTTGCACGTTGGCCAAATTGGATACGGGGGATGCGGGAGAGGAGATCGGTGTGGAGGGAAGCACTGGGGGATTTGATGAGGACTGAGTCCTTGCGAGGAATCAGTTGGGAGATGGGAGCATTGGGGTAGTATTTCCGGATGGCGAGGGTGAGGGAGCGGGCATCAAGGAATTGAGGGTCAGGATTGGAGAGGACAAAGGTGTGGGTGGCAGGCGGGGATGGGGCGGGGGTCGGAGCCACGTCCATGCGGGTGGGTGGGTCACGGGGGTTGGGGGTTTTTTTGGAGGAGACTGCGGGGGAAGGGTCAACATTCGGGCGCTTTGAAGGTTTCGTGGGCACGACCGGGTGGAGAGGGGGCAGGGGTACGGGTTGCAGGGGGAGATGGCGGGGGCAGGACCACCCTGAGCAGCGGGTGACGCAGACGGAGGGGGCGTGGGTGTCACTGAGACTGTGGAACGTCGAGCAGAGATCCATGCTGGCTTGGAGCCTGTCAGAGGCGGTGCGGGGAGCGGCGGAAAGTCAGTAGCTGTCGATGGGGCGACAGTGAAAGGGGAGGAGGAGTTGGGGGTGGTTACAGCCGAAAGTGGTGCAGGGGTGGGGTGGACAGGGAGAGAAGGAAGGACGGGAAGTGGGGTGTTCCATGTGATGGTGGTTGGAGCAGCGGAGGGAGAGGTGAAAATGATAGTGGTGGTGGTGGTGGGTTGGGACATGGCGGCGGCGCGCGAGAAGGGCGGCGACCGGCAGGCGGCGGCGGCGGCGGCGGTGGCGAGCACCGGCAGGCGGCGACCAGGCGGCGGCGGCGAGCCCCGGCAGGCGGCGACGGCGGCGGCGGCGGCGGCGGCGAGGACCGGAAGGCGGCGACCAAACGGCGGCGTAGACGGCGACGGCGGCGACCGGCAGGCGGCGGCGGCGGCGGCGGCGGCGAGCGCCGGCAGGCGGCAGACGACGGCGGCGAGCACCGGCAGGCGGCGACCAGGCGGCGGCGGCGGCGAGGACCGGAAGGCGGCGACCAAACGGCGGCGTAGACGGCGACGGCGGCGACCGGCAGGCGGCGGCGGCGGCGGCGGCGGCGAGCGCCGGCAGGCGGCGACCAGGCGGCGGCGGCGAGCCCCGGCAGGCGGCGACGGCGGCGGCGGCGGCGGCGAGGACCGGAAGGCGGCGACCAAACGGCGGCGGCGGCGAGCACCGGCAGGCGGCGGCGAGGAGGGCCGGACGGCGAGCAGTATGGACGGCAAGCAGACGACACGGCAAGGAAACGGCGGGAATCGTCCACGTCGAAGTGGCACCCTGAGAGTAGCCCAGGCAGTGAAACTCTTCGATGAAGAAGAGAGGGAATCCAACCCTCGAATGGTTGGCTGAGTGAGAGGCAGGCGCTTAAATACTCTATCAGGGCAACACCGACTCTAAAGGAAGGCCTCGGCGCTTGTTCGTGACGTGACGTCAGCTAGGCACGGCGAACGCCAGGTCTGTTGCAGGCATATTCATAATGGTGGTGTCTCCCTGTCTGACACAGGAAAATGTGAAACTATTGGCGGTGGTTGACCAACACACATTGTTCTGAGAGATTTCTGCAATCAATTAATTCCGCAATTCATTATACACTTCTTAACAAATAGTGAACTACTGAACTTAAATTTCCACCTGTTTTAAGGATTGACATACAAAAACAACTTCATGGTCTAGCAGCAACAGAAATGGTGCTTCTTTACCTTATTTGTATATCTGAGGAAGTTACGTTTGTACTGGGTTGCCTTTACAACAAACTGTGAACATATTGGTGCTCTTCTTTAGGTATCTTGGTTGAATATGGGGTGGGGAACACTGAATGTTAATGAAATATCTTGCGATTGTACACGTTGGGAGAGGGGGTGGGGGACAGAAGAAGAGGCAAAAGAAAGATACTTGTTATATCAAATAATTCTTTTTATTTTATAAAGTTTCTCCTTTCAGTTGCAGGAGGGGAATATTTATCTTTTCTAATGTGCATGTTTAAAAAAGTTTAAGCTCAGCGGTATTTTCGATGTATGGAGTTATTTTGTTTCCTGTTTAGAATCCCTTTCGTTGAAAACGACTGTAATCTAATGACTGGCAACAGTTGGACATTTACTCATGTAAATTAGTTTACATTTCCAGTGACGATGTCAAACTAAAATAAATAAATAAATAAATAAAAGAAACGAGGTAATTGCAAGGGGTTTGGGGTACGTTTCGATAACAAAATGGATCAAGTAAATATAGTTACTTGAATGTAAAATTTCCGAAGCTTGCGGTGGGGCAAAGCATCTTCTCATATTGACCTACGTTTGTTTCGACAAGATTCAGTAATACAAAACTATGGCCTTCATTTGTAGCTTTCCGATAGTAAGAAAATCTTTCATCTAAATAAAACTGCAGAATCCAAAACAATACCAAACATTTTGTCCAAAAATAAGAGATTTATTGAATTCGGTAGCAGGAAAAGGGAGACAAGGAAACGTAGTAGATGAATATGGATTGGGGGGAAGAAGTGAAAGAGGAAGCCGCCTGGTACAATTTTGCACAGATCACAACTTAATCATAGCTATCACTAGGTTCAAGAATCATAACAGAAGGTTGTATACATGGAAGAAGCCTGGAGGTACTGACAGGTTTCAGATAGATTATATAATGGTAAGACAGAGATTTAGGAAAAGGTTTTAAATTGTAAGACATTTCCAGTGGCAGATGTGGACTCTGATCACAATCTATTGGTTATGAACTGTAGGTTAAAACTGAAGAAACTGCAAAAAGCTGGGAATTTAAGGGGATGGGACCTGGATAAACTGAAAGAACCAGAGATTATACAGAGTTTCAAGGAGAGCATAAGGGAACAATTGACAGGAATGGGGGAAAGAAATACAGTAGAAGAAGAATGGGTAGCTTTGAGGGATGAAGTAATGAAGGCAGCAGAGGATACAGTAGGTAAAAAGACGAGGGCTGCTAGAAATCCTTGGGTAACAGAAGAAATGTTGAACTTAATTGATTAACGGAGAAAATATAAAAATGCAGTAAATGAAGCTGGCAAAAAGGAATACAAACGTCTCAAAAATGAGATCGACAGGAAGTGCAAAATGGTTAAGCAGGGATGGCTAGAGGACAAATTTAAGGATGTAGAGGCTTTTCTCACCAGGGGTAAGATAGATACAGCCTACAGAAAAATTAAAGAGACCTTTGGAGAACAGAGAACCAATTGTATGAATATCAAGAGCTCAGATGGAAACACAGTTCTAAGCAATGAATGGTAATTGAGAAAGGTGGAAGGAGCATATAGAGGGTCTATACAAGAGCGATGTACTTCAGGACAATATTATGGAAATGGAAGAGGATGTAGATGAAGATGAAATGGGAGATATGATACTGCGTGAAGAGTTTGACAGAGCACTGGAAAACCTGAGTCGAAACAAGGCCCCAGGAGTAGACAACATTCCATTAGAACTACTAACAGCCTTGGGAGAGCCAGTCCTGACAGAACTCTACCATATGGTGAGCAAGATGTATGAGACAGGCAAAATACCCTCAGACTTCAAGAAGAATATAATAATTCCATCCCCAAAGAAAGCAGGTGTTAACAGATGTGAAAATTACCGAACTATCAGTTTAATAAGTCACAGTTGCAAAATACTAACGCGAATTCTTTACAGATGAATGGAAAAACTAGTAGAAGTCGACCTCAGGGAAGATCAGTTTGGATTCCGTAGAAATGTTGGAACATGTGAGGCAATACTGACCCTACGACTTATCTTAGAAGCTAGATTAAGGAAAGGCAAACCTACGTTTCTAACATTTGTAGACTTAGAGAAAGCTTTTGACAATGTTGAGTGGAACACTCTCTTTCAAATTCTGAAGGTGGCAGGGGTAAAATACAGGGAGCGAATGGCTATTTACAATTTGTACAGAAACCAGTTATGGCACTTATAAGAGTCGAGGGACATGAAAGGGAATCAGTGGTTGGGAAGGGAAAGATACAGGGCTGTACCCTTACCCCGATGTTATTCAATCTGCATATTGAGCAAGCAGTGAAGGAAACAAAAGAAAAATTCGGAGTAGGTATTAAAATCCATGGAGAAGAAATAAAAACTTTGAAGTTCGCCGATGACATTGTAATTCTGTCAGAGACAGCAAAGGACTTGGAAGAGCAGTTGAACGGAATGGATAGTGTCTTGAACGGAATGGATAGTGTCTTGAAAGGAGGATATAAGATGAACATCAACAAAAGCAAAACGAGGATAATGGAATGTAGTCGAATTATGTCGGGTGATACTGAGGGAATTAGATTAGGAAATGAGACACTTAAAGTAGTAAAGGAGTTTTGCTATTTGGGGAGCAAAATAACTGATGATGGTCAAAGTAGAGAGGATATCAAATGTAGACTGGCAATGGCAAGGAAAGCGTTTCTGAAGACGAGAAATTCGTTAACATCGATTATAGATTTAAGTGTCAGGAAGTCGTTTCTGAAAGTATTTGTATGGAGTGTAGCCATGTATGGAAGTGAAACATGGACGATAAATAGTTTGGACAAGAGGAGAATAGAAACTTTTGAAATGTGGTGCTATAGAAGAATGCTGAAGATTAGATGGGTAGATCACATAACTAATGAGGAGGTATTGAATACGATTGGGGAGAAGAGAAATTTGTGGCACAACTTGACTAGAAGAAGGGATCGGTTGGTAGGACATGTTCTGAGGCATCAAGGAATCACCAATTTAGTATTGGAGGGCAGCGTGGAGGGTAAAAATCGTAGAGGGAGACCAAGAGATGAATACACTAAGCAGATTCAGAAGGATGTAGGTTGCAGTAGGTACTGGGAGATGAAGAAGCTTGCACAGGATAGAGTAGCATGGAGAGCTGCATCAAACCAGTCTCAGGACTGAAGACCACTACAACAACAGTGATAAGCACGCCCAGGCGTTTCTGCCTGCAGCAGACCTGGCGTTCATCGTGCCTAGTTGACGTGACGTCACCAACAATCGCCGAGGCCTTGCTTTGAGTCTGTGTTGATCAGGGGCGCCGCTATTGGGCGCTGGAACCACGTGGCGCCCTCACTCTAAATGCAGGCCATGAGGCGCGCGCCACCACAACTTACAGCGCGTTGGAGAACAAAAGTAGGTGAACTTGAATGTTTGAGAAACTCAGCAATTCGCTTCTTCCAGTTCAAGTTTTCATCAGTATGTAGACCCAAAAATTTGAAGCATTCTACCCTGTTTACTGACTCCTGTTCTTGCGCCACGTCTATTGTTGATATTATTCTGTTTATTGTACAGTACTAAATATAGTGTATTTCCCCAACAATTTAACGTGAGTCCAATTTCAGAGAACCAGTTAATAAGCCATATAGAAACATCATTAACAATGTCTTCTGCTGCTTTCCCTTTAATGGCATTTCTTAAAACACGAGCATCATCTGCAAAAACATACCAGTTTTGCGACCAACTTTGATTCCACAAGGAACTGATGTGCACAGGAACCGTAGACTAAAAGGAAGGAGAGAAACACAGCATTCAGTCGCATTTCCATTACTTTTATAACCCTTGCATGTGTGGAGACGGCTACTTAGAGCCGAAATCTAGACAGGCAAGAGCAGTAAAACTAATGGGCCGCGAATGATTGCCGTGTGTCTCTCCTTCCTTAAATTCTGCGATCATCCCGTTTGATACCTACAAAAACTGTTACATCGAAGTATTTTTACGTGTTTACAGATTCCAATTAAGATGCGTTGATATTGTAGTTATAAAATACTACATTGTTTTCTTTTTGCGAAGTGCGTAATTTTGCATTCTTACCATTTCAAGCAAGTGTACACAATCTACAAAACGTCTGAGGTTACCGTTAATATATTCTATGCTGTCATTAATATTCAACATGAACAGCAAGGGCCCCAACACACTTCCCTGGGGCACAGAGTGTCCCAGAAGGAATGGTCAACATTGATGAAGGTCACAGGAACGATCGTTTGAAGCAAAAAACTTCATACAGACATATGCCCTATTCCGAATGACTTTCGAGACAGAACACATTTAATGTACATTGTTATTTATTTTCTGTATTCTTCAATAAATTGCCAGCTTCACTCATTTACAACAGTTAGTAAATATAACATTATTAGTTTAACAAAATATCAGCTAAAAATTTGTTTTTTAGCACATTCATCTCCAAGTATTATCGTACACGTCACATCACAGCTGATGTTCGGTGTACAATCAGTGTTCGAGTATCCCAGCGCCAACTTCAGTGCATTTGGGCACTCTTGGAGAACATGTTGTGTTGCCTGTCTGAGTGCCTCAGCACTATCCCTAATGAGGGCAGCAGTGTCCATGATGCGACGGTGCGGTTCATCTCTCGTACATATTTTTCGCTTGTAAACCACTGGCTGATTCTGATTTCTATTCCAAAACAATGTTTGCATATATCTCCACGGCTGTCTGGTGTTGCAAGTATGAAGCAAGTAATGGTTTCCCATGATATAGCATTACAGCACATAACGTGTCATCTAGCACTGGAGCTGTTTCCAAGCTAGTGGATGTGGAGCGTACTGGTTTTGCACATATATTAATTATACAACGAAACTAACTTTTGTTGAGAGAAGAGCAGTAGAAAGTAAGAAGGAAAGTTCAATACCCCATCTTCTGTTTTGAACAGCGTGCTCACCAAAGATATTAACTAAACAACGAAACTAGTCTTCCTACAACGAAGACGATGGAGACAAAATGTAACGTTGGGGCTCAAATACTCAACGACGACGGTATGATTATGTACAGAATACTTCCTCAGTGGGAGAAGGATGGGGAAGAAATTCGTCTGCGTCTCATTCAAAGAATCGTCCTGGAAATTGCTTGAATCGAATCAAATGAACCATAGACAACCTTAATCTGAGTGGCCAGATCATTTACTCGAACTCTATTTCTAATGGAAACAAGTCTACTATCTAAGCAGAAATAAATTATTGTTCATTTAATGCATCAGACTGAGGAAGTCAAATCTATATTGGCGCCTTGCACACATACTGTCACCATTAATAACTGTTACGCCTTTATAAGATACTCAGGGAAACTAGCAAGGAAGTAATTACACAGGCCAAGAACAAACTGTTTTTTTTTTTATATCTAGGATTTTGAATTGATTTTAGCCACGGTTGGGGCGTTGAATCAAAAAGTGAAATCAGTCTCCCTCTATCCACTCTTATTTTTTTGATCATTGTTCTTTAACATGCACTTCTACATGAAATGTGCAGGTGTAACTCTGGTCTGTGCACTTCTAAATCACATGTACGAGGATTGGTTCCTGTTGGTTTGCCCTATTGCCGGTCTGCTTTCTAATTAGTTCCAGGAATATCCAACAGATGGTGTTGGAGGTTACTGTGTGAGCTCTGGCCGTACAGGGCTGAGCGAGAATGACGTCGCATGATAAATCAGTTAGGAAACATCTATACTGTAGTATTTTGCACTTCTGTTGTTGAACAGAAATAATATAAGTTAAAGTAGGAGAAGTTGCGTAAATCACCTTGATGGTTTTTGCTACATATGCAAAGAATAAACGCTGAAAGGAAACCAAATACCTATTATTGACTTTGTAAAGACTTTCGCAATAAATTTGTAAAACGTGTACAGTACATTTACGATTGCGGACTATCGGGAAACGAAAACGTCTCAAACAAAAGCCACTCCTTTACCTGTTGTTTGTGAGGACTGGTTTTATCCCTTTGATACTAATGATGATGACAGTGATTAAGCCGGTATGGCATTAATTACTCAGGGTTTAAACTGGGATGAGTTAATAACACACCAGAGATCTCAAGGGAAACTAGCAATAAGGTAAATACACAGGCCAAGACCAAACTGTTTTTTTTTTTATATCTAGGATTTTAGAATTGATTTTAGCCACGGTTGGGGCGTTGAATCAAAAAGTGAAATCAGTCTTCCTCTATCCGCTCTTATTTTTTTGATCGTCGTTATTTAATATGCACTTCTACATCAAATGTGCATTTGTAACTCTGGTTTGTGCATTTCTAATTAACATGTATGAGGATTGGTTCCTGTAGGTTTGCAATATTGCCGGTCTGCTTTCTAATTAGTTCCAGTAATATCCACCAGATGGAGTTGGAGGTTACTGCGTGAGCTAGGCCATTCAGGGCTGAGCGAGGATGACGTCGCTTGATAATTCAGTTAGGAAACATCTATGTTGTAGTTTTTTGCACTTGTGTTGTTGAACAGAAATAATGTAAGTTAAAGTAGAAGAAGTTGCGTAAATCACCTTGATGGTTTTTGCTACATATACAAAGGATAAACGCTGAAAGGAAACCGAAAACCTATTACTGACTTTGTAAAGACATTTACAATAAATCTGTAAAACTTGTACAGAACATATATGATTGTGAACTACCGGGAAATGAAAACGTCTGAAACAAAAGCCACTCCGAAACCTGTTGTTTGTGAGGCCTGGTGTTGTCCCTGTGATACTAATGACAATGATAGTGACTATGCGGGTACGGCATTAATTCCTCAGGTTTTAAACTGGGATGAGTTAATAACCCACCAGGGATCTCAAGCTGTCAAAAGAAGCTTCTGAATTACTGGCTTCCAACAAAAATGTACTGGATCAAGGAACCAAAGTTACCTTTCACCATAGAACAGAAAAAGTATGCTACCCTTCTTGCTCTTGAAATGGTTCATCTGAGGCAAAATATCCCAGATGAGCCATTCCAATTATAATAAATCTCTGCTGTAACTATGTAATAGGTTTAGTTCAACGGAACGTCATGAGAAAATGACTTTTTCAAGATATGATTAAACAATTTGTAGAATAAAAGTAAACACTCATTTTGTTTCAATGAGAAGCGGCAGCATTCACCTAATTTGGGTGTGAATGGGTTCTCAGATTGTTTACTACCTAGTGAAGATACCATTTCTTAATATTTCGTCTTGATTTACTTCGCAATTAGTTTCTCACCCATAGTAAAACATAATACACAGTTTTTTCTTGGTGTCAAATTTTTACCCATCAATAAGACAAAAAAAAAACGTAGTCTCATCACCAAAACCTCTTTTTACTCAGAAAGAGCTCATTTTCAATAGATTGGTGATAACAAAAACGTTACACAAGTGTCTCACATACAAAAGCTTAAAAGTCAACTCAGCTAACAACTATGTCCAATCTGA
The DNA here is from genome assembly GCF_021461385.2 of Schistocerca piceifrons. Lineage (NCBI taxonomy): Eukaryota > Metazoa > Arthropoda > Insecta > Orthoptera > Acrididae > Schistocerca > Schistocerca piceifrons. Next base: position 224,697,426 of record NC_060149.1, read on the forward strand.
TTTGGGATGCATACAGTTCTATGTAACACAAAATTGTTGTCCAAAATAGTCTAGAATATTCTTTGTCGAAATAATTATTAGAATGACATCTTTTTTTTACAAACAGTGGAGATTTGTGCAAAAATTATTCCTTTTTTTGGCTACAAAAATGAGATTTGCAAAAGAAATTTTATATATTAATGTAATAAAATTTCAAAATATAAAAATTCATCACGCCCCAAGATTTGTTTACATATTGTAGTATTAAATGATTATGTCAAGCAGAAATTTTCTGGTGAAGTTAACTGCGGTTTTTGAATTCACTGAAGGCTATTGCCTGATAAACAATCAATTACGTTTTTCTACAGGTCATATGACACTTAGAATTTTGTTGAGTATATGTCATATACGGGAAAAACTGTATATATGAAATGAAATCCAATAAAAACCTTTAAGGTTAACAATAACTTCTAAATATAGACTTCTGTAAAGTGAAATCTGTAGGATAACCAGTTTTCATAATTTTATGTCTTCATGGTTTAACTCACACTAAAGAGGTAAATTTGGAAAAGAATACTATTTGGTAAATACTTCAAAGTATCGTGTACCTATATAAGAGTCGTAAATCTCATACTATACGAACTAAATCGGAATAAATGTTAAACAAACGGATGTGGAATCGTATCCATTCGATTTTGTCCAGGCTGGTGTCGTAACGACCTGTTGATCCAGGAAGCCCTTCATTTTTATTTTTTATACCCAAAGAAGACAATCTCGTGTTTTGCACGATATTAGTGGACGTCTGAGGAAATATGTCTTCCTGAATGTTTTCTACTTGATTTTTTTGTATTTGGTCACAGCTCAAGGCAAATTTGAAATTTTTACTAATTCACAACGGTAACAAATTTAGTTCAATGTCAGCTGCTCCTTCAAGGGAAAGGAAAGAAGAACATAAAACCATAGTTTTGATGTTTGAGAAGATTAAGTCTCATAAACATCAATGGATGTTTTGTCTTGACTTATGAATGTAAACTACCTCCTCGGTTTGCAAAGTGTTGGAAAAGGACGGCCGAAGAGAGACAAGATGTACAGAGGGAGGAAGAATGTCATTAACGACCCCTTAGCTGGACGAGAGATAATCATTTGTCGTCCACTGCATATCAAGTAGGGCCTTTTGAAGCAATTTGTAAAGGCTTTTGATAAGAATGGGTCACGCTTTGCATATATAGGAAAAATGTCTGAGCTGAGAACGGAAAAATTCAAGCAGAAATATTTGACGATTCACAAATAAGGCAAGTCTGCATATGAAAACATGTGGACGAATGCTACCAAGGAAGATCAGATGTGCACGTGATGGCAGTTTACTGCTCGAATTTAAAAATGGACCACTCCATAATACATTCAGGAATTTCATGCACAAGAAGCTACCTAAATGTTCAGGGACTGGATGTTATCATCAAAGACTTTTTTTATTTTGTATATAATAATATTTTTATAACATGTATAAATAATTTATAACAAAACTGTTGTTTCATTTTATATCCATGGACTTATATTAAAACAGTATAACATATATTTCTCTAAAATCTTGTATTTTAGAATTTTGAACTTCTTGGCAAATATTAATGAATTGTTTGAATTCAGAGCATCAAATTCTTAGAAAATCAGCTCAAAACACTCCGGTGTTATGCAGATAAATAGCACTTTACACGAATCTTAATGCTATCGTTTTCAGTCAACACTAGTTAATTCAATTATTGTAAGGAACATCAAAGTTGGAGCATCTTAAACATATCATAGGATTTTTAGCCACCTCATTGTTACACTGATAATAATCTATGGTCTTACTCTTGAGTATTATCTTTCGCTCTGTGCTCTGTGGTAATGAAGATTAGAGTTTAATGTACCTTGAAACAGAATTATTACAAAGGGGCACCATCTTACTTGAAAGGGCAGTTTAGAAAGTAGTTGGCCATAACCTAATTGAAGAAGCCATAACATCATTTGCATAAAACGAGTAAGAGAAACATCAGAAATTGTTAATCTTCCTGAACGAGAGTCCAGCGTTTCCATGGCTGCACCACATCGTACATAAAATACAATGCGGGCCGCTGATGTGCTGCAGATATTGTTTATTATCTGTTGTTGGATTCTGCTGAAACAACAAGTTTTGGAAAGTACTTGAAAATGTTGCGTTCCCTACAGCAAAAATAGCTACAGCCAATGCGAAGGCTCTCGAGATAAAATAAAACCTTACAAATTACACAGAGGGCATCCACCGCATTCACAAAATTTCATCACTAAAACCCGGCGAGGTTACGAAGTGGGATGACCCAGTAGTCACAGTTAGGAGATCAGCGGTTTGTATCTCTATCAGTTCATCCACATTTAGGTTTCCTGCAGTCTTCCAAGCATAAGCTTAGACTGGAGAATGATGAGAAAGAAACCTAAATGTAAATGCACTGACTGAGATATGAACCACTGCCCTCCTGACTGAGTCCTGGATCTTCCCACTTCGCCATCTCGCTGGGTTTGTGCTTTTGCGTAAGGAAGGGAGTATTCTCGGTAGCGGAGGACACGCGAAGGCATACCTCCAGGAACGTTACGACGCTTTCTCGTGTGTCGGATAGCCAGATGACGGATTTACTACCGTTCCCGTTCGCTTGAACAATCTTATACTACACAGCCATCTCTTCAGAAGCAGAGAAAGAGGGAGGAACTTCGTAACTTGGTCATTTTCAACAGCAGTCTATTTCTCTGCCTCGTGATGACTGGGTGTTGTGTGATGTCCTTAGGTTAGTTAGGTTTAAGTAGTTCTAAGTTCTAGGGGACTGATGACCATAGATGTTAAGTCCCATGGTGCTCAGAGCCATTTTTGAACAGCAGTCTATATCTACATCTACAGGGCGTGGACACAAATATGGAAAAACGTAAAGTACAACATCTTACCACGCCTAACGCGGTGAAGGAAAATCGTTGCAATTCTAAACAGCTTCTAGTCATCATAGAATGGCGATGTACAGGTTCTGTGCGGTTTTCAGGGGAATCTTGTACCATTGTTCCTGAAAAATATTGGGAACTTCAGGTAGTGATGATGGAACTGAGTAGTGATCACGTACACGCCATTCCCAATTTGACGATGAAGGCTGAATAATGCTGAGATCTGTCACGGTGGTGGCCAGGGGAGATGCGACAACTCAATCTCTTGGTCACAAACCAGTCATGGACGATGTGATCTCTGCGAACAGGAACCATGTCTTCTTGGAACACAGCATCTATATCTACATGATTACTCTGCTGTTCACAAGAAAGTGCCTGGCAGAGGGTTCAATGAACCACCTTCAAGCTGTCTCTGTAGCATTCCACTCTCGAACGGTGCGAGGGGAAAGCGAGTCCTTAAATTTTTCTGTGCGACCCCTGAGTTCTCTTATTTTATCGTGATGATCATTTCTTCCTGTGTAGGTGGGTGTCAAGAGAATGTTTTCACAATCGGTATAGAAAACTGGTATTGAAGTTTCGTGAGAAGATCCCGTTGCAACGAAAAACGCCTTTATTTTAATGATTGGCACTCCAATTCACGTATCATGTCTGTGGCACTATCTCCCCAACTTCGCGGTAATACATAATGAGCTGCCCTTCTTGGTACTTTTTCGATGTCATCGGCCAGTCCCATCTGATGCGAATCCCACACCGCACAGAAATACTCCAGAATAGGGCGCACAAGCGTTGTGTAAGCAGTCTCTTTAGTAGGCCTGTCACACCTTGTAAGTGGTCTGCCATTGAATCTCAGTCTTTGGTTGTCTGCATCCACAACATTATCTATGTGATCGTTCCAATTTAGGATATTTGTAATTGCAATCCTTTATTATTTAGTTGAATTTACACCCTTCAGATTTGTGTGACTTACCGCGAATCGAAATTTAGCGGATTTCTTTTAATACTCATGTGAATAACTTCACACTATACTTTACTCAGGGTCAATTGCCTCTTTTCACACCATACCGATACCTTATCTAAATCATAATGTCGTTCGTTTTGGTCATCTGATGACTTTATAAGACAGTCAATCACAGCACCATTGCAAACAATCTAATACGGATACTGAGATTGTCTCCTACGTCGTTAACATAGATCAGGAACAATAGAAGATCTGTAACACTTCCTTGGGGAACGCCGGATATTATTTCTGTTTTACTAGTTGACTTTCCGTCTATTACTACGAACTGTGACCTTTCTGACAGGGAATCATGAATCCAGCCGCATAACTGAGGCGATATTCCATAGGCACGCAGTTGGTTAGAAGATGCTTGTAAGGACCAGTATCGAAATACTTCTGGAAATTTAAAAATATAGAATCAGTTTGACATCCCCTGTCGATAGCACTCGTTACTTCATGAGTATAAAGAGCTAGTTGTGTTTCGAAAGAATGATATTTTCTGAACTCATGCTGACTACGTGTTAATAAATCGTTTTCCTCGAGGTACTTCATAAAGTCCGAATACGGCGTATGTTCCAAAATCCTATTGCAAATCGACGTTAGTGATATGGGCCTGTAATTCAATGGATTACTCCTACTTCCCGTTTTGGGTATTGGTGTCACTTGAGTAATTTTCCAGTCTTTAGATATGGATCCTTCTGGGAACGGCCGGTTGTATCTAATTGCTAAATATGGAGCTATTGTATCAGCATACTCTGAGAGGAACCTGACTAGTATACAATCTGGAACGGAAGCCTTGCTTTTATTAAGTGATTCTAGCTACTTTGCGACACCAAGGATATCTATTTCTATGTTTCTCATCTTGACAGTTGTTCTTGATAGGAATTCAGGAATACAGGGTTATTACAAATGATTAAAGCGATTTCACAGCTCTACAATAACTTTATTATTTGAGATATTTTCACAATGCTTTGCACACACATACAAAAACTCAAAAAGTTTTTTTAGGCATTCACAAATGTTCGATATGTGCCCCTTTAGTGATTCGACAGACATCAAGCCGATAATCAAGTTCCTCCCACACTCGGCGCAGCATGTCCCCATCAATGAGTTCGAAAGCATCGTTGATGCGAGCTCGCAGTTCTGGCACGTTTCTTGGTAGAGGAGGTTTAAACACTGAATCTTTCACATAACCCCACAGAAAGAAATCGCATGGGGTTAAGTTGGAGAGCGTGGAGGCCATGACATGAATTGCTGATCATGATCTCCACCACGACCGATCCATCGGTTTTCCAATCTCCTGTTTAAGAAATGCCGAACATCATGATGGAAGTGCGGTGGAGCACCATCCTGTTGAAAGATGAAGTCGGCGCTGTCGGTCTCCAGTTGTGGCATGAGCCAATTTTCCAGCATGTCCAGATACACGTGTCCTGTAACGTTTTTTTCGCAATAGAAAAAGGGGCTGTAAACTTTAAACCGTGAGATTGCACAAAAAACACGTTAACTTTTGGTGAATTGCGAATTTGCTGCACGAATGCGTGAGGATTCTCTACCGCCCAGATTCGCACATTGTGTCTGTTCACTTCACCATTAAGAAAAAATGCTGCTTCATCACTGAAAACAAGTTCCGCACTGAACGCATTCTCTTCCATGAGCTGTTGCAACCGCGCCGAAAATTCAAAGCGTTTGACTTTGTCATCGGGTGTCAGGGCTTGTAGCAATTGTAAACGGTAAGGCTTCTGCTTTAGCCTTTTCCGTAAGATTTTCCAAACCGTCGGCTGTGGTACGTTTAGCTCCCTGCTTGCTTTATTCGTCGACTTCAGCGGGCTACGCGTGAAACTTGCCCGCACGTGTTAAACCGTTTCTTCGCTCACTGCAGGCCGACCCGTTGATTTCCCCTTACAGAGGCATCCAGAAGCTTTAAACTGCGCATACCATCGCCGAATGGAGTTAGCAGTTGGTGGATCTTTGTTGAAGTTCGTCCTGAAGTGTCGTTGCACTGTTATGACTGGCTGATGTGAGTGCATTTCAAGCACGACATACACTTTCTGGGCTCCTGTCGCCATTTTGTCTTACTGCGCTCTCGAGCGCTCTGGCGGCAGAAACCTGAATTGCGGCTTCAGCCGAACAAAACTTTATGAGTTTTTCTACGTATATGCAGTGTGTCGTGACCATATGTCAATGAATGGAGCTACAGTGAATTTATGAAATCGCTTCAATCATTTGTAATAGGCCTGTATTAACTTCGTCTATTTTGTTGAAGGAGTTTCTGAATATTATGTTTAATATCTGTTCGTTAGTGGCAGTGTCATTAGTGACTTCAGTATTGTTATCGCGCTGTGAAGGTAGGGGAACTCGGGGCAGAACGGGATAGCGGGGCACAATGGGAAATTGCATTTTTCTAGACTACACAGTGTTGCAACCTGCTGTATGGCCATGCAACTATTTCTCCGAATGTAAGGGAAGTGAGGGCAGCCATTCTGATTTAGTTCGAAGTGCGAGATCTAAGTGAATTGTTGTCCATCACATTACCGCTTGTGTTGTTCTAACGTTGGTGAGTTTAAACGCCAGGTAAGTTGTTAATTGTATACCTTAAAATGACACATTCCCTTAAATTGCATGGTATTTGTTATACTTTAGTTATTTAATGCATTTAAATACGTTAGTTACTACACTCCATAAAAGTTGTTATCCTCAAAAGTGCTCTTGGGGCGGAACGGGACAGGGCAGAATGGGATAGTGTCCCGTTGTGCTCCGTCATATTTTGATGCAAGTAGAAAGCAAACCCAGCATGGACGTTCATGGATGCCAGACTCTCCAAACCAGCTACTTTCGGCGAACAACACAGTTTTCCAGATATCGCCCGAGGCTGTCATTCCAATCCCACTAATCTGCCAATATACTCGGCGGAGTACAAGACGAAAAGGAAAAAACGTCGTATTAACAGATTCTCCTTATAAGAAGGAACTGCATAATGCTGTCGCACGTAAACTAGGCCTACAGAAAGCAGGAGGGTGATCAAATATAAGCAATGTCAGGACAGAGATGTCAGGTGCAGCTCAACTTAAGGCAAAATTATCAAACTGTACACCCAAAAAAACCAAAACAGAGGACATCAAAGACCTTTAAAAATAAAAGAAAGAAGTGATGGAGAAGAGAGATCAGAGAGAGAGGATACTGAGTGTCTCTACTGTGGGGACTTCTACTCCGTTTCTAATGAGGGCTGGGTAGCATGCCAGAGTGGGCACACAATTCATGTGCTGGCATAGACAGTGAAGATGAAGAGGAAATACTGATTTGTGACTATTGTCGAAAGGGCTAGTAGTTAGTGGTTTGGTGGTTATTAAGCATTGTACATTTTTCAGAATGACGTTAAAATATTTTCTTATTTTGAAGAATGACTTTTTAATTATTTAAATTACACATTCCTTAGTCTGAATTGCCTGTTATACAACATTTTGTCATAGTTTAATACGATATTCGTAATTCAAATTCAACGTGTATGCAATAATTTAACAAAAAATACCCTTATCCCATTCTGCCCCGTGGGTGGGGCAGAATGGGAAATATGCAACACTTTCTTCGAAAAATTGTAAAAAATGCAAAATGTATTGTTTTAAGTGATTTTAAAATAATGTACATTAGGTTACATTACAAGGTGTTTTTTTAATCACTTTAAAAAGTGTTTCCTTGTGTTCCCTTATTTTATAGAAATTCTTAAACTTTAAGTATCCCGTTCTGCCCCGAGTTCTCCTATTAATTGCGTCTTGCCACTAGTGTGCTTTATGTATCACCAGAATCTCTTTGGGTTTTCAGCCAGAGTTCGTGACAGAGTTTCGTTGTGGATATTACTGATAGCATCTCACATTGAAGTGCGCACTATATTTCGAACTTCTGCAAAACTTTGCCAGTCTTGGTTATTTTGCGTTCTTTTAAATTTGGCATGCATTTTTCGCTGTTTCTTCAACAGTGATCTGATCCGTTTTGTGTACCATGGGGGATCAGTACCATCACTTATTAATTTATGTGGTATGTATCTCTCAATTGCTGGCGATATTATCTTTTGGAAATCATTCCACAACTTTTCTACACTTACATGATCAAATCGGGAGGAGTGCAGACTGTCTCTTAAAAATTCGTTAAGAGCATTTTTATCAGTTTTTGAAATAGATATACGTTGCGTTTCTTTTTGATGGTTGTAGGAGTTATGGTATTCAGACTAGCAACTACTGCCTTGTGGTCGCTAATCCTTGTATTCGTCACGATACTCACTATTTGTCCAGGATTATTTGTTGCTAAGAGGTCAGGTATGGTTTCGCAACCATTTACGCACGAGTTGGCTTATGAACTAACTGTTCAAAATAATTTTCTGAGAAAGCATTCAGTACAATTTCGGATGACGTTCTATGTCAGCCACCTGGTTGAAACGTATAATTTTTCGAGCAAATCGAGGGTAGATCAAAGTCACCACCGACTGTAATTGTATGAGTGGGGTACCTACTTGAAATGAGAATCAAGTTTCCTTTTAACTGTTCAGCAACTACATCTTCTGAGTCGGAGCGTCGGTAAAATGGCCTAGTTAATAGTTTAGTCCGATTGTCAAGTGTAACCTCTACCCATACTACTTCGCAGGAACTATCTATTTCAATTTCACTACAAGTCAACTACTTAAGACAGCTGTAAATACTCCACCACCAATTGTATTTAACCTATCGTTTTTGAAAACTGTTAGACCGTTAGAAAAAATGTATGCTGAACTTGTTTCCGGCCTTAGCCACCTTTCTGTACCTGTAACTATTTCATCTTCAGTGCATTCTATTAGGGCTCGTAGCTCTGGTTCTTTCCCAACACCGCTATGACAATTTACAACTATAATACCGATCCTTTCTACAACTAACTTACTCTGTTTTACCTGCCCCCTTCTAGACAGACGCCCTTTCTGTGGTTCCCTGAGGCCCATTAACCTAAAAAACCGCCCAGTCCCTTCCACACAGCCTCCGCTACCCGTATAGCCGCTTCCTGTGTGTAGTGGACTCCTGACCAATTAAGCAAAACCCGGAAACCCACCACCCGATGGCGCAAGTCAAGGAATCTGCTGCCTATACCTTCACAGAACCGCCTGAGCCACTGATTCAAAGTCTCCACTCGACTCTGCATCAAACGACCGCAGTCCACTCTATTGACGATGCTGCAGATCACTATTGGAGAACAAATATTGTACCATGAAATGGATCTGATCAGACAAAATTGACACACAATCCTTGGCAGTAATATGACCTTGCAGAGTAACCATGGTGTCCAAGGAATACTACAGTAAGGCTGAATAAATCATCACCGAACCCTCGCCATGTTTCGCTCTTGGCAGCAAGCTGTCTGTATCGTAGGCATGGGACATGTATAAGCCAGACATTAACTCGGGCAGCAATTGCAAACAGTGTAAAACAAGACTCAGACAACCAAATTACTTTCTTCCATTGTTCCACATTTAAGTTTTTATGGCTTCAGTACCACGTTTTCCTGTTACACCCATTGCAGTCGCTAATACTTGGTTTGGAAATCCCACATCAGCCTGCAGTTCTCTGCTTATGAAGATCCCTTCCTGTTGTTTTGGTGCTGACAGTGTACTCGAGAGCGAAATTGAGGTTTGCAGTGATTATTATAGCTGCTGTCTTCTTATTTTTCCTCACAGTCCTCATCAATGATCATCTGCGGTGGTTACTCAACACACACTTTCGTTCGCATTGTGACTCAGAGCACGCGTTTCCGCTCTCATTGTATTCGGTATAAATCTTTGATATGGTGCCTCATGAAACACGAACCACTTCAGCTACTTGGTAACACAAGCAAATACCATTAAATCACCAACAATCTGGCCATTTATGAATTCACTTATCTCTGACGTAACACACTTACAGCTGCACAGAACACTCTTCCGATCACGACTGACACTTGCAACGTATTGAGGGCATTGCACAGGTGGCGTTCGTGATCAAATACAACAGCGCACCCAGCAGGTTTGGATAGCATCTGCATTTATGATTAAGCATGCTTTGTATTTCTCGCAGTGTTCCCATATTTTTGTCCAACACCTGTATACCTACATCCATTGTCGAACACCCTGTATATCCACGTCCATACTCTGCAAACTACTATGAAATGCATGGCAGAGGGTACTTCCAACTGAACTAATTACCGTTTCTTCTCCTTGCATTCACGTACGTGCAGTTAAGCTAATCCAATTCTCTTGATACCTGAGGGGGCTTTGTAGGATATTCCAAATTTCTTCTACTAAAATTGGTTCCTTACACTTTGTATGTAGATGTCTGCCAGTCCTGTTTCTCCAGAATTTCCGTGACACAGTCCTGCAGATGATCAGACAAACCTGTGATCATAGCTGTGTCACTTCTCTGTATACGTTCAGTACTCTTGTTCGTCCTATTTGGAAAGGATCACACACACTAGTGCAATATTCTAGGAAGCGTCGTATGAGTGTTTTGTAAGCAGTCTCCATTGAAGACTGAGTACATCCTAGTATTCTACCTATGAAACGAATTCTACGATCTGTTTTGCCTGCAGCTGAGCAAATGATATGGAACTATTCAGTTTGCAGGGTACGTATATATGACGTCTGTTTACATTAATGAACACATTATTTTTTGTCCTACTCACTCAACTATACTTAAAAACATTTTCTTTCTGAGGCTACCGGCTTCTAAAGAGAAGTTCGCCCATGTAGTAGAACTGGGTTGTGAGGGAAAATAATTCTAATTTATATTTAAGTCTTGCTGCGCTAAATGTCAGATATAGTACGTTATTGTGCAAATGATCAAAAAATGCTTTGCAGCGCATTGAACTCCTTTGTGAGTCACTGAAAGCTTTAATAATGGGTAATAAAGTTCACTTTTTCCTCTAGTGTTGCAGGTGAGTAAATCACTACTCTTCTCAAATTGTGGTGGATTATTTATGACGAATTGGTGACATTGTGGTTAAAATGCACAGCTCCTTGAAGAAGTACCTACATGACGAGCGCGTGTGAACATCTCTTATTATTACTTATTATTCTTACTGCTCACTTTTGGGCAATCAGTACCTTATTCCTAACTGGTAATGTCCCAAGAAAATGACTACATGAGTCATTATTCAGAGTAAATACGCAAAATATGTTAGTATGTTGTTTCGAAGACTATCTATTATACTAAGAACAAAAGTAGCTGAACTTCACTGTTTGAGAAACTCATCAATACGCTTCTTCTACTTCAAGTTTTCATAAGTATGTAGACCCAAAAATTTGGAGCATTCTACCCTGTTTACTGACTCCTGTTCTATTGCCGCGGCAATTGTTGATATTATTCTATTCATTGTACAGAACTGAATATGGTGCATTTTCCCAAAAATTTAGGGAAAGTCCAATTTCAGAGAACCAGTTAATAAGCCTTATAAAAACATCATTAACAATGTCTTCTATTGCTTTCCCTTTTATGCCATTTCTTAAAACACAAGTATCATCTGCAAAAACGTACCACTTTTGCGACCAACTTCGTTTCCACAGTATGTACAGGAACCGTAGACTACAAGGAAGGAGAGATACACAGCACTCAGTCACATTTGAATTGCTTGTATTACTCTTGCATATGTGGAAACGGCTAATTAGAGCCGAAATCTAGAGAGGCAAGAGTAGTAAAACTAATGGGTCGCGAATGATTGCCTTCCTTACATTCTGCGACCATCCGTTTCATACCTTCAAAACCTGTTACATCCAAGTATTTTTATGTGTTTACAGATTCCAATTACGACTCGTTGATATTGCAGTTATAAAATACTGCAGTTTTTTCTTTTTGCGAAGTGCGTAATTTTGCATTTTTACCAGTTGAAGCAAGTGTCCAGGTGTTGCATCGATCCGAAATTCTATCAAGATTAGACTGAATATCTGTGGACCGTATTTCAGGCAGATCTTAATTGTAAATAAGTACAACATCTGCAAAAAGTATGAGGTTACCGTTAATATTTTCTGCACTGCCATTAATATTCAATATGAACAGCATGGGCCCCATCACACATTCCTGGGGAATAGGGTGTCCCAGGAGTAATGGTCAATATTCAGGGATGTTACAGGAACGATCGTTTGAAGCAAAAAACTTCATACAGACATATGTCCTATTCCGAATGATTATCGAGACACAAGACATTTAATGTACATCGTTATTTATTTTCTGTATCCTTTAATAAATTGCCAGCTTTACACATGTACGCATGTACAATAGTTAGTTAATACAACACTATTCGTTTAGCAAGGTATCAGTTTAAAAATCCATCTCTAATTATTGTACACGTCACATCACAGCTGATGTACAGTGCACAATCAGTGTTCGAGTATCCCAGAGCGAACTGCAATGCATTTGTGCACTCTTTTGGGGGAACATGTATTGCCTGTCTGAATGCTTCAGCACGTTTCCTAATGAGGGCAGCAGTGTCCATGATGCGTCCACGTAGTTCATCTCGCGTATTCATCTTTTGCTTGTACATCTCAGACTTCATCCAACCTCAAAATCAAAATGGCGTAAGGTCTGGCTATCTTAGTGCCCAGTTAATTGCACTACCACGACCAAACCAGCGACTAGGGAAGAGCGGTTGAGTAGTTTTCTCATACGTCTGGTAAAATGTAGAGGGTCTCCATAATGCCGGAAGTACATTGCAGTCCGTGAGGCCAAGACAACCCTCTTAAGCTTTCAACATGCAAATCATTCTGTCTTGTTAGTCGCTCATCAAAACCTATCAGCATGTTACCGTTCGTGTCACACCAAACAGTGATCGTAAAACGAACTTGTAAATTGGTTTCCACTGTAGCGTGCAGATTTTCCTGCGGCCAACGATAATTATTGAGTGTGGTGTTAATTACGTTCCATATAAACGTTTCTACATGAGCAAAAGGTATTAATAGAAGCAAATGACGATTATCATGTAACCAGTCACAAAATTTAATTACGCTATTATGAAGATTGTGAAAAGGTAGTATGTAAAATGGGTAAAAGTAGCAAGCGAGGGCAACGCCACAGGCAGTTGCGACAGTGGTGATTCCCAGGGGAGTGACAAGCCAGAAGGCGACCTGGCTGCTCTTTGCTCAGAGGTTGTGCGTGGGTCGGAACCCATGCCCCTCAGACAGGCGATAGACGGGGGCTGACGGTGTGACGCCGAGTCCCTCCCTGGGTCTCATCATTTGCGGCAGCAGACAGGAACAGCAAGCCAGCACGGCTATGTCGCCAAGTCTCACAGAGGACCCAGTGTGGCGGTAGACACAGCCTGGTTTCGAACCATAGGCTGCTGCTGGCGCTGCCCAGTAGTCTGATTGGCCAGTGGTGCTCCAGTATGGTAGTGCGGCTACGCAGTAATTACCAAGTCCCTGACTCGAATGACGTAATCTCCTCAAATTTAGCCTCATTTATACACCGGTACTGCCCATTTGTTCCTCTAAAACCTGGTATCTAGTCACACTGCCCATAACAGAGAGACCTGCTTCAGTGCAGTGGCGCCGATCCAGTTGTTACATCATTATGAATTACCTCGAAGAAAACTGTCTATTGACACACAGCTAACATGAGTTTAGACAAGATCATTCCTGTGAAAGAAAACTAGCTCTTTATTCACATGAAGTGCTTAGTGCTATTGACAAGGGATTTCAGATCGATCCCATATTTCTGGTTTTCCGGAAAGTTTTAGACACTGTACCACACAAGTGGCTTGTAGTCATATTGCGTGCTTATGGAATATCGTCTCAGATATGTGACTGGATTTGTGATTTCCTGTCAGAGAGGACACAGTTCGTAGTAACTGACGGAAAGTCATCGAGTCTAACAGATACGATTTCTCGCGTTCCGCAAGGTAGTGTTATAGGCCCTTTGCTTTCCTTATCTAAATAAACGATTTGGCAGACAACCTGAGTAGCCGTCTTAAGTTGTTTGCAGATGACGCTGTCGTTTATCGACTAATAAAGTCATCAGAAGATCAAAACAAATTGCAAAACGATTTAGAAAAAATAGCTGAATGGTGCGAAAATTGGCAGTTAACCCTAAATAACGAAAATGTGAGGTCATCCACATGGGTGGTAAAAGGAATTCGTTAAACTTCGGTTTACAATAAATCTGTCTAATCTAAAAGCCCTAAATTCAACTAAAAGCCTAGGTATTACAATTACGAACAACTTAAACTGGAAGGAACACATAGAAAATGTTGTGGGGAATGGTACCCAAAGACGGCGTTTTATTGGCAGGACACTTAGAAAACGTAACAGAACTACTAAGGAGACTGCCTATACTACGCTTGTCCGTCGTCTTTTAGAATACTGCTGCGCGGTGTGGGATCCTTACCAGATAGGACTGACGGAGTGCATCGAAAAAGTTAAAAGAAGGGCAGCACGTTTTGTATTATCGGAAAATATGGGAGAGAGTATCACAGAAATGATAAGAATTTTGACTCGACAAAATTAACAGAAAGGCGTTTTTCGTAACGGCGGAATCTTTTCACGAAATTCCAGTCTCCAACTTTCCCCTCCTAATGCGAAAATATTTTGTTGACACCGACCTGCATAGGGAGAAACAATCACCTCTATAAAATAAGGGAAATCAGAGCTCGTACGGAAAAATATAAGTGTTTGTTCTTTCCCCACGCTATACGAGATTGGAATAATAGAGAATTGTGATGGTGTTTCGATTAGCCCTCTGCCAGGCACTTAAATGTGATTTGCAGAATATCCTTGTACATGTAGAGGTACAATCTTTGCTGCGTGGGGCAATTTACCATTGCGTAGGCTGTACTTGCTTCACAACTCACTTACGCATCTATTATTCTGCCTTATTTGTCGACGTAGCGTGGCTGGTGGCCAGCAGTGTCACTATAATACTCCATGGTAGCCTCCATGCTACTTTCAGCGCTTACAATAAAGATTTATTACATTTACCAGAATTCTGGGTAGTATCACTACGCAGTGTAGTAGGAGTAATACCACCTACATTCTGCATATATGGGTTCTCATTCAGAATGTTGTTTGCTTGTGAGATGATCGTGTTACGCCTCACAGTACGAACAGAAACGTCTACCAGAACGTTTCAGAATTCGACAGTGGCAGCATCGTGAACATTCGAAACAGTGGTTTATCGTTCCGCGATATCACTACTTGCGTTGGTTGGCATCCCACGATTGTCACGTGATATGGAATTAATGCGTTTAGTAGATTCCTGTTCAGCGACATGAGGGATCGCAACAATCACATATGTCTGGAGACGGTGGGACATGCATATTCATTCAGCTGTGCAGGATTACAAAGTGAACTTACATTACAAGAACCAGGAAATGGGTTTGCTTACTACACGACAAGTATCCACGCGGAGACTGAGGTGACGTCTCGGGCTCTACGGACTATCAGTGCAGAAACCATTGCTGCTGCAACCCTTGACACTGCAGCAGAGGGAGGTGTGGTGACAACCTTGGACACAGGAGTGGCGCCATGACACTCTTTCTGCGTATGCCATCATGGTTTTTCAGCTTCCCCATCATTGTCATACATGCACCAATACCTGGAAATATGCTATTGAGGGCCAATGCGTACAGGAAATGTTTACTTCCGGTTCTCACAGCCGGTAACTTGGTCAGCAGCCGTTATATTTCCGACTCCTTTAGCCCAATGCCATTGCCTTATATTTGAGGTCTCCAAAACGTTATATTTCAGCAAGACGAGGCAAGAACGCATGTAACCACACTGTCCAAACCTACCTCTATACAGAGGGTGTACAACTGTAGTCCTGGCCAACACGTTCTCCAGATCTTTCGCCAATTAAATACATTTGGTCACGGGTTGCCAAGAGACTAGGATTCTTGCACTTGACACTACGATTGTCATGTAACTGAAACAGCATAGCGTGCTGCACCAATGCCTCTCATACAAGCTCAGTGCAACTCATTGCTCAGCCAAATTGGAGCCATCGTTGCTGCCAGAACTGACCACCTGACAAAAGCCTGAATGACCACCTTTTGCAGTGTGAGATGTGCAGAAGGAGTCAGTGAGGTTCTAGGGGTTCAGAGAGGGATGTGGAGTCATGCCGACTACAGCACCATAGCCAGCTGAGCTAGGTTTCTCGGTTGAGGCTCCATGGTGGGATCGAGCTGGTCCCACAGATTCTCAACTAGGTTCAATCCAGGGAGGTTGGTAGCCAGGGGAGAACAGTATACTCATCCTGGTACTACTCGAAACACGCACATACACTGCAAGCTATGTGACACGATGCTTTCTCCTGCCGGTAAGTGGCATCATGTCAAGGAAAAAAAAAATCATGTGGGGGACAGATGGATATAAATACACTCCTGGAAATTGAAATAAGAACACCGTGAATTCATTGTCCCAGGAAGGGGAAACTTTATTGACACATTCCTGGAGTCAGATACATCACATGATCACACTGACAGAACCACAGGCACATAGACACAGGCAACAGAGCATGCACAATCTCGGCACTAGTACAGTGTATATCCACCTTTCGCAGCAATGCAGGCTGCTATTCTCCCATGGAGACGATCGTAGAGATGCTGGATGTAGTCCTGTGGAACGGCTTGCTATGCCATTTCCACCTGGCGCCTCAGTTGGACCAGCGTTCGTGCTGGACGTGCAGACCGCGTGAGACGACGATTCATCCAGTCCCAAACATGCTCAATGGGGGACAGATCCGGAGATCTTTCTGGCCAGTGTAGTTGACTTACACCTTCTAGAGCACGTTGGGTGGCACGGGATACATGCGGACGTGCATTGTCCTGTTGGAACAGCAAGTTCCCTTGCCGGTCTAGGAATGGTAGAACGATGGGTACGATGACGGTTTGGATGTACCGTGCACTATTCAGTGTCCCCTCGACGATCACCAGTGGTGTACGGCCAGTGTAGGAGATCGCTCCCCACACCATGATGCCGGGTGTTGGCCCTGTGTGCCTCGGTCGTATGCAGTCCAGATTGTGGCGCTCACCTGCACGGCGCCAAACACGCATACGACCATCATTGGCACCAAGGCAGAAGCGACTCTCATCGCTGAAGACGACACGTCTCCATTCGTCCCTCCATTCACGCCTGTCGCGACACCACTGGAGGCGGGCTGCACGATGTTGGGGCGTGAGCGGAAGACGGCCTAACGGTGTGCGGGACCGTAGCCCAGCTTCATGGAGACGGTTGCGAATGGTCCTCGCCGATACCCCAGGAGCAACAGTGTCCCTAATTTGCTGGGAAGTGGCGGTGCGGTCCCCTACGGCACTGCGTAGGATCCTACGGTCTTGGCGTGCATCCGTGCGTCGCTGCGGTCCGGTCCCAGGTCGACGGGCACGTGCACCTTCCGCCGACCACTGGCGACAACATCGATGTACTGTGGAGACCTCACGCCCCACGTGTTGAGCAATTCGGCGGTACGTCCACCCGGCCTCCCGCATGCCCACTATACGCCCTCGCTCAAAGTCCGTCAACTGCACATACGGTTCACGTCCACGCTGTCGCGGCATGCTACCAGTGTTAAAGACTGCGATGGAGCTCCGTATGCCACGGCAAACTGGCTGACACTGACGGCGGCGTTGCACAAATGCTGCGCAGATAGCGCCATTCGACGGCCAACACCGCGGTTCCTGGTGTGTCCGCAGTGCCGTGCGTGTGATCATTGCTTGTACAGCCCTCTCGCAGTGTCCGGAGCAAGTATGGTGGGTCTGACACACCGATGTCAATGTGTTCTTTTTTCCATTTCCAGGAGTGTATTTTGTTGAAATATTGTCCTTCCAGAATGATGAGATTACCCAGGGAATGCCACTGAAAACATTCCCCAGATCATAAAGCTCCCTCCTGGTTGCTGGGTGTTTCCCTTCAGACATTCCTATGGAACATGACACGTAATTCATCTGAAAAGAACAGCTGTCGAGACACTCAGTGGCCGCCAGTTGAAGTATTGGCGTGCAAATTACAGCCTTTGCCGCCGATGAATATCAGTCAGCATGGGTGCATGAACCAGAGACCTCTTCCAGGGCTCATACACAGCGAAGTTCGCTGAACGGTCGTTGAGGAGACACTGTTGCTACCTCCTTGGGTCATCTAGGTGGTCAATTGCTTAGCAGTTGCACGTCTATTCCCCCATATACATCTCCTCCGCCGTCGTTCACCTCTGTTGTCTATGGCCCGTGGTGCACCACAATTGCCTCAATGCCGGTTCTGGATGTGCAGTATACTTTAACCACAGTGGCAAATGAACAGTTTCCAAAAAGAGCCATTACGGAAATACTTCCGCCCTTGGCCCGAAAGCCATTCATCATACTCTTTTCGGCATCACATAAATCACTCCATTTCCATATTGCGATAACAACTGCACTGTTTTCCGCATCCCCACGACACTGCTGGTGGTGCCACCTGTCACCAAATGTCTTTGAGTGGTTATTGCATGTTGACGTCGAGTATAGGCGGTGGTCACATTAATGTTACTGGACTGTGTAAAATTCTACTACCACTGTACGCGCACTATGACTAAAATGTCATTATTTCCTATCCTTCCTGGTGAGCAGTTTCAACGGCCAGCAATGTATTTTCGATCGTTCTTACAATAAGCTACAAGGGTGTCATCAACTGTTACCACTGGCGGATTCTTATTTCTATTCCAAAACAATGTTTGCATTTATCTCCAAATCTGTCAGGTGTTGCAAGTATGAAGATAGTAATGGTTTCCCACGAATTAGCATTTCAGCATGTAACGTGTCATCTAGCACTGCAGTTGTTTCCTTAGCTAGAGGAAGTGGAGCGTTCTGGTTTTGCACATATATTAATTATGCAAAGAAATTAGTTTTCGTTGAGAGAAGAGTAGTAGAAGGAAAGAGGAAAGTTCAATATCCCATCATTCTATTTTGCACAGCGTTATCACCAAAGATATTAACTAAACAACGAAACTAGTCTTCGTACAACGAAGACGATGGAGACATAACGGAACGTTGGGGCTCAAATCCTCAACGACGATGGTATGATTATGTACCGAATACTTCCTCAGTGGGGGAAGCATGGCGAAGAAATTCGTCTGCGTCTAATTCAAAGAATCGACCTAGAAATTGCTTCAATCGATTCATGTGAACCATAGACAACCTTAATCTCAGTGGCCAGATCATTTACTCGAAATCTATTTCTACTGGAAGCAAATCTACTATCTTAGCAGAAATAAATTATTATTCATTTAATGCATCAGACTGAAGAAGTCAAATCTATATTGGCGCTTTGCACACCTAATACCTACAATAATAACTGTTACAACATTTTAAGATACTCAGGGAATGCAGAGAATGAAAGCTGAAAGGAAACCGAAAACCTATTACTGACGTTGTAAAGACTTCTGCAATAAATCTGTGAAACTTTACGATTGTGGACTACTGGGAAACGAAAACGTCTGAAACAAAAGCCATTCCGAAACCTGTTGTTTGTGATGACTGGTGTCGTCCCACTAATACTAATGATGATGACAGTGATTATGCAGTTACTGCATTAATTCCTCAGGGACTGAACTGGGATGAGTTAAAAACTCACCAGATATCTCAAGGGAAACTAGCAATGAAGTAATTACAAAGGCCAATAGCAAACAGTTTTTTCGTATCTAGGATTTTAGAATTGATTTTAGCCACAGTTGTGGCGTTAAATCAAAAAGTGAAATCAGTCTTCCTCTATCCGCACTTATTTTCTTGATCATTGTTGTTTGACATGCACTTCTCTATGAAATGTGCATTTGCAAGTCTACTTTGTGCGCTTCTAAATCACACGTACGAGGATTTGTTTCTGTAGGTTTGCCCTATTGCCGGTCTGCTTTCTAATTAGTTCCAGGAATATCCAACAGATGGAGTTGGAGGTTACTGTGTGAGCTAGGCCGAACAAGGCTGAGCGGGAATGACATCACATGATAAATCAGTTAGGACACATCTATGCAGTAGTTTTTGCATTTGTGTTGTTGAACAGAAATAATATAAGTTAAAGTAGAAGAAGTTGCGTAAATCACCTTGATCGTTTTTGCTACATATGCTGAGAATAAACGCTGAAAGAAAACCAAAAACCTATTATTGACTTTGTAAAGACTTTTGCAATAAATCTATAAAATTTGTACCAAATATTTACGATGGTGGACCAATGGGAAACGAAAACATCTGAAACAAAAGCCATTCCGTAACCTGTTGTTTGCGAGGACTGGTGTTGTCCCACTTTTACTAATGATGATGACAGTGATTGTGCGGTTATTATATTAATTCCTCAGGGACAGAACTGGGATGAGTTAAAATCTCACCAGATATCTCAAGGGAAACTAGCAATGAAGTAATTACACAGGCCAAGAAAAAAATGAATTTTTATATCTAGGATTTTAGAATTGATTTTAGCCACAGTTGTGGCGTTAAATCAAAAAGTGAAATCAGTCTTCCTCTATCCGCTCTTATTTTTTTGATAATTGTTGTTTAACATGAACTTGTAGATGAAATGTGCATTTGTAACTCCGGTTTGTGCGCTTCTAAATCACACATACGAGGATTGGTTCCTGTAGGTTTGCCCTATTGCCGGTCTGCTCCCTAATTAGTTCCAGGAATATCCACCAGATGGAGTTGGAGGTTACTGTGTGAGTTCTAACCGTACAGGGCTGACTGAAGAAGATGTCACATTACAGTTCTGTTAGGAAACATCTATGTTGTAGTTTTTTGCACTTATGTTGTTGAACAGAAATAATATAAGTTAAAGTGGAAGAAGTTGCGTAAATCACTTTGATGGATTTTGCTACATATGCAAAGAATAAATGCTGAAAGGAAACCGAAAACCTATTATTGACTTTGTAAAGACTTTTACAATAAATCTGTAAAACTTGCACAGAACATTTACAATTGTGAACTACCGGGAAATGAAAACGTCTGAAACAAAAGCCACTCTGGAACCTGTTGTTTGTGAGGACTGGTGTTGTACCTCTGATACTAATGACAATGACAGTGATTATGTGGGTACGGCATTAATTCCTCAGGTTTTAAACTGGGATGAGTTAATAACCCACCAGGGATCTCAAGCCGTCAAAAGAAGCTTCTGAATTACTGGCTTCCAACTTAAATGTACCGGATCAAGGAACCAAGGTTACCTTTTACCATACAACTGAAAATTTCTGGTACCCTTCTTGCTAATAAAATGGACCATCTGAGGCAAAATATCCCTGATTTATAATAAATCTCAGCTGTAAATATGTAATAGGTTTAGTTCAATGGACGTCAAGAGAAAATGACCCTTATAAGACATGATTAAACAATTTGTAGAATAAAGGAAAAATACTCATCTTGTTTCAATGTGAAGAGGCAGCATTCGCCTAATTTGGGTATGAATAGGTTCTCAGATTGTATACTAGCTTGTGAAGATATTATTTCTTAAGATTTCTTCGGGATTTATTTCAGAATTTGTTTGTTACTCATAGTAAAACATAATACACAGTTTTTTCTCAGTGTCAACTTTTTTTACCAATCAACAAGGCAAAAAGACGTAGTCTTATCACCAAAACCTCTTTTCACTCAGAAGGAGCTCATTTTTAGATGTTTGCTGATAGCAAAAACATTACACACCATGTGACACATACAAAATCTTGAAAGTCAACTCAGCTAACAACTATGCCAAATCTGATTTGGGATGCATACAATTCTATGTAACACAAAATTTTTGTCCAAAATGTTCTAGAATTTCCTTTGTCAAAATAATTATTAGTACGACATCTGTTTTTACAAACAGTGGCGATTTATGCAAAAATTGCACCTTTTATGGTTACAAAAATGCGATTTGTAAAAGAAATTTTATATATTCCTGTAGTAAAATTAAAAAATATAAAAATACACCATGTCCCAAGATTAGTTTACATATTGCAGTATTAAATTATTATGTCAAGCAGAAATGTTCTTGTGAAGTTAACTGCGGTTTTTTAATACACTGAAGACTATTGTCTGATAAACAAACAATTACATTTTTCTACAGCTCATATGACATTTGGAATTTTGGTGAGTAACTGTCATATATGGGAAAAACTGTATATATAGGAAATGAAATCCAATAAAAACCTTTAAGGTCAACAGTACTTCTTAAATGTAGACTTCTGTAAAATTAAATCTGTAGGATGACCAGTTCTCATAATTTTATGTTTTCATGGTTTAACTTGCACTAAAGAGGTAAATTTGGAAAAGAACAGGCTACTATTTCGTAAATACTTCAAAGTATCGTGTACCTATATAAGAGTCGTAAATCTCATACTATACGATCTAAATCGGAATAAATGTTAAACAAATGGATGTGGAATCGTATCTTTCGGTTTTGCCCAAGCTGGTGTCGTATCGACCTGTTGATCCAGGAAGCCCTTCATTTTTATTTTTTATACTCTAAAGAAGACAATCTCGTGTTCTGCACGAAATTAGTGGACACCTGAGGAAATGGGACTTCCTGAATGTTTACTAGCTGATTTTCTTGTGTTTGTGCACAGCTCAAGGCAAGTTTGAAATCTGTACTAATACACAATGGTAACAAATTTAGTTCAATGTCAGCTGGTCGCTCAAGGGAAGTTAAAGAAGAGCATAAACCCACAGTTTTGAACTTTGAGAAGATTAAGTCTCATAAACATTAATGGATGATTTGTCTAAACTTATGAATGGTAAACTTTCTCCTTGGTTAGCAAGGTGCTTCTTGTGACTCTGGAACAGCAGAGACAACAAACATAACAGTGTTGAAAAAGAATGGCCAAAGAGAGAAAACATGTATGGAGGGAGGAAGAATGCATTAACGACCCCTTAGTTGAATGAGAGAAAATCATTTGTCGTCCACTGCATATCAAGTTGGGCCTTTTGAAGCGGTTTGTAAAGGCTTTTGATAAGAATGGGTCACGCTTTGCATACATAGGGAAAAATGTCTGAGCTGAAAATGGAAAAATTCAAGCAGGAATATTTTACTATCCACAAATAAGGCAACTTTGCAATATGAAAACTGTCGAGGAACGCTACCAGGGAAGATCGGATATGGCCGTGACTGCAGCTTACTGCTCGAATTTATAAAATGGAACGCTCCATAATAATTCAAGAATGTCATGGAAAAGAAGCTTCCTAAATGTTCAGGGACTGGATTTTATCATCAATGACTATTTATTTTGGATATAATAATATTTATATAACAGAATAGTAAAATTATAGTCTAATTTCATTAAAATCTTCTATTTTAGAATTTTGAGCTCCTTGGCTCAAAACACTCCGGTGTTATGCAAATAAATAGCACTTTACACGAATTTTAATGCTATCGTTTTCAGTCAAGACTAGTTAATGCAACTATAGTAAGAAACATCAAAGTTCCATTGCTCTACATTGAAGTTTTTATGGCTTCAGTACCACGTTTTCCTGTTACACCCATTGCAGTCGCTAATACTTGGTTTTGAAATTTCACATCAGCCTGCAGTTCTCTGCTTATGAAGACCTCTTCCTGTTGTTTTGGTGCTGACAGTGTACTTGAGTGCGACATTGAGTTCTGCAGTGATTATTATATCTGTGGTCCTCTTATTTTTCGTCACAGTCCTCTTCAATGAACAGAACGGCCAAAGTGAGAAAACATGTACGGAGGGAGGAAGAATGTCATTAACGGCCCCTTAGTTGGACGAGAGAAAATCATTTGTCGTCCACTGCAAATCAAGTTGGGCCTTTTGAAGCAGTTTGTAAAGGCTTTTGATAAGAAAGGGTCACGCTTTGCATATTTAGGGAAATGTGTCTGAGCTGAGAACGGAAAAATTCAAGCAGGAAACTAGTTAATGCAATTATAGTAAGAAACACCAAAGATGAAGCATTTTAAACATTTCATAGGATTTTTAGCCAGCTCGTTGTTACACTGATAACAATCTATGTTTTTACTCGTGAGTATTATGTTTCGCTCTGTGCTCTGCGGTAATGAAGGTTAGAGTTTAACGTACCTTAAATCAGAATTATTACAAAGGGCCACTGCCTTACTTGAAAGGGCAGTTTACAAAGAAATTGGCCATAACCTTATAGAAGAAACCATAACATCATTTGCATGAAATGAGTTAGACAAACATCAGGAATTGTTAATCTTCCTAAATGAGAGTTCAGCGTTTCCATGGCTGCACCACATCGTACGTAAAATACAATGTGGACTGCTGATGTGCTGCAAATTTTGTTTATTATCTGTTGTTTGATTGATACACTAAAAATAGCTACCTCACGTGAACCGGCAAATGCGAAGGAACTTGTGATAAGATAAAACGTTATAAACTACACAGAGGGCATCCACCGCATTCACCAAATTTCATTAATAAAACCCAGCGGGGTGACGAAGTGGGACGCACCAGGAGTCACAGTAAGGAAACCAGTGATTTGAATCTCAGTCAGTCCATCCACGTTTAGGTTTCCTGCAGTCTTCCAAACATAAGCTTAGACTGGAGAATGATGAGAAAGAAACCTAAATGTAAATGCACTGACCGAGATTCGAACCACTGTCCTCCTGACTGTGAGTCCTGGATCTTCCCACTTCGCCACCTCGCTGGGTTTGTGCTTTTGTCTAAGGAAAGGAGTATTCTCCTACACAGAAACGTGTAAGTGATTGCGCATGCGCGCGTGTCTGTGTGTGCGCGTGTGCTTGTGTATGTGTGTGTGTGTGTGTGTGTGTGTGTGTGTGTCTGTGAGCTCGTGGTCATGTGCTCGGTGGAAGGCGGGCTGGGGCAACGGTAGCGGATACGCGAAGGCGTACCTCCAGGAACGTTACGACGCTTTCACGCGTGTGGGACAGCCAGAAAACGGATTTACTACCGTTCCTGTTCGCTTGAACAATCTTATAGTACACAGCCATCTCTGGAGAAGCAGAGAAAGAAGGAGGAACTTCGTAACTTGGTCATTTCCAACAGTAGTCTATATCTACATCTACAGGGCGTCGACACAAACAAGGAAAAACGTAAAGTACAACATCTTACCACGCCTATCGCGGTGAAGGAAAATCGTTGCAATTCTAAACAGCTTCTAGTCATCACAGAATGACGAAGTACAGGTTCTGTGCGGTTTTCAGGGAAATCTTGTACCATTGTTCTTGAAAAATATTGGGAACTTCAGGTAGTGATGATGGAACTGAGTAGTGATCACGAACACTTCATTCCCAATTTCACGATGAAGGCTGAATAATGCTGAGATCTGTCACTGTGGTGGCCAGGGAAGATGCAACAAATCAATCTCTTGATCACAAACCAGTCCTGGACGATGCGAGCTGTGCGAACAGGAACCGTGACTTCTTGGAACACAGCATCTATATCTACATGATTATTCTGCTGTTCACAAGAAAGTTCCTGGCAGAGGGTTCAATAAACAACCACTTTCAAGCTGCCTCTCTACCATTCCACTCTCGAACGGTGCACGGGGAAAGCGAGCCCTTAAATTTTTCTGTGCGAGCCCTAATTTCTCTTACTTTATCGTGATGATTATTTCTTCCTATGTAGGTGGGCGTCAAGAGAATGTTTTCGCATTCGCAGTAGAAAACTGGTATTGAAGTTTCATGAGAAGATCCCGTTGCAACGAAAATCTCCTTTGTTTTAATGATAGCCACTCCAATTCACGTATCATGTCTGTGGCACTATCTCCCCAACTTCGCGGTAATACATAACGAGCTGCCCTTCTTGGTACTTTTTTTTTTTGTAGAAAACTGGTATTGAAGTTTCATGAGAAGATCCCGTTGCAACGAAAATCTCCTTTGTTTTAATGATAGCCACTCCAATTCACGTATCATGTCTGTGGCACTATCTCCCCAACTTCGCGGTAATACATAACGAGCTGCCCTTCTTGGTACTTTTTCGATGTCATCGGCCAGTCCCATCTGTTGCGAATCCCACACCACACACAAATACTCCAGAATAGAACGGACAAGCGTTGTGTAAGCAGTCTCTTTAGTAGACCTGTCACACCTTGTAAGTGTTCTGCCATTGAATCTCAGTCTTTGGTTGGCTGTATCCACAACATTGTCTATGTGATCGTTCCAATTTAGGATATTTGTAATTGCAATCGTTTATTATTCAGTTGAATTTACACAGTTCAGATTTGTGTGGCTTACCGTGAATCGAAATTTAGCGGATTTCTTTTAATACTCATGTGAATAACTTCACACTATACTTTACTCAGGGTCAATTGCCTCTTTTCACACCATACTGATACCTTTTCTAAATCATTTTGTCATTCGTTTTGGTCGTCTGATGACTTTACAAGACGGTAAATAACAGCATCATCTGCAAACAATCTAAGACGGCTACTGAGATTGTCTCCTACGTCGTTAACATAGATCAGGAACAATAGAAGGTCTGTAACACTTCCTTGGGGAACGCCGGATATTATTTCTGTTTTACTAGATGACTTTCCGTCTATTACTACGAACTGTGACCTTTCTGACAGGGAATCATGAATCCAGCCGCATAACTGAGGCGATATTCCATAGGCACACAATTGGTTAGAAGATGCTTGTGAGGAACAGTGTCGAAATCCGTCTGGAAATCTAGAAATATGGAATCAGTTTGACATCCCCTGTCGATAGCACTCATTACTTCATTAGTATAAAGAGCTAGTTGTGTTTCAAAAGAATGATATTTTCTGAATTCGTGCTGACTACGTGTCAATAAATCGTTTTCCTCGAGGTACTTCATAAAGTCCGAATACGGCGTATGTTCCAAAATCCTATTGCAAATCGACGTTAGTAATATGGGTCTGTTATTCAATGGATTACTCCTACTTCCCGTTTTGGGTATTGGTGTCACTTGAGTAATTTTCCAGTCTTTAGGTACGGATCTTTCTGGGAACGACCGGTTGTATCTAATTGCTAAATATGGAGCAATTGTATCAGCATACTCTGAGAGGAACCTTACTGGTATACAGTCTTGACCGGAAGCCTTGCTTTTATTAAGTGATTCTAGCTACTTTGCGACACCAAGGATATCTATTTCTATGTTTCTCATCTAGACAGTTGTTCTTGATAGGGATTCAGGAATATTAACTTCGTCTTCTTTGTTGAAGGAGTTTCTGAAAATTATGTTTAATATCTGTTCTTTAGTGGCAGTGTCATTAGTGACTTCAGCGTTGTTATCGCGCAGTGATGGTAGGGGAACTCGGGCAGAACGGGATAGCAGGGCACAATGGGAAATTACTCTTTACTAGACTGCACAGTGTTGCAACCTGCTGTATGGCCATGTAACTATTTCTCCGAATGTAAGGGAAGTGAGGGCAGCCATTCTGATTTAGTTTGAAGTGCGAGATCTAAGTGAATTGTTGTCCGTCACGTTACCGCTTGTGTTGTTCTAACGTTTGGTGAGTTTCAACGCCAGGTAAGTTGTTAATTGTATACCCTAAAATGACACATTCCCTTAAATTGCATGGTATTTGTTATACTTTAGTTATTTAATGCATTTAAATACGTTAGTTACTACACTCCATAAAAGTTGTTATCCTCAAAAGTGCTCTTGGGCGGAACGGGACAAGGCAGAACGGAATAGTGTCCCGTTGTGCTCCGTCATATTTTGATGCAAGTAGAAAGCAAACCCAGCCTGGATGTTCATGGATGCCAGACTCTCCCAACCAGCTACGTTCGCCGAACAACACAGTTTTCCAGATATCGCCCGAGGCTGTCATTCCAATCCCACTAATCTGTCAATATACTCGGCGGAGTACAAGACGAAAAGGAAAAACCGTCGTATTAACAGATTCTCCTTATAAGAAGGAACTGCACAATGCTGTCACTCATAAACTAGGCCTACAGAAAGGATGAGGGTGCACAAATATAAACAAAGTCAGGACAGAGACGTCAGGTGCAATGCAACTTAAGGCAAAAATATCAAACTGTACAACCAAAAAAACCGAAACAGAGAACATCAAAGTCCTTAAGAAAAATAAAAGGAAGAAGTGATGGAGAAGAGAGAATCAGAGAGAGAGGATGCTGAGTGTCTCTACTGTGGGGACTTCTACTCCGTTTCTAATGAGGGCTGGGTAGCATGCCAGAGTGGGCACACAATTCATGTGCTGGCATAGACAGTGAAGATGAAGAGGAAATACTGATTTGTGACTATTGTCGAAAGGGCTAGTGGTTTGGTGGTTATTAAGCATTGTACATTTTTCAGAATGACATTAAAATATTTTCTTATTTTGAAGAATGACTTTTTAATTATTTAAATTACACATTCCTCAGTCTGAATTGCCTGTTAAACAACATTTTGTCATAGTTTAATACGATTTTCGTAATTCAAATTCAACGTGTATGCAATAATTTAACAAAAAATACCCTTATCCCATTCTGCCCCGTGGGTGGGGCGGAACGGGAAATATGCAAGACTTTCTTCGAAAAATTGTAAAAAATTGTATTGTTTTAAGTGATTTTAAATAAGGTACATTAGGTTACATTACAAGGTGTTTTTTTTATCACTTTAAGAAGTGTTTCCTTGTGTTCCCTTATTTTATAGAAATTCTTAAACTTTAAGTATCCCTTTCCGCCCCGAGTTCCCATGTTAATTGCGTCTTGCCACTAGTGTGCTTTATGCATCACCAGAATCTCTTTGGGTTTCCAGCCAGAATTCATGACAGAGTTTCGTTGTGGAAATTATTAAAAACATCTCGCATTGAAGTACGCACTATATTTCGAACTTCTGCAAAACTTTGCCAGTCTTGGTTATTTTGCGTTCTTTTAAATTTGGCATGCATTTTTCGCTGTTTCTTCAACAGTGATCTGATCCGTTTTGTGTACCATGGGGGATCAGTACCATCATTTATTAATTTATGTGGTATGTATCTCTCAATTGCTGGCGATATTATCTTTTGGAAATCATTCCACAACTTTTCTACACTTACATGATCAAATCGGGAGGAGTGCAGACTGTCTCTTAAAAAGGCGTTAAGAGCATTTTTATCAATTTTTAAAAAAGATATACTTTGCGTTTCTTTTTGATGGTTGTAGGAGTTATGGTATTCAGACTAGCAACTACTGCCTTGTGGTAGCTAATCCTTGTATTCGTCACGATACTCACTATTTATCCAGGATTATTTGTTGCTAAGAGGTCAAGTATGGTTTCGCAACCATTTACGCACGAGTTGGCTTGTGAACTAACTGTTCAAAATAATTTTCTGAGAAAGCGTTCAGTACAATTTCGGATGACGTTCTATGTCAGCCACCTGCTTGAACGTATAATTTTTCGAGCAAATCGAGGGTAGATCAAAGTCACCACCGACTATAATTGTATGAGTGGGGTACATATTTGAAATGAGAATCAAGTTTCCTTTGAACTGTCCAGCAACTACATCTTCTGAGTCGGAGGGTCGGTAAAATGACCCAGTTAATAGCTTAGTCCGATTGTCCAGTATAACCTCAACCCATACTATTTCTCAGGATCTATCTATTTCAATTTCACTACAAGTCAACTACTTCTGACAGCAGTAAATACTCCACCACCAATTGTATTTAACCTATCGTATTTGAAAACTGTTAGACTGTTAGAAAAAATTTATGCTGATCTTGTTTCCGGCTTTAGCCTCCTTTCTGTACCTGTGACTATTTGATCTTCAGTGCTTTCTATTAGGGCTGTAGCTGTGGTTCTTTCCCAACACCGCTACGCCAATTTACAACTATAATACCGATCCTTTCTACAACTAACTTATTGTGTTCTACCTGCTCCCTTTTAGACGGACGTCCTTTCTGTGGTTCCCTGAGGCCCATTAACCTAAAAAGCCGCCCAGTCCCTTCCACACAGCCCCCGCTACCCGATAAGCTGCTTCCTGTGTGTAGTGGACTCCTGACCAATTAAGCAAAACCCGGAAACCCACCACCCGATGGCGCAAGTCAAGGAATCTGCAGCCTACACCGTCACAGAACCGCCTGAGCCACTGATTCACAGTCTCCACTCGGCTCTGCATCAAACGACCGCAGTCCATTCTATCGACGATGCTTCAGATCACTATTGGAGAACAAATATTGTACCATGAAATTGACAGAATATCCTTGGCAGTTACATGACGTTGCAGACTAACCATGGGGTCCAAGGAATACCACGGTATGGCTGAATAAATCATCGCCGAACCCTCGCCATGTTTCGCTCTTGGCAGCATGCTGTCTGTATTGTAGGCTTGGGACATGCATATGCCAGACATTAACTCGGGCAGCAATTGCAAACAGTGTAAAACAAGACTCAGACAACCAAATTACTTTCTTCCATTGTTCCACATTTAAGTTTTTATGGCTTCAGTACCACGTTTTCCTGTTAAACCCATTGCGGTCGCTAATACTTGGTTTCGAAATCCCACATCAGCCTACAGTTCTCTGCTTATGAAGATCCCTTCCTGTTGTTTTGGTGCTGACAGTGTACTCGAGTGCGAAATTGAGTTTTGCAGTGATTATTATAGCTGTTGCCCTCTTATTTTTCGTCACAGTCCTCTTCAATTATCACCTGCGGTGGTTACACAACACACACTTTCGTTCGCATTGTGACTCAGAATACGCGTTTCCGCTCTCATTGTATTCGGTATAAATCTTTGATACGGTGCCTCATGAAACACGAGCCACTTCAGCTACTTGGTAACAGAAGCAAATACTATACAATCACCAAGAATCTGGCCATTTATGAATTCACTTACTTCTGACATAACACACTTACAGCTGCACAGAACACTCTTCCGACCACGACTGACACTTGCAACGTATTAAGTGTATTGCACAGGTGACGTTCGTGATCAAATACAACAGCGCACCCAGCAGGTTTGGCTAGCATCAGCATTTATGATTAAGCGTGCTTTGTATTTCTCGCAGTGTTCCCATGTTTTTGTCCAACACCTGCATAACTACATCCATTGTCAAACACCCCGTATATCCACATCGATACTCTGCAAACCACTACGAAATGCATGGCAGAGGGTACATCCAACTGAACTTATTACCGTTTTTTCTCCTTGCATTCACGTACGTGCAGTTAAGCTAATCCAATTCTCTCGATCCCTGAGGGGGCGTTGTAGGATATTCCAAATTTCGCCTACTAAAACTGGTTCCTTACACTTTGTATGTAGATGTCTGCCAGTCCTGTTTCTCCAGAATATCCGTGACACAGTCCTGAAGATCAGACAAACCTGTGATAATAGCTGTGTCTCTCCTCTGTATATGTTCAGTACTCTTGTTCGTCCTATTTGGAAAGGATCACACACACTAGTGCAATATTCTAGGACGAATCGTATGAGTGTTTTGTAAACAGTCTCATTTGAAGACTGAGTACATTCTAGTATTCTACCTATGAAACGAATTCTACTGCTTTGCCTACGGCTGAGCAAATGATATGGAATTATTCAATTTACAGGGTACGTATATATGACGTCTGTTTACATTACTGACCACATTATTATTTGTCCTGCACACTCTACTATATTTAAAAACATTTTCTTTTTTGAGGCTACCGGCTTTTAAAGAGAAGTTCGCCCATGTAGTAGAAGTGGGTTGCGCTGGGAAAATAATTCTAATTTATATTTAAATCTTGCTGCGCTACCTGTCAGACATAGTACGTTATTGTGCAAATGATCAAAAAATTCTTTGCAGCGTATTGAACTCCTTTGTGAGTCACTGAAAGCTTTAATAATGGGTAATAAAGTTCACTTTTTCCTCTAGTGTTGCAGGTGAGTAAATGACTACTCTTCTCAAATTGTTGTGGATTATTTATGACGAATTTGTGACATCGTGGTTAAAAATGCACAGCTCCTTGACGAAGTATGAACATGACGACCGTGTGTGAACATCACCTATTATTACTTATTATTCTTACTGCTCACTTTTGGGCAATCAGTACCTTATTTCTAACTGGTAATGTCCCAAGAAAATGACTACATGAGTCATTATTCAGAGTAAATACACAAAATATGTTAGTATGTTGTTTACAAGACTAGCAATTATACGAAGAACGAAAGTAGCTTAATTTAACCGTTTGAGAAACTGAGCAACACGCTTCTTCCAGTTCAAGTTTTCATCAGTATGTAGACCGAAAAATCTGAAGCATTCTACCCCGTTTTCCGACTCCTGTTCTTGTGCCACGCCTATTGTTGATATTACTCCGTTTATTGTACAGAACTGAATATAGTGTATTTTCCCAAAAATTTAGCGAGAGTCCAATTTCCGAAAATCAGTTAATAACCCTTCGAAAAACATAATTAACAATGTCTTCTGATGCTTTCCCTTTATTGGCATTTCTTAAAACACAAGCAACATCTCCAAAAACGTACAAGTTTTGCGATCAACTTTGATTCCACAAGGAACTGTTGTGCACAGGGACCGTACACTACAAGGAAGGAGAGAAACACAGCATTCAGTCGCATTTCCATAACTTTTCTTACTCTTGCATATGCGAAGAGCCGGCCGCGGTGGCCGAGTGGTTCTAGGCTCGTCAATCCGGAACCCCCCCCCCCCCCCTCAATGCTACGGTCCCAGGTTCGAATCCTGCCTCAGGCAGGCATGGATGTGTGTGATGTCATTAGGTTAGTTAGGTTTACGTAGTTCTACGTTCTAGGGGACTGACGACCTCAAATATTAAGTCCCATAGTGCCCAGAGCCATTTGAACCATATG
Organism: Schistocerca piceifrons; assembly: GCF_021461385.2. NCBI lineage: Eukaryota > Metazoa > Arthropoda > Insecta > Orthoptera > Acrididae > Schistocerca > Schistocerca piceifrons. Next base: position 224,729,971 of record NC_060149.1, read on the forward strand.
TGAAGACGGCTACTTAGAGCCGAAATCTAGATATGCAACACTAGTAAAACTAACGGGTCGCGAATGATTGCCGTGTGTCTCTTCTTCCTTAAATTCTGCGATCATTCCGTTTCATTCCTTCAAAACCTGTTACATCCAAGTATTTGCATGCGTTGACAGATTCGAATTAAGACTCGTTGATATTTCAGTTATAAAATACTACATTGTTTTCTTTTTGCAAAGTGCATAATTTTGTATTCTTGGCACTTGAAGAAAGTGACCAGGTGTAGCATCACTCTGAAATTCTATCAAGATTAGACTAAATATCTGTGGACCGTATTTCAGGCAGCTCTTATTGTAAATAACTACAGCATCTACAAAAAATCTGAGGTTACCGTTAATATTTTCTGGATTGTCATTAAAATTCAACAGCAAGGGCCCCAACACACCTACCTGGGGAACATGGTGTCCCAGGAGGAATGGTCAATATTAAGGGACATCACAGGAACGATCATTTGAAGCAAAAAACTTCATACAGGCATATGCCCTATTCCGAATGATTTTCGAGACAGAACACATTTAATGCACATCGTTATTTATTTTCTGTATTCTTCAATAAATTGCCAGCTTCACTCATGTACAACAGTTAGTACCTATAACATTTTTAGTATCAGCTCAAAAATATGTTTTTTAGCACATACATCTCAAAGTATTATCGTACACGTAACATCGCAGCTGATCTACGGTGTACAATCAGTGTTCGAGTATCCCAGCGCCAACTTCAATGCATTTGTTCACTCTTGGAGAAGATGCGTTGCCTGTCACTGCCTCAGCATGTTCCCAAATAAGGGTAGCAGTGTCCATGATGCGACCATGCGGTTCATCTCTCGTACTTATCTTTCGCTTGTACATCAAACACTTCACCAAAACTCAAAGTCAAAAATCTAATGACGTAATACCTGGCGATCATAGTGGCCAGTTAATTGGACTACTGCGACCAAACCAGCGACTAGCGAAGTGCGGCTGAAAAGTTTTCTCATACGTCTGGTAAAATGTAGAGGGTCTCCATAATGCTGGAAGTACATTGCAGTCCGTGTGTGTAAGAGAATGCTGTCAAGCTTTCAACATGCAAACCATTCTGTCCTGTTATTTGCTCTTCTAAAATGAGTGAACCTATCAGCATGTTGCCCAAAGAGTCACACCAAACAGTGATCGTAAAAAGAACTTGTAAATTGGTTTCCGCTGTTGCATGCAGATTTTCCTGCGGCCATCGATAATTATTGAGTGTGTTGTTGATTACATCCGATATAAACGTGTCTACATGAGCAAGAAGTATTAATGGAAGCAAATGACGATTGTCATGTAATCAGTGACAAAATTTTATTACGATGGTATTGTTGTTATTATGAAGATTGTGAAAAGGAAGTGTGGAAAATGAGTAAAACTAAGCAGTGAGGGCGAGGCCACAGGCACTTGCGACAGCGGCGCTTCCCAGGGGAGTGACACGCCAGAAGGCGACTTGGCTGCTCTTTGCTCTGCGGTTGTGGAGGCGGTTTTGCGTTGGTCTGAACCCATAACCCTCAGACAGGCGATCGACGGGGGCTGACGATGTGACGTCGAGTCCCTTCCTGGGTCTCATCATTTGCGGCAGCACACAGGATCAGCAAGCCAGCAGGGCTATGACGCCAAGTCTCACAAAGGACCGAGTGTGGCGGCAGACACAGCCTGGTCTCGAACCACAGGCTGCTGCTGGCGCTGCCCAGCCGTCTGATCGGCCAGGGTGCTCCAGCATTGTAGTGCGGCTACTCAGCAATTACCAAGGCCCTGACTCGAATAACATCCTTTCCTCAAATTCAGCCTCATTTATACTCCATTACTGCCCATTTGTACCTCTAGAACCTGGTGTCTAGTCACACTGCCCATAACAGAGAGACCTGTTTCAGTGTAGTGGCAACGCCCCTATTGCTACATCATTATGAATTACCTAGAAGAAAACTGTCTATTGACACACAGTCAACATGGGTTTGGAAAGGATCGTTCCTGTGAAACACAACTAGCTCTTTATTCACATGAAGTGCTTAGTGCTATTGATAAGGGATTTCAGATAGATTCCATATTTCTGGATTTCTGGAAAGTTTTATACACTGTACCGCACAAGCGGCTTGTAGTGAGATTACGTGCTTATGGAATATCGTCTCAGTTATGTGACTGGATTTGTGATTTCCTGTCAGAGAGGTCACAGTTTGTGGTAATTGGCGGAAAGGCATCGAGTAAAACAGATGTGATTTCTCCCGTTCCTCAATGTAGTGTTACAGGGCCTTTGCTGTTCCTTATCTATATAAACGATTTGGGAGACAACCTGGGCAGCCGTCTTAAGTTGTTTGCAGATGACGCTGTCGTTTATCGACTAATAAAGTCATCATAAGATCAAAACAAATTGCAAAACTATTTAGAAAAAATATCTGAATTGTGCGAAAATTGGCGGTTGACCCCAAATAACGAAAAGTGTGAGGTCATCCACATGAGTGCTAAAAGGAATTGGGTTACACCATAATTCTGTCTAATCTAAAAGCCATATTCAACTAAAAGCCTAGGTATTACAATTACGAACAACTTAAACTGGAAGGAACACTTAGAAAATGTTGTGGGGATGGCTACCCAAAGACTACGTTTTATTGGAAGGACACTTCGAAAATGTAACAGAACTACTAAGGAGACTGCCTACACTACGCCTATCCGTCGTCTTTTAAAATACTGCTGCACAGTGTGGGATCCTTACCAGATAGGACTGACGGAGTACATCGAAAAATTTCAAAGAAGGGCAGCACGTTTTGTATTATCGCAACATTTGGGAGAGAGTGTCACAGAAATGATACAGAATTTTGGCTGGACAAAATCAAAAGACAGGCGTTTTTCGTAGCGACGGAATCTTCTCATGAAATTCCAATCAACAACTTTCCCCACCGAATGCGAAAATATTTTGTTGACACCGATCTACATAGGTAGAAACGATCACCTCGGTAAAATAAGGGAAATCAGAGCTCGTACGGAAAGATGTAGGTGTTTGTTCTTTACACACGCTACACGAGATTGGAATAATAGAGTTGTGAAGGTGGTTCGATTAGCCCTCTGCCAGGCACTTCAATGTTATTTGCAGAGTATCCTTGTAGATGTAGATATAGATGTAGATGCCGATTCTTTGCTGCGTGGGACAGTTTATCATTGTGCTAAGCTATTCTTGCTTCACAACTCACTTACACATCTATTATTCAGAATGTTGTTTGGTTGTGAGATGATCGTGTTACGCCACACGTACGAACAGAAACGTCTACCAGAACGTTTCAGAATTCGACAGTGGCAGCATCGTGAACATTCGAAACAGTGGTTTATCGTTCCACGATAACACTACTTGCGTTGGTTGGCACCCCACGATTGTCACGTGATATGGAATTAATGCTTTTAGTAGATTCCTATTCAGCGACATGACGGATCGCAACAATCACATATGTCTGGAGCCCGTGGGACATGCATATTCATTCAGCTGTGCAAGATCACAAAATAAAGTTACATGCCAAGAACCAGGAAATAGGTTTGCTTACTACACGACAAGTATCCACGCGGAGAGTGAGGTGACGTCTCGAGCACTACGGACTATCAGTGCAGAAACCATTGCTGTTGCAACCATTGACACTGCAGCAGAGGGAGGTGTGGTGACAACCTTGGACACAGGAGTGGCGTCATGACACGCTTTCTGCGTATATCATCATGGTTTTTCAGCTTTCCAATCATTGTCATACATGCTCCAATACATGGCATCATGCTATTCAGGCCAATGCGTACAGGAAATGTCTACTTCCGGTTCTCACAGCCGGTAACTTGGTCAGCAGCCGTTACATTTAAGACTCCTTAGGCCCAAAGATGTATCCTTATATTTGAGGTCTCCAAAACGTTATGTTTCAGCAACATGCTGCAAGACCGCATGTAACTACACTGTGCAAACCAATCTCTATACAGAGGGTGTACAACTGTAGTCCTGGCCAAAACGTTCTCCAGATCTCTCACCCATTGAATACATTTCGTCACGGGTTGCCAAGAGACTAGGCTTCTTGCACTTGACACTACTATTGGCATGTAACTGAAACAGCATAGCGTGCTGCACCAATACCTCTCATACAAGCTCAGTGCAACTCAATGCTCAGACAAATTGGAGCCATCGTTGCTGCCAGAACTGACCACCTAACAAAAGCCTGAATGATCACCTTTTGCAGTGTGAGATGTGCAGAAGGAGTCAGTGAGGTTCTAGGGGCACAGAGAGGGATGTGGAGTCATGCCGACTCCATGGCCATTGCCAGCTGAGCTAAGTTTCGCGGTTGAGGCTCCCTGGTGGGATCGAGTTAGTCTCACAGATTCTCAACTAGGTTCAATAAAGGGAGGTTTGTAGCCAGGGGAGAACAGTATACTCGAAACATGCACATACACTTCAAGCTATTTGACATGATGCTTTGTCCTGCCGGTAGGTGGCATCATTTCAAGAAAAACAAAATTCATGTAAGGGACATATGGAATTAAGTACTTTGTTGAAATATTCTGCCTCCAGAATGATGACATTATCCAGATAATTCCATTAAAACATTGCCCAAATCATAACGCTCCCTCCTGGTTGGAGAGTGTTTCCTTTCAGACATTCCTATGGAACATAATACGCGATTCATCTGAAAAGGACAGCTGTCGAGACACTCAGTGGCCGCCAGTTGAGGTATTGGCGTGCAAAGTACAGCCTTTGTCGCCGATGAATAGCAGTCAGCATGGGTGCATGAACCAGAGACCTGCTCCAGGGCTCATACACAGCGAAGTTCGCTGAGAGATCGTAGAGGAGACACTGTTGATACCTCCTTGGGTCATCTAGGTGGTCAATTGCTTAACAGTTGCACGTCTATTCCCACATACACATCTCCGCAGCCGTCGTTCACCTCTGTTATCTATGGCCCGAGGTGCACCACCGTTGCCTCAATGCAGGTTTTGAGTGCACGGTATACTGCAACCACAGTGGCACATGAACAGTTTACAAAAATAGCCATTTCGGAAATACTTCCACCATTGGTCCGAAAGTCAATGATCATGTCCTTTTGGTCATAATATAAATCACTCCATTTCCGCATTACGATAACGACTGCATTGTTTTCCGCATCCCCCCGACACTGCTGGTGGTGTCACCTGTCACCTCAAATCTTTGAGTGGTTAGTGCATGTTGACATCGAACGTAGTCAGTGGCCAAATTAATGTTACTGGACTGAGCAAAATTTTGGAACCTATATGCTTCCAAATCACCTACAGATTTATCCGCGTATTCTCTCTACTACACTTTATAAGCACTATGAGTAAAATGTCATTATTTTCTATCCTTCCAGGTGAGCAGTTTCAATGACGAGTAATGTATTTTCGATCGTTCTTACACTGAGCTACAAGGGTGTCATCAACTATTACCACTGGCGTATTCTGATTTCTATTCCAAAACGATGTTTGCATACATCTCCACAGCTGTCAGGTGTTGCAAGTATGAAGCAAGTAATGGTTTCCCATGAATTAGCATTTCAGCACGTAACGTGTCATCTAGCACTGCAGCTATTTCCTCGCTAGTGGAAGTGGAGCGTTCTGGTTTTGCAAAGATATAAATTATACAACGAAAACTAACTTTCGATGAGAGAAGAGCAGTAGGAAGAAAGAAGGGAAGTTCAATAGTCCATCATTCTGTTTTGCACAGCGTGGTCAACAAAGATATTAACTAAACAACGAAACTATCCTTGTACAACGAAGACGATGGAGACAAAACGGAACGTTGGGGCTCAAATCCTCAACGACGACGGTATGATTATCTACCGAATACTTCCTCAGTTGGAGAAGGATGGGGAAGAAATTCGTGTGCGTCTCAAGGTCGGGACACACATGTCAGGACCGTGTCCGTGCCGAGACACGTCCGAGTATCGGCCGTCACCCGGACTACGAAATACAACATTAAAACAAATGCAGCGGGCCCCACTTGACCGGGCCGTGCACGGGGAACGTCAACGGGCCGGGGCCGGGCCGGGCGGGATTCGCCGTGTTTAAATTTTCACGTGACGGACACGGCCTGACGGTGGGGTTGTCTTGTGAGCTGTGCAACTGCGCAAAACTGTTCTGTGTACAAAACATGGATGTGCAACGACTAATAGAGGAAGTTCGTAAGTTTCCTGTTCTTTACGACCAGGGAAGTGAAAATTACAGGAATATCGAGTACAAAGACAGAGTTTGGAAGACAATTGCAACAGATCTACAAGCCAAAGGTAAGATAAAAACTATACAAGTTTTAATACCCGAAAGATATTTATTTACTTTTTATTTTACAAACAGATGTTTGGTTTATGTCTTCGTTATATCGCCAAGGCGACATGTTCTTGCCATTCCACAGTCGCTTGTGGAGAGTTCAGGAATTTTTTGAGTTGTTCTCGTACAGGAAATGCAGCATCTGTTGATCTCCCACGAATTCGAGGTAGGTTTCGAAGATTTGATGAACTTCCGGATCCCTCAGCAGTTTCCGTTTGATCCATTCTCTGTTTGGGCACCCTATAACCTTCCATTTTTCGAATGAAGTTGTACAGTACACACGCAGCCGTCACAATCATTGTAAGGTTATTAGGGTCTCCCTGAAGGATTCTTCTAAATATTCGAAATTTCTGTTGCAATATACCGAATGCATTTTCGGATATTCTTCTTGCCCGACTCAAACGATAATTAAATATAGCCTTGTCATTTGTTGAGTTCCTGCCAGGATATGGTCACATCAAGTATGTTTTGAGAGGGAAAGCTTCATCGCCTACAATTACCATTGGAAGTTCAACATCAGTTCCGGGTAAAGTTTTACTCTTTGGGACGCTAAGCGTATTGTTTTCCAATGACTTTCCAAGATTTGAATTTACTAGAATGCCTCCATCAGAGTTTTTTCCGTACGCTCCCACGTCTATTGCAATAAAACTCCTCAGCTATAGCATTCCATTTTTCTTCATTTGGCACAGGCATCACCTCTTCTAACAATAAATCGATAACTGTTCTAGAGGTGTCATGGACGATAGCTGCAACTGTGGATTTTCCCAACCTGTAGCTGAAAGAAATAGTTTTAAGGGAATCTCCTGTAGCAAGGAACCTGAAAAAATTGAATGTATAAGATGAGAAATACTGTATAATCTATAAAATATTTGCAGCATTTTAAACATTGTCATATAAATACGCGATTTAAAATATTTTTGCTACAGGTGGAATAGAGGAATGCAAAAAAAATGGGCATCTGTTCGTGACCAACTAAGGAAGACCTTGCAGAAAAGAAAAACTGTTTCAGGACAAGCTGCTGTTCATCAACATAAATACAAGTATGAAGATCTCTTAACGTTCCTGCTACCTTACATGGTAGAACGAGAAACAGTTTCCAATGTTCCTTACACGCAAGACAATAATGAGCATAAACAAGAATCAAATACAGATTCCCAAGAGGAGCAGTCGATTGTTGAAAACGAAAAAGTGTCTACACAAGAAGACATTGCAGATGAAGAATGGATCATTAAAACCCAGGATAGTGAAACAGAGAATTTGATAGAGCGCACTCGGCATTCCCAGACGCCCTCAGCTCATTCGTCCATCACTTCAAAGAAGAACACGTTTATGAAACCACCACTGAAACGAAAATTTCAGCGTGAGGTTAAACCACAAGAATCTGCATCAAGCCAGCTCATGGCTTACATTTTGGCAGAAAAAAAGCTGAAAAACAGAGAGATATACAAAACCCAGTTGATGCTTTTTTGGCTGGTATAGCACCAGCCCTAAAATCATTGCATCCACTACTGTTTCATCAAGCTAAAAGTAGGATTTTTTCAATTGTACAAGACTTTGAACTGAAGCAACTCATGAATGACGTATCAGTCCATCAATTCACTCCATCATCCTCCAATTCCTCAGCAAAATCTGTTTCAACACCATATCCTTCACCTGTGGGAAACGAGTCAACAGGACCTACACAGCAGCTTTTGGACCTGCAAAGGGATTCGCACAATTCGTATATAAATAACCAAAGCCATCATCCTCCAAGTTCCCCTGCATCCTCATCAGCTTCAGAAACTAATTCACTGAATAGTCCTCATTTGTTTTTCTTAGGGTAGTAGAAATTTAACTGTATTATTTACTAACTTATGTATTTATCTTTCAATTACTAAAGTAATAAAATAAAAATGCTGTCCTTAAAACTTCTTATTTATTTGTGTTCTGTGTACTTTTCTTTAACCTACCGTAAAAAAACAGCCAGTCGTTCTTTGGGTGAAACTGATACTCTCCAGAACGTGTCATTTTTTCTCAGCCTTGGTTCTAGTTTCTTTAAAAGTTCACAGAAGGTGTACTGCGTCATCCTAAAATATTCATAAAACTTAGTCTCATCATCTACGAGGTGAGAAAATAGTGTTCGAAACTCTCCCTGTACTGGTCTTGTTTTCCAGGCACTGTGGATCCATAATTTTCTTCTTCTTGATTGCCTTCGTTCGTTTTCCTCTTCGTCTAAAGCAAGTGCTATAAGTCCTAATTCACTATTACGAAAATTAGTGAATATGTTTTACAGCTTTCACAAACAGAAACACAGCTCACCGCGTCCGAGTCACTACAAGGAACAACAGAGACACGGACGTGCCCCGGTCATGTGTGGCCCCTGCAGGAACGGACCGGAGTACGGCCGTCACTCGTCCGACGCTCGGCCCTGACACGGCCCGGACGTGTGTGTCCCGACCTTCATTCAAAGAATCGACCTGGAAATTGCTTGAATCGATTCAAGTGAACCATAGACAACCTTACCCTGAATGGCCAGATCATTTACTCGAAATCTATTTCTACTGGAAGCAAATCTACTATCTTAGCAGAAATAAATTATTATTCATTTAACGCATCAGACTGAAGAGGTCAAATCTATATTGGCGCTTTGCACACCTATTATCAACAATTATAACTGTTACAACATTTTAAGATACTCAGGGAAACTAGCAGTGAAGTAATTACACAGGCCAAGAACAAACTGTTTTTTTTTTTTATATCTAGGATTTTAGAATTGACTTTAGCCACAGTTGGGGCATTGAATCAAAAAGTGAAATTAGTCTTCCTCTATCCGCTCTTATTTTTTTGATCATTGTTGTTTAACATGCACTTCTACATCAAATGTGCATTTTTAACTCTGGTTTGTGAACTTCTAAATCACATGTATGAGGATTGGTTCCTGTAGGTTTGCCCTATTGCTGGTCTGCTTTCTAATTAGTTCCAGGAATATCCACCAGATGGAGTTGCAGGTTACTGTGTGAACTAGGCCATACAGGGCTGAGAGAGAATGACGTCGCTTGATAGTTCAAATAGGAAACATCTCTGTTGTGGTTTTTCGCACTTGTGTTGTTGAACAGAAATAATATAAGTTAAAGTAGAAGAAGCTGCGTAAATCACGTTGATGATTTTTGCTTCATATGCAGAGAATAAACGCTAAATAGGAAACCGAAAACCTATTATTGTCTTTGTAAAGACTTTTGCAATAACTCTGTAACTCATAGAACTTTTACGATTGTGGACTACCGGGAAACGATAACTTCTGAAACAAAAGGCACTCCGATACCTCTTGGTTGTGAAGACTGGTGTGGTCCCTCTGATACTAATGATGATGACAGTGATGATGCGGTTATGGCATTAATTCGTCAAAGTTTAAACTGGGATGAGTTAATAATTTACCAGATATCTCAAGCGAAACAAACGATGAAGTAATTACACAGGCTAAGGACAAACAGTTTTTTTTATATCTGGTTTTTAGAGTTGATTTTAGCTACAGTTGGGGCGTTGAATCAAAAAGTGAACCAGTCTTCCTCTATCCGCTCTTATTTTTTTGATCATTGTTGTTTAACATGCACTTCTACATGAAATGTGCATTTGTAACTCTGGTTTTTGCGCTTCTAAATCACATGTATGAGGACTGGTTCCTGTAGGTTTGCCCTACTGCCAGTCTGCTTTCTAATTAGTTCCAGGAATATCCACCAGATGGAGTTGGAGGTTACTGTGTGAGCTCTGGCCGTACAGGGCTGATCAAGGAAGATGTTAAATGACAGTTCTGTTAGGAAACGCCTATGTAGTAGGTTTTTGCACTTGTGTTGTTGGACAGAAATAATATAAGTTAAAGTAGAAGAAGTTGCGTAAATCACCTTTATGGTTTTTGCTTCATATTCAGAGAATAAACGCTGAAAGGAAACGGAATTACTACTATTGACTTTGTAAAGACTTTTGCAACAAATCTGTAAAACTTGTAGAGAACATTTACGATTGTGGACTACCGGGAAACGAAAACGTCTGAAACAAAAGCCACTCCTATAGCTGTTGTTTGTGAGGACTGGTGTTGTCCCACTGATAGTAATGATGATGACAGTGATTATGAGGTTATGGCATTAAATCCTCAGGGATTAAACTCGGATGAGTTATTAACTCACCAGATATCTCAAGGGAAACTAGCAATGAATACATTACACAGGCGAAGGACAAACTGCTTTCCTTTGTATCTAGGATTTTAGAATTGATTTTAGCCACGGTTGGGGCGTTGAATCAAAAAGTGAAATCAGTCTTCCTCTATCCGCTCTTATTTTTTGATCAGTGTTATTTAACATGCACTTCTACATGAAATTTGCATTTGTAACTCCGGTTTGTGCACTTCTAAATTACATGTACGAGGATTGGTTCCTGTAGGTTTGCCCTATTGCCGGGCTGCTTTCTAATTAGGTCCAGGAATATCCACCAGATGGAGTTGGAGGTTACTGTATGAGCTCTGGCCGTACAGGGCTGACCGAGGAAAATGTCACATGACACTTCTGTTAGGAAACATCTATGTTGTGGTTTTTTGCACTTGTGTTGCTGAACAGAAATAATATAAGTTAAAGTAGAAGAAGTTGCGTAAATCACCTTGATGGTTTTTGCTACATATGCAGAGAATAACCGCTGAAAGGAATCTGAATGCCTATTATTGACTTTATAAAGACTTTTGCAATAAATCTGTAAAACATGTACAGAACATCTACGATTGTGGACTACCAGGAAACAAAAACGTCTGAAACAAAAGCCACTCCGATACCTGTTGTTTGTGAGGACTGGTGTTGTCCCTCTGATACTAATGATGATGACAGTGATTAAGCATGTATGGCGTTAATTCCTAAAGGTTTGAAGCGGGATTTGTTAATAACTCACCAGATATCTCAAGTTGTCAAAAGAAGCTTCTGAATTACTGGCTTCCAACAAAAATGTACTGGATCAAGGAACCAAGGTTATCTTTTACTATACAACAGAAAAAGTCTGCTGCCCTTCTTGCTATTGAAATGGTCCATCTGAGGCAAAATATCCCTAATTAGCAATTCCAATTGTAATAAATCTCTACTGTAATTACGTAATAGTTTTAGTTCAATGGAACGTCATGAGAATAAGACTCTTTCAAGACGTGATTAAACAAGTTGTAGAATAAAGGTAAATACACATCTTGTTTCAATGAGAAGCGGCAGTATTCGCGTAATTTGGGTATGAATAGGTCCTCAGATTGTTTACTAGCAAGTGAAGATACAATTTCTTTACAATTCTTCTTCATTTACTTCACAATTAGTTTGTCCCTCATAGTAAAATACAATACACAGTTTTTTCTTAGTGTCAACATTTTCCATAGTCGAGAAGACAACTAAAAGGTAGTCTCATCATCAAAACCTCTTTTTACACAGGAGCAGCTCATTTTCACATGACTGCTGATAACAAAAATATTACACACGATGTGTCACATACAAAAGCTAATAGTCAACTCAGCTGACTACTATGTCCAATCTGATTTGGGATGCATACAGTTCCATATAACACAAAATTGTTGTCCAAAATGTTCTAGAATTTCCTTTGTCAAAATAAATATTTTAATGTCATCTGGTTTTACAAACAGTGGCGATTGATGCAAAAATAATACCTTTTTATGGTTAAAAAAATGCTATTTAGAAATGAAATTTCATATAGTGTTGAATTAAAATTTAGAAATTCCAAAATACACCACGTCCCAAGATTTGTTTACATATTGCAGGATTAAATTATTATGTCAATCGGAAATTTTCCGGTAAAGTTAGTTACGGTTTTTGAATACACTGAAGATTATTGTCTGATAAACAGTCAATTACGTTTTTCTACAGCTCATATGACATTTGGAAGTTTGTTGCGTACATGTCATATACAAGAAAAACTGTATATATGAAATGAAATCCAATAAAAACCTTTAAGGTTAACAATACTTTTTAAAAATAGACTTCTGTAAAGACAAATCAGCAAGATGACCAGTTCTCATAATTTTATGTCTTCACAGTTTAACTCACACTAAAGAGGTAAATTTGGAAAAGAACAGGCTACTTTTCGTAAATACTTCAAAGTATCACGTACCTATATAAGAGTCGTAAATACCATACTTTACGATCTAAATCGGAATAAATGTTAGACAAATGAATGTTGTATCGTATCTTTTGGTTTTGCCTAGGCTGGTGTCGTAACGACTTGTTGTTCCAGGAAGCCCTTCATTTTTCTTTTTTATACTCTCAAGTAGACAATCTCGCGTTTTGCACGAAATTAGTGGACTCCTGAGGAAATGGGTCTTCCTTTATGTTTTCTAGTTGACTTTCTCGTTTCTGTGCACAGCTCAAGGCAAATTTGAAATTTGTGCTAATACACAATGGTAACAAATTTAGTTCAATATCACCTGCTCCCTCAAGGGAAGTGAAAGAAGAACATAAAAACCTAGTTATGATCTTTGAGAAGATTACGTCTCATACATGAATGGATGGTTTGTCTAGACTTACGAATGGTAAACTTTCTCCTTGGTTAGCAAAGTGCTTCTTGTGACTCTGGAATAGCAGAGAAAAAACACATCCCAGTTGGGCCTTTTGAGGCAGTATGTGAAGGTTTTTGATAAGAACGGATCACGCTTTCCATATACAGGGAAAAATGTCTGAGCTGAAAGCGGAAAAATTAAAGCAGAAATATTTGACGATCCACAAATGCCAATGCAAAGGCCCTCGTGACAAAATAAAACGTTATAAACTACACAGAGGGCATCCACCGCATTCACCAAACTTCATCACTAAAACCCAGCGAGGTGACGAAGTGGGAGGACACCGAAGTCACAGTTAGGAGCCCAGTGGTTTGTATCTCAATCAGGCCATCCACATTTAAGTTTCCTGCAGTCTTCCAAGCATAAGCTTAGACTGGAGAATGATGAGAAGGAAACCTAAATGTAAATGCCCTGACTGAGATTCGAACCACTTTCCTCCTGACTGTGAGTCCTGAGTCTTCCCACTTCGCCACCTCGCTGGGTTTGAGCTTTCGTCTACGGAGAGGAGTTTTCTCCTACACAGAAATATGGAAGTGATTGCGCTTGCGCGCGTGTGTGTTCGTGTGCGAACGCGCGCGCGCGCGCGTGTGTGTGTGTGTGTGTGTGTGTGTGTGTGTGTCTGTGTGTGCTCGGCGCAAGGCGGGCTGGTGTGACGGTAGCGGACTACGCGAATTCGTACCTCCAGGAATGTTAGGACGCTTTTCGTGTGTCGGATAGCCAGATGCCGGATTTACTACTGTTCCTGTTCCCTTGAACAATGTTATAGCACACAGCCATCTCTGCAGAAGCATAATACAACATGCGGCCTGTAGGACGAACCCCATGAACGAGGAACTTCGTAACTTGGTCATTTCCAACAATAGTCTATAATGACATCTACTGGGCGTGGACACAAATATGGAAAAACCAAAAGTACAACATCTTACCACGCCTGAGGCGGTGTAGGAAAATCCTTGGCATTCTAAACAGGTACTGTGCGGTTTTCAGGGGAATCTTATACCATTGTTCCTGAAAAATATTGGGAACTTCAGGTAGTGATGATGGAAGCGTGTAGTGATCACGTACACTTCATTCCCAATTTGACGATGAAGGCTGCATAATGCTGAGATCTGTCACTGTGGTGGCCATGGGAGATGCAACAACTCAATCTCTTGGTTACAAACCAGTCTTGGACGATGTGAGCTGCGAACAGGAGCAATGTCTTCCTGGAACACAGCATCTATATCTTCATGATTGCTTTGCTATTCACAATAAAGTGCGTGGCAGTGGGTTCAATGAACCACTTTCAAGCTGTCTCTCTAGCATTCCACTCACAAACGGCGCACGGATAAAACGAGCACTTAATTTTTCTGTGCAAGCCCTAATATCTCTTATTTTATCGTGATGATCATTTCTACCTATGTAGGTGGGTGCCAAGAGAATTTCTTCACAATTGAAGGAGAAAACTGGTATTAAAGTTTCATGAGAAGATTCCGTCGCAACGAAGAACGCCTTTGTTTTAATGATTGCCACTCCAATTCACGTATCATGTCTGTGGCACTATCCCACCTACTTGGCGATAACGCAAAACGATCTGCCCTCCTTTGTACTTTTTCGATCTCATTCGCCAGTCCCATCTGATGCGCATCCCGTGCCGCACAGCAATACTCCAGAATAGGGCGGACAAGCGTGGTGTAAGCAGTCTCTTTAGTAGACCTGTCACACATTCTAAGTGTTTTGCCATCGAATCTCAGTCTTTGGTTATCTGTACAAACAACATTATCTATATGATCGTTCCAATTTAGGGTATTTATAATTATAGTCCCTAAGCATTTAGTTGAATTTACAGCCTTCAGATTTGTGTGACTTACCGTGATTCGAAATTTTGCGGTTTTACTTAGTACTCATGTGAATAACTTCACACTTTACTTTATTCAGGGTCTATTGCCACTTTTTGCACCATACAGATACCTTATCTAACTTATTTTGCAGTTCGTTTTGGTCATATGATGACTTTACAAGACGGTAAATAACAGCATCTTCTGCAAGTAATCTAAGACGACTACTGAGATTGTCTCCTTTCTGCTGAAGTTGTTTCCGGCATTAGCCAGCTATTTGATATTCAGTGCTGGCTATTTGGGCTTGGAAATCTGGTTCTTTCCCAACACAGCTACAACAATTAACAAGTATACAGCTAACTGACTGTGTTTTACCTACCCCCTTTTAGACGGACGCCCTTTCTGTGGTTCCTTGAAGCCCACTAAACTAAAAAACCACGCAGTCCCTTCCACTCAATCCCCACTACCTGTGTAGCAGCTTCATGTGTGTAGTGGACTCCTGACCTATTAATCGGAACACGGAAACCCAGCACCTGATGGCGCATGTCAAGAAATCTGCAACCCACACCGTCACAGAACCGCCTGAGCCTCTGATTCAGACCCTCCACTCGGCTGTGCACCAAAGGACCACAGTCCATTCTATCGATGATGCTGCAGGTCACTATTGGAGAACAAATATTGTACCATGTAGTGGATCTGATCAGACAAAACTGACACACAATCCTTGGCAGCAATATGACCTTGTAGAGTAACCATGGTGTCCAAGGAATACCAGGGTATGGCTGACCAAATTAACACCGAACCCTTGCCATGTTTCGCTCTTTGCAGCAAGCAGTCTGTAACATAGGCTTGGAACATGCATATGCCAGACATTAACTCGGGCAGCAATTGGAAACAGTCTAAAACAAGACTCAGCCAACCATAGGACTTTCATCCATTGCTCCATATTTAAGGTTTTATGGCTTCAGCACCACATTTTCGTTTTCCACCCACTGCAGTCACTAATGCTTGGTTTTGAAATTCCACATCGGACTGCAGTTCTCTGCTTATGAAGACCCCTTCCTGGCTTTTGGTGCTGACAGTGTACTCGAGTGCGACATTGAGTTCTGCAGTGATCATTATAGCTGTGGTCCTCTTCCTTTTCGTCACACTCCTCTTCAGTGATCATTTGCGACAGTTACTCAACACACACTTTCGTACTCATTGTGACTAAGAGGGCGCGTTTCTGCTCTCTTTGTATTCGGTATAAATCTTTGATACGGTGCCTCATGAAACACGAACCACTTCATCTACTTGGTAACTGAAGCAAATACCATAAAAACACCAGAAACTTGGCAATATATGAATCCACTTACCTCTGAAATAACACACTTACAGCTGCACAGAACGCTCTTCTGACCACGACTGACACTTGCAACGTATTGAGGGCATTGCACAGGTGTCATTCGTGACCAAATACAACAGCGCACCCAGCAGGTTTGATAGCATCTGCAGTTATGTTCAAGAATGCTTTGTATTTCTCTCAGTGCTTCCAAGTTTTTGTCCAACACCTGTATATCTACATCCATTGTCGAACCCCTGTGTATCTACATACAGACTCTGCAAACCACTATGAAATGTGTGGTAGAGGGTACATCCAACTGAACTAATTAGGGTTACTTCTCCTTCCATTCACGTACGGATTTCATGAAAAATTGCCATTTGTATGCCTTTATAGTCGCTGGAATTAACCTAATCCTGTCCTCTCGATTGCTGTAGCGGAGTTGTAGTATACTCTAAAATTCGTCTACTAAAACTGGTTCCTGACACTTTGTATGTAGATGTCTGCAAGTCTAGTTTCTCCAGAATTTCCGTGACACTGTCCTGAAGATCAGACAAACCTGTGATCGTTGCTGAGTCATTTCTCTGTATACGTTCAGTGCTCTTGTTCGTCCTATTTGGAAAGGATCACACACACCAGTGCAATATTCTAGGAAGGGTCGCATGAGTGTTTTGTAAGCAGTCTCCTTTGAAGACTGAGTACATCCTAGTATTCTACTTATGAAACGAATTCTGCGATCGGCTTTGCCTATGGATGAGCAAATGATATGCAATTATTCAGTTTACAGGGTACGTATATATGACGACTGTTTACATTAATGAACACATGTTTTTGTCCTATTCGCTCAACTACATTTAAAAATATTTTCTTTCTCAGGCTACCGGCTTTTAAAGCGAAGTTCGTCCATGAAGTAGAACTGGGTTGTCCACGGAAAATGATTCTAATATATACATAAATCTTGCTACGCTACCTGTCAGACATAGTACGTTATGGTGCAAATAATCAAAACATTTTTGCAGCGTATTGAACTCATTTGTGAGTCACTGACAGCTTTAATAATGGGTAATAAACTTCACTTTTTCCTCTAGTGTTGCAGGTGAGTAAATGACTACTCTTCTCAAATGGTTTTCGATTATTTATGACGAATTCGTGACATCGTGGTTAAAATGCACAGCTCCTTGAAGAAGTATGAACATGACGACCGCGTGTGAGCGTCACTTATTATTGCTTATTATTCTTACTGCTCACTTTTGGGCAATCAGTACCTTATTTCTTACTGGTAATGTCCCAAGAAAATTACTACATGAGTCATTATTCAGAGTAAATACGCAAAATATGTTAGTATGTTGTTTCCAAGACTAGCTATTATACTAAGAACAAAAGTAGCTGAACTTCACTGTTTGAGAAACTCAGCAATACGCTTCTTCTACTTCAAGTTTTCATAAGTATGTAGACCCAAAAATTTGGAGTATTCTACCCTGTTTACTGACTCCTGTTCTTGTGCCGCGTCAATTATTGATATTAGTCTAGTCATTGAACAGAACTGAATATAGTGCATTTTCCCAAATATTCCATTTCAAAGAACCAGTTAATAAGCCTTTGTAAAACGTCATTGACAAATGCATCTGCAAAAAGTACCAGTTCTGCGTTCAACTTCGATTCCACAAGGAACTGCTGCGTGCAGCGGCCGTAGACTATAAGGAAGGAGAGAAGCACAACATTCAGTCGCATTTCCATTAGTTTTATTACTTTTGCATTTCTGAAGACGGCTATTTAGAGCCGAAATCTAGATAGGCAAGAGTAGTAAAAGTAATGGGCCGCGAATGGTTATCTTCCTTAAATTCTGCGACCACCCCGTTTCATACCTTCAAACCTGTTACATCCAAGTATTTGTATGTGTTGACAGATTCCAATTGCCCGCATCTCGTGGTCGTGCGGTAGCGTTCTCGCTTCCCACGCCCGGGTTCCCGGGTTCGATTCCCGGCGGGGTCAGGGATTTTCTCTGCCTCGTGATGGCTGGGTGTTGTGTGATGTCCTTAGGTTAGTTAGGTTTAAGTAGTTCTAAGTTCTAGGGGACTGATGACCTAAGACGTTAAGTCCCATAGTGCTCAGAGCCATTTTTGAAGATTCCAATTAAGACTCGTTGATATTGTAGACATAAAATGCTACATTGTTTTCTTTTTGCGAAGTGCGTAATTTTGCATTCTTAGCACTTGAAGAAAGTGTCCAGGTGTTGCATCACTCTGAAATTCTATCAAGATTAGACTAAATATCTGTGGACCGTATTTCAGGCAGCTCTTATTGTAAATAACTACAGCATCTACAAAAAATCTGAGGTTACCGTTAACATTTTCTGCACTGTCATTAATATTCAACATGAACAGCAAGGGCCCCAACACACCTTCCTGGGGAACACTGTGTCCCAGGAGGAATGGTCAATATTAAGAGATATCACAGGAACGATCGTTTGAAGCAAAAAACCTCAGACAGGTATATGCCCTATTCCGAATGATTTTCGAGACAGAACACATTTAATAGACATCGTTATTTATTTTCTGTACCCTTGAATAAATTGCCAGCTTCGCACATGTACGCATGTACAATAGTTAGTTAATACAACACTATTCGTTTAGCAAGGTATCAGTTTTAAAAAAACGTATTTTTAGCACATTCATCTCTAAGTATTGTACAGGTCACATCACAGCTGATGTACGGTGCACAATCAATGTTCGAGTATCCCAGAGCGAACTTCAATGCATTTGTGCACTCTTGGGGGAACATGTGTTGCCTGTCCGAGTGCCTCAGCACGTTTCCTAGAGCCAAAATCTAGATAGGCAGCAGTGTCCATGATGCGTCCACGCAGTTCATCTCGCGTATTCATCTTTTGCTTGTACATCTCAGACTACATCCAACCTTATAATGAAAATGGTGTAAGGTCTGGCTATCTTAATGGCCAATTAATTGCACTACCACGACCAAACCAGCGACAAGGGAAGTGCTACTGAGAAGTTTTCTCATACGTCTGGTAAAATGTAGAGGGTCTCCATAATGCTAGACGTAAATTGCACTCCGAGTGTGTAAGAGAATGCTCTCAAGCTTTCAACATGCAAATCATTCTGTCTTGTTAGTCGCTCTTCTAAACCTATCAGCATGTTACCGTTCGTGTCACACCAAACAGTGATCGTAAAACGAACTTGTAAATTGGTTTCCACTGTAGCGTGCAGATTCTCCTGCGGCCATCGATAATTATTGAGTGTGTTGTTGATTACATTCCACATAAACAATATTTAATTACGATGCTATTGTCGCTATTATGAAGATTGTGAAAAGGTAGTATGTAGAATGGGTAAAAGTAGCAAGCGAGGGCGACGCCACAGGCAGTTGCGACAGTGGCGATTCCCAGGGGAGTGACACGCCAGAAGGCGACCTGGCTGCTGCTTGCTCAGCGGTTGTGCGTGGGTCTGTACCCATGCCCCTCAGACAGGCGATAGACGGGGGCTGACGGTGTGACGCCGAGTCCCTCCCTGGGTCTCATCCTTTGCGGCAGCAGACCGGAACAGCAAGCCAACAGGGCTATGACGCCAAGTCTCACAGAGGACCGAGTGTGGCGGCAGACACAGCCTGGTCTCGAACCATAGACTGCTGCTGGCGCTGCCCAGTCGTCTGATCGGCCAGTGGTGCTCCAGTATTGTAGTGCGGCTACACAGCAATTACCAAGTCCCTGACTCGAATGACGTAATCTCCTCAAATTCAGTCTCATTTATACACCAGTACTGCCCATTTGTTCCTCTAAAAACTGGTATCTAGTTACACTGCCCATAACAGAGAGACCCCACTTCAGTGCAGTGGCAACGATCCAATTGCTACATCATTATGAATTACCTCGAAAAAAACAGTCTATTGACACACAGCCAACATGGGTTTAGACAAGATCGTTCCTGTGAAAGGCAACTAGCTCTTTATTCAAATGAAGTGCTTAGTGCTATTGACAAGGGATTTCAGATCGATTCCATATTTCTGGATTTCCGGAAAGTTTTAGAAACTGTAACGCACATGCTGCTTGTAGTGAAATTGCGCGCTTATCGAATATCGTCTCAGATATGTGACTGAATTTGTGATTTCCTGTTAGAGAAGTCACAGTTCGTAGTAACTGACGGAAAGTCATCGAGTCCAACAGATGTGATTTCTCGTGTTCCCCAAGGTAGTGTTATGGGCCCTTTGCTTTCCTTGGCAGACAACCTGAGTAGCCGTCTTACGTTGGTTGCAGATGACGCTGTGGTTTATCGACTAATAAAGCCATCAGAAGATCAAAACAAATTGCAAAGCGATTTAGATAAAATATCTGAATGTTGAGAAAATTGGCAGTTGACCCTAAATAACGAAAAGAATGAGGTCATCCACATGAGTGGTAAAAGGAATTCGCTAAACTTCGGTTACACAATATTTCTGTCTAATCTAAAAGCCATAAATTCGACTAAAAGCCTAGGTATTAGAATTACGAACAACTTAAACTGGAAGGAACACCCAAATACTACGTTTTATTGGCAGGACACTTACAAAATGTAACAGAACTACTAAGGAGACTGCCTACACTACGCTTGTCCGTCCTCTTTTAAAATACTGCTGCGTGGTGTGGGATCCTTACCAGATAGGACTGACGGAGTACATCGAAAAAGTTCAAAGAAGGGCAGCACGTTTTGTATTATCTCAAAATATGGGATAGAGTGTAACAGAAATGATAAAGAATTTTGTCTGGACAAAATTAAAAGAAAGGCGTTTTTTCCTCCGAATGCGAAAATATTTTGTTGACACCGACCTACATAGGGAGAAACGATCACCACGATAAAATAAGATATATTAGAGCTCGTACGGAAAGATATAGGTTTTCGTTCTTTCCGCACGGTATACGAGATTGGAATAATAGAGAATTGTGATGTTGGTTCGATTAGCCCTCTGCCAGGCACTTAAATGTGATTTGCAGAGTATCCTTGTGGATATAGATGTAGATTCTTTGCTGCGTGGAGCAATTTACCATTGCGCTAAGCTATACTTGCTTCACAACTCCTTTACGCATCTATTATATGCCCTGTTTGTCGATGTAGCATGGCTCACGGCCAGCGCTGTCACTGCTATACTCCGTGGTGGCCTCCATGCTACTCTCAGCGCTTACAATAAAAATTTAATAGCCGGCCGCGGTGGTCTAGCGGTTCTGGCGCTGCAGTCCGGAACCGCGGGACTGCTGCGGTCGCAGGTTCGAATCCTGCCTCGGGCATGGATGTGTGTGATGTCCTTAGGTTAGTTAGGTTTAAGTAGTTCTACGTTCTAGGGGACTTATGACCTAAGATGTTGAGTCCCATAGTGCTCAGAGCCATTTGAACCAAAAATTTAATACTTTTACCAGAATTGTGGGTAGTGTCACTACGCAGTGTTGTAGGAGTAATACGACCTACATTTTGTATTTATGGGTTTCTCATTCAGAATAATGTTTGCTTGTGAGATGATCGTGTTACGCCTTACTTACGAACAGAAACGTCTACTAGCACGTGTCAGAATTCAACAGTGGCAGCATCGTGAACGTTCGAAACAGTGGTTTATCGTTCCGCGAAATCACTACTTACGTTGGTTGGCACCCCACGATTGTCACATGATATGGAATTAATGAGTTTAGTAGATTCCTATACAGCGACTTGAAGGATCGCAACAGTCACCTATGTCTGGCGCCCGAGGGACATGCATATTCATTCAGCTGTGCAGGATCACGAAGTAAAGTTACATGCCAAGAACCAGGAAATGAGTTTGCTTACTACATGACAAGTATCCACGTGGAGAATGAGGTGACGTCTCGAGCACTACGTACTATCAGTGCAAAAACCATTGCTGTTGCAACCCTTGACACTGCAGCAGAGGGAGGTGTGGTGACAACCTTGGACACAGGAGTGGCGCCATGACACGCTTTCTGCATATATCATCATGGTTTTTCAGCTTTACAATCATTGTCATACATGCTCCAAAACATGGCATCATGCTTCTCAGGGCCAATGCGCACGGGAGATGTCTACTTCTGGTTCTTACAGCCGGTAACTTGGTCAGCAGCCGTTACATTTCAGACTGCTTAAGCCCAAAGATATTGCCTTATATTTGAGGTCTCCATAACGTTATGTCTCTGCAACACGCTGCAAGACCGCATGTAACTACACTGTGCAAACCAATCTCTATACAGAGGGTGTACAACTGTAGTTCTGGCCAACACGTTCTCCAGATCTTTCGCCCATTGAATACATTTGGTCACGGGTTGCCAAGAGGCTAGGATGCTTGTACTTGACACCACGATTGTCATGTAACTGAAACAGCATAGCGTGCTGCACCCATACCTCTCATACAAGCTCAATTCAACTCAATGCTCAGACAAATTGGAGGCATCGTTGCTGCCAGAACTGACCACCTGACAAAAGCCTGAATGACCACCTTTTGCAGTGTGAGATGTGCAGAAGAAGTCAGTGAGGTTTTAGAGGTTCAGACAGGGATGTGGAGTCATGCCGACTCCATGGCCATTGCCAGCTGAGATAAGTTTCTCAGTTGAGGCTCCCTGGTGGAATCGAGCTAGTCTCACAGATTCTCAACTAGGTTCAATACAGGGAGGTTGGCAGCCAGGGGAGAAAATTATACTCATCCTGGTGCTACTCGAAACAAGCACATACACTTCAAGCTATTTGACATGATGCTTTGTCCGCCTGGTAGGTGGCATCATGTCAGGAAAAACAAAATTCGTGTAGGGGACAGATGGATATAAGTACTTTGTTGAAACATACTGCCTCCAGAATGATGAGATTATCCATGGAATGTCACTAAAAACATTGCCTAGATTATAACGCTCCCTCCTGGTTGCAGGGTGTTTCCTTTCAGACATTCCTATGGAACATAATACGTGATTCATCTGAAAAGGACAGCTGTCGAGACACTCAGTGGCCGCCAGTTGAGGTACTGGCGTGCAAAGTACAGCCTTTGTCGCCGATGAATAGCAGTCAGCACGGGTGCATGAACCAGAGACCTGCTCCAGGGCTCATACACAGCGAAGTTCGCTGAGCGATCGTAGAGGTGACACTGTTGATACCTCCTTGGGTCATCTAGGTGGTCAATTGCTTAACAGTTGCACGTCTATTCCCCCATACATATCTCTGCAGCCGTCGTTCACCTCTGTTATCTATGGCCCGAGGTGCACCACAGATGCCTCAGTGCTGGTTTTGAGTGCACGGTATACTGCAACCACAGTGGGACATGAACAGTTTACAAAAATAGCCATTTCGGAAATACTTCCACCCTTGGTCCGAATGTCAATGATCATGTCCTTTTGGTCATAATATAAATCACTCCATTTCCGCATTGCGATAACGACTGCATTGTTTTCCGAATCCCCCCGACACTGCTGGTGGTGTCACCTGTCACCTCAAATCTTTGAGTGGTTATTGCATGTTGACGTCGAACATATTCGGAGGCCACATTAATGTTACTGGACCGTGTAAAATTTCGGAACCTGTATGCTTTCAAATCACCTACAGATTTATTCACGTGTTCTTTCTACTACACTGTATAAGCACTATAAGTAAAATGTCATTATTTTCTATCCTTCCTGGTGAGCAGTTTCAACGGCCAGCAATGAATTTTTGATCGTTCTTACAATGTGCTACAAGGGTGTCATCAACTATTGCCACTGGCGGATTCTGATTTCTATTCCAAAACAATGTTTGCGTACATCTACACAGCTGTCAGGTGTTGCAAGTACGAAGCACGTAATGGTTTCCCATGAATTAGCATTTCAGCACGTAACGTGTCATCTAGCACTGCAGCTGATTCCTAGCTAGTGGAAGTGGAGCGTTCTGGTTTTGCAAAGATATAAATTATACAACGAAACTAATTTTCGTTGAGAGAAGAGCAGTAGAAAGAAAGAAGGAAAGTTCAATAGCCAATCATTCTGTTTTGCACAGCGTGGTCACCAAAGACATTAACTAAACAACGAAACTAGTCTTTGTACAACGAAGACGATGGAGACAAAATGGAACGATGGTGCTCAAATCCTCAACGACGACGGTATGATTATCTACCGAATACTTCCTCAGTGGGAGAAGGATGGGGAAGATATTCGTCTGCGTCTCATTCAAAGAATCGATCTGGATATTCCTTGCATCGATTCAAGTGAACCATAGACAACCTTACCCTGAATGGCCAGATCAATTACTCGAACTCTATTTCTACTGGAAACAAATCTACTATCTTAGCAGAAATAAATTATTGTTCATTTAATGCATCAGACTGAAGAAGTCAAATGTATATTGGTGCTTTGCACACCTATTATCAACTATAATAACTGTTACGCCATGATAAGATAATCAGGCAAACTAGCAATGAAATATTTTACACAGGCCAAAAACAAACTGTTTCTTACATCTAGGATTTTAGAATTGATTCTAGCCACAGTTGGGGCGTTGAATCAAAAAGTGAAATCAGTCTTCCTCTATCCGCTCTAATATTTTTGATCATTGTTGTTTTACATGCACTTCTACATGAAATGTGCATTTGTAACTCTGGTTTGTGCACTTCTAAAACAAATGTACGAGGATTGGTTCTTGTAGGTTTGCCTTATTGCCGGTCTCCTTTCTAATTACTTTCAGGAATATCCACCAGATGGAGTTGGAGGTTACTGTGTGAGCTCTGGCCATACAGGGCTGAGCGAGAATGACGTCGCTTGACCTATGCTGTAGTTTTTTGCACTAGTGCTGTTGAACAGAAATAATATAAGTTAAAGTAGAAGAAGTAAATCACTTTGATGGTTTTTGCTACATATGCAGAGAATAAACGCTGAAAGGAAACCGAAAACCTGTTGTTGAGTTTGTAAATGCTTTTGCAATAAATCTGTAAAAGTTGTACAGAAAATTTACGATTGGGGAATACCGGGAAACGAAAACGTCTGAAACAATGGCGACGCCAATACCTGTTGATTGTGAGGACTGGTGTTGTCCCTCTGATACTAATGACGATGACAGTGATTATACAGGTATGCCATTAATTCCTCAAGGTTAACCTGGGATGAGTTAATAACCCACCAGGGATCTCAAGCTGTCAAAAAAAGCTTCTGAATTACTGGCTTCCAACAAAAATGTACTGGATCAAGGAACCAAAGTTACCTTTTCCCATACAACAGAAAAGGTATGCTACCCTTCTTGCTCTTGGAATGGTTCATCTGAGGCAAAATATCCCAGATGAGCCATTCCAATTGAAATAAATCTCTACTGTAATTACGTAATAGTTTTAGTTCAACAGAACGTCATGAGAAAATTACTCTTTCAAGATATATTCAAACAATTTGTAGAATAAAAGTAAATACTCATTTTCTTTCAAAGAGAAGCGGCAGCATTCACCTAATTTGGACATGAATAGGTTCTCAGATTGTTTACTAGCTTGTGAAGATACTATTTCTTAATATTTCTTCTTGATTTATTTCACAATTAGTTTGTTACCCATAGTAAAACAAAATACACAATTTTTTCTTAGTGTCAACTTTTTTACCCATCAACAAGACAAAAAAAACGTAGTCATACCACCAAAACCTCTTCTTACACAGAAGGAGCTCATTTTCAATTGATTGCTGATAACGAAATCGATACACACGTGTCTCACATACAGAATCTTAAAAGTCAACTCAGCTAACCACTATGCCCAATCTGATTTGGGATGCATACAGTTCTATAAAACCCAAAATTGTTGTCCAAAATGTTCTAGAATTTCCTTTCTCAAAATAATTATTAGAACGACATCTGGTTTTACAAACAGTGGCGATTTATGGAATAATTATACCTTTTTATGGTTACAAAAATGCGATTTGCAAAAGAAATTTTATATATTCCTATAATAAAATTTAGAAATATAAAAATCCACAACGTTCCAAAATTTGTTTACATAATGCAGTATTAAATTATTATGTCAAGTAGAAATTTTCGGGTGAAGTTAACTGCGGGTTTTGAACACAATGAAGACTATTGTCTGATAAACAATCAATTACGTTTTTCTACAGCTCATATGACACTTGGAAATTTGTTGAGTATGTGTCATATACAGGAAAAACTGTATATATGAAATGAAATCCAATAAAAACCTTTAAGGTTAACAATACCTTTTAAATATAGATTACTGTAAAGCGAAATCTGTAGGATGACCAGTTTTCATGATGTTATGTCTTCATGGTGTAACCCACTCTAAAGAGGTAAACTTGGGAAAAAACAGGCTACTATTTCGTAAATACTTCAAAGTATCGCGTACCTATATAAGAGTCGTAAGTCTCATACTTTACGATCTAAATCGGAATAAATGTTAAACAAATGGATGTGGAATCGTATCTTTCGGTTTTGCCCAGGCTGGTGTTGTAACGACCTGTTGATCCAGGAAGCCCTTCATTTTTATTTTTTATACTGTCAAGAAGACAATCTCGTGGTTTCCACGAAATTAGTGGACTCCTAGGGAAATGGGTCTTTCTGATTGTTTTCTAGTTGATTTTCTTGTTTCTGTGCACAGCTCAAGGCAAGTTTGAAATTTTTTTTAATACACAATGGTACCAAAATTAGTTGAATATCAGCTGCTCCGTCAAGGGAAATGAAAGAAGAAGATATAACCGTAGTTTTGATCTTTGAGAAGATTAAGTCTCA
The DNA here is from genome assembly GCF_021461385.2 of Schistocerca piceifrons. NCBI lineage: Eukaryota > Metazoa > Arthropoda > Insecta > Orthoptera > Acrididae > Schistocerca > Schistocerca piceifrons. Next base: position 224,756,707 of record NC_060149.1, read on the forward strand.
TCAACATCAATGGATGGTTTATCTAGAATTATGAACGGTAAACTTTCTCCTTGGTTTGCAATGTAATTCTTGTGACTCTGGAATAGCAGACACAAAAAACATCACAGTGTTGAAAAAGAACGGCCAAAGAGAGAGAACATGTACGGAGGGAGGAAGAATGTCATTAACGACCCCTTAGCTGAATGAGAGAAAATCATTTGTCGTCCACTGCATATCAAGTTGGGCCTTTTGAAGCAGTTTGTAAAGGCTTTTGATAAGAATTGGTCACGCTTTGCATATATAGGGAAAAAGGTCTGAGCTGAGAACGGAAAAATTCAAGCAGGAATGTTTGACTATCCACAAATAAGGCAACTCTGCTATGAGAACTGTCGAGGAACGCTACCAAAGAAGATCGGATATGCCCGTGATTGCAGTTTACTGCTCGAATTTATAAAATGGAACACTCCATAATACATTCAAGAATGTTATGGAAAAGAAGCTTCCTAAATGTTCAGGGACTGGATGTTATCATCTATGACCTTTTTATTTAGTATAGACTAATATTTATATAGTACAATAGTAATATTATTGTTTCATTTTTTATCCATGGACTTATATTAACACAGTATAACATATATTTCACTAAAAACTTGTATTTTAGAATTTTAGCTCCTTGGCAAATACTAATGAATTGTTTGAATTCATCCATTGTCGAAGCCCTGTATATCTACAAACCCTGTATATCTGCAAACCACTATGAAATGTACGGCAGAGGGTACTTCCAACTGAACTAAATACCGTTTCTTCTCCTTCCATAAACGTACGGATTGCGTGAAATAGAACTGTTTGTACGCCTTTATACGCGGTGCAGTTAACCTAATCCTGTCCTCTCGATCCTTGTAAGTGCTTTGTAGTATATTCCAAAATTCGTCTACTAAAACTGTCCTGCAGATCAGACGAACCTGTGATCATTGCTGTGTCATTTCTCTCTATACGTTCAGTACTCTAGTTCATCCTATTTGTAAAGGATCACACACACTAGAGCAATATTCTAGGAAGTGTCGTATGAGTGTTGTGTAAGCAGTCTCCATTGAAGGAGGAGTACTTCCTAGTATTCTACCAATGAAACGAATTCTGAAATCTTCTTTGCCTATGGCTCAGCAAATGATATGGAATTATTCAGTTTACAGGGTACGTATATATGACGACTGTTTACATTAATGAACACATTATCTTTTTTCCTACTCACCCAACTACATTTAAAAATATTTTCTATCTGAGGCTACCAGGTTTTAAAGAGAAGCTCGCCAATGAAGCAGATGTGGGTTGTCCAGGGAAAATGATTCTAATTTATATTTAAATCTTGCTGCGCTACCTGTCAGACATAGTACGTTATTGTACAAATGATCAAATTTTTTTCTTGCAGGGCATTGAACACCCTTGTTAGCCACTGACTGCTTTAATAATGGGTAACAAAGTACATTTTTTTCCTTTAGTTTTGTAGGTGTGTATTATTTATGACGAATTTTACTAGCGGATATATGTATTGAGACACTACAGTTAAAATGCACAGCTACCTTATTTCAAACTGGTAACTTTCCAATAAAATTATTTCATGAGTCATTATTCAGAGTAAATACGCAAAATATGTTAGTATGTTGTTTCCAAGACTAGCAATTATACGAAGTACAAAAGTAGCTGAACTTCACTGTTTGAGAAACTCAGCAATACGCTCCTTCCAGTTCAAGTTTTCATCATTATGTAGACCCAAAAATCTGAAGCATTCTACCCTGTTAACTGACACGTGTTCTTGTGCCACGTCTATTGTTGACATTACTCTGTTTATTGTACAGAACTGAATATAGTGCATTATCCCAAAAATTTAGGGAGGTCCAGTTACAGAGAACCAGTTAATAACCCTTTGAATGTCTTCTGATGCTTTCCCTTTAATGACATTTCTTAAAACACAAGCATCATCTGCAAATACGTACCAGTTTTGCTATCAACTTTGATTCCACAAGTAACTGTTGTGCACAGGGACCGTAGACGACAAGGACGGAGAGAAACACAGCATTCAGTCGCATTTCCATTACTTTTCTTACTCTTGCATATGCGAAGAACTGGCCGCGGTGACGGAGCGGTTCTAGGCGCCTCAATCAGGAACCGCGCGACTACTACGGTCGCAGGTTCGAATCCTGCCTCGGGCATTGAAGTGTGTGATGTCCTTAGGTTAGTTAGGTTTAAGTAGTTCTAAGTTTTAGGGGACTGATGACCTCAGATGTTAAGTCCCATAGTGCTTAGAGCCATTTGAACCATATGTGAAGACGGCTACTTAGAGCCGAATTCTAGATATACAAATGTAGTAAAACTAATGGGTCGCGAATGATTGCCATGTGACATTTCTTCCTTAAACTCTGCGATCATCCCGTTTCATACCTTCAAAACCTGTTACATCCAAGTATTTTTATGTGTTGACAGATTCCAGTTAAGACTCAATGATATTGTAGTTATAAAATAATGCATTGTTTTCTTTTTGCGAAGTATGTAATTTTGCATTCTTAGTATTTGAAGCAAGTGTCCAGGTGTTGCATCACGCTGAAATTCTATCAAGATTAGACTGAATATCTGGGGACCGTATTTCGGGCAGCTCTTAATTGTAAATAACTATACCATCTACAATAAGTCTGAGGTTACCGTTAATATTTTCTGCACTGTAATTAATTTTCAACATGAACAGCAAGAGCCCCAACGCACTTCCGTGGGGCACAAGCTGTCCCAGGAGAAATGGTTAATATTCATGAATGTCACAGGAACGATCGTTTGAAGCAAAAAACTTTATACGGGCATATGCCCTATTCCGAATGATTTTCGGCACAGAACACACTTAATGTACATCGTTATTTATTTTCTGTATTCTTCAATAAATTGCCAGCTTCACTCACGTGCAACAGTTAGTAAACATAACATTATTAGCTTAACAAAGTATCAGCTCAAAAATACGTTTTTTAGCACATTCATCTCCAAGTATTATCATACACGTCACATCACAGCTGATGTACGGTGCACAGTCAGTGTTCTAATATCCCAGCGCCAACTTCAATGCATTTGTTCACTCTTGGAGTGCATGTTGTGTTGCCTGTCAGTGCCTCAGCAAGTTCCCTAATGAGGGTAGCAGCGTCCATGATGCGACCATGCGGTTCATCTCTCGTAAATATCTTTCGCTAGTACATCTGAGACTTCATCAAACTCAAAGTCAAAAATCTAATGACGTAATACCTGGCGATTTTAGTGGCCAGTTAATTGGAGTACTACGACCAAACCAGCGACTAGGGAAGTGCCGCTGAGAAGTTTTCTCATACGTCTGGTAAAATGTAGAGGGTCTCCATAATGCTGGAAGTACATTGCAGTTCCTGAGGCCAAGAGAACGTTGTCAAGCTTTCAAGATGCAAATAATTCTTTCTTGTTATTCGCTCTTCGAAACTGATTGAACCTATCAGCATTTTACCGATCGTGTCACACCAGACAGTGATCGTAAAAAGAACTTGTAAATTGGTTTCCACTGTAGCGTGAAGATTTTCCAGCGGCAGCCGATAATTATTGAGTGTGTTGTTGATTAAGTTCCATATAAACGCGTCTACATGAGCAAAAAGTATTAATGGAAGCAAATGGCGATTGTCATGTAACCAGTTACAAAATTTAATTACGATGCTATTGTCGCTATTATGAAAATTGTGAGAAGGTAGTATGTAGAATGGAAAAGTAACCAGCGAGGGCGAGGCCACGGGCAGCTGCGACAGCGGCGCTTCCCAGGGGAGTGTCACGCCAGAAGACGACTTGGCTGCTCTTTGCTTAGAGGTTGTGCGTGGGTCTAAACCTATGCCCCTCAGACAGACGACAGACGGCGGCTGACGGTGTGATGTCGAGTCCCTCCCTGGGTCTCATCATTTGCGGCAGCAGACAGGAACAGCAAGCCAACATGGCTATGACGCCAAGTCTCACAAAGGACCCAGTGTGCCCGCAGACACAGCCTGGTCTCGAACCATAGGCTGCTGCTGGCGCTGCCCAGTCGTCTGATTGGCCAGTGGTGCTCCAGCATTGTAGTGCGGCTACGCACCAATTACCAAGTCCCTGACTCGAATAACGTCCTATCCTCAAATTCAGCCCCATTTATACTCCATTACTGCCCATTTGTTCCTCTAAAACCTGGTGTCTAGTCACACTGCCCATAACAGAGAGACCTATATCAGTGCAGTGCAAACGACCCAATTGCTACTTCATTATGAATTACCTCGAAGAAAACAGTCCATTGACACACAGTCAACATGGTTTTAGAAAAGATAGTTCCTGTGAAACACAACTAGCTCTTCATTCACATGATGTGCTTAGTGTTATTGACAAGGGATTTCAGATCTATTCCATATTTCTGTGATTTCTCGTGTTCCCCAAGGTAGTGTTATAGGCCCTTCGCTGTTCGTTATCTATATAAACGATTTGGGAGACAACCCGAGCAGTCGTCTTAGGTTGTGTGCAGATGACGCTGTCGTTTATCGACTAATAAAGTCATCAGAAGTTCAAAACAAATTGCAAAACAATTTAGAAAATATATCTGAATGGTGCGAAAATTGGCAGTTGACCCTAAATAACGAAAAGTGTGAGATCATCCACATGAGTGCTAAAAGGAATTCGTTAAACTTCGGTTACACAATAAATCTGTATAATTTGAAAGCCATAAATTGAACTAAGAGCTTAGGTATTACAATTACGAACAACTTAAACTGGATGGAACACATAGAAAATGTTGTGGGGGAGGCTACCCAAAAACTGCGTTTTATTGGCAGGACACTTAGAAAACGTAACAGAACTACTAAGGAGACTGCCTATACTGCGCTTGTCCGTCGTCTATTAGAACACTGCTGCGCGGTGTGGGATCCTTACCGGATAGGACTGACACAGTACATCGAAAAAGTTCAAAGAAGGGCAACACGTTTTGTATTACCGCAAAATATGGGAGAGAGTGTCACAGAAATGATACAGACTTTTGAAATAAATCAGTAAAAACCTGTACAGACCACTTACGAGTGTGGACTACCGGGAAACGAAAACGTCTGAAACAAAAGCCACTCCGATACATGTTGTTTGTGAGGGCTGGTGTTTTCCCTCTGATACTAATGACGATGAGAGTGATTATGCGAGTATGGCATTGATTCCTCAGGGTTTAAACTGGGATGAGTTAATAACCCACCAGAGATCTCAAGCCGTCAAAAGAAGCTTCAGAATTACTGGCTTCCAACAAAAATGTACTGAATCAAGTATCCAACGTTACCTTTTGCTATACAACAGAAAAAGTATGCTACCCTTGTTGATCTTGAAGTGGTACATCAGAGGCAAAATATCCCTGATGAGCCATTCCAATTGAAATAAATCTCGTCTGTAACTACGTAATAGTTTTAGTTACACAGAACGTCATGAGAAAATGGCTCTTTCAAGATATGATTAAACAATTTGTAGAATAAAGGTAAATACTCATCTTGTTTCAATGAGAAGCGGCAGCAATCGCCTAATTTGGGTATGAATAGGTTCTCAGTTTGGTTACTAGATTGTGAAGATACTATTTCTTACTATTTCTTCTTGATTTATTTCACAATTGGTTTGTCACCCATAGTAAAATACAATACGCAGTTTTTTCTTAGTGTCAACTTTTTTACCAATCAACAAGACAAAAAAAAGCAGTCTCATCACCAAAACCTCTTTTTAGACGGAAGCAGCTCATTTTCACATGATTGCTGATAACAACATTACACACGATGTGTCACATACAAAAGCTTAAAAGTCAACTCAGCTAACAACTATGTCCAATCTGATTTGGGATGCATACAGTTCTATATAACACAAAATTGTTGTCCAAAATGTTCTAGAATTTCCTTTGTCAAAATAATTATTATAGCGACATCTGGTTTTACAAACAGTGGCGACTTATGCAATAATTATACCTTTTTATGGTTACAGAAATGCGATTTGCAAAAGAAATTTATTATATTCCTGAAATAAAATTTAGAAATATAACAACACACCACGTCTCATGATTTGTTTACATATTGTAGTAGTAAATTATTATGTCAAGAGGAAATTTTCTGGTGAAGATAACCGCGGTTTTTGAATACATTGAAGACTCTTGTCTGATAAACAATCAATTACGTTTTTCTACAGCACATTTGACATTTGGAATTTTGGTGAGTACATGTCATATACGGGAGAAACTGTATATATGAAATGAAATCCAATAAAAACCTTCTTGGTTAACAATGCTTTTTAAATATAGACTTCCGTAATGTGAAATCTGTAGGATGACCAATTTTCATAATATTATGTCTTCATGGTTTAACTCGCACTAAAAAGGTAAATTTTTAAAGAATACTATTTTGTAAATATTTCAGAGTGTCGTGTACCTATCGTAACTCTCATACTATACGAATTAAATCAGTATAAATGTTAAACAAATGGATGTGGAATCGTATCTTTCGGTTTTGCCCAGGCTGGTGTCGTAACGACCTGTTGTTCACTCTTGGAGTACATGTTGTGTTGCCTGCCAGTGCCTCAGCAAGTACCCTAATGAGGGTAGCAGCGTCCATGATGCGACCATGCGGTTCATCTCTCGTACATATCTTCCGCTTGTACATCTGAAACTTCATCAAAACTCAAAGTCAAAAATTTAATGACGTAATACCTGGAGATTTTAGTGGCCAGTTAATTGGAGTACTACGACCAAACCAGCGACTAGGGAAGTGCCGCTGAGAAGTTTTCTCATACGTCTGGTAAAATGTAGAGGGTCTCCGTAATGCTGGAAGTAAATTGCACTCCGAGTGTGTAAGAGAATGCTCTCAAGCTTTCAACATGCAAATCATTCTGCCTTCTTATTTGCTCTTCTAAATTTGTGAACCTATCAGCATATTACCGATCGTGTCAGACCAAACAGTGATCGTAAAAAGGACTTGTAAATTGGTTTCCACTGTAGCGTGCAAATTTTTGTGCGGCCATCGATAATTATGTGTTGTTGATTACATTCCATATAAACGTGTCTACATGAGCAAAAAGCATTAATGGAAGCAAATGACGATTGTCATGTAACCAGTGACAAAATTTAATTACGATGTTATTGTCGCTATTATGAAGATTTTGAAAAGATAGTATGTAGAATGGGTAAAAGTAACCAGCGAGGGCGAGGCCACAGGCAGCTGCGACAGCGGCGCTTCCCAGGGGAGTGACACGCCAGAAGGCGACCTGGCTACTCTTTGCTCTGCGGTTGTGGAGGCGGTTGTGCGTGGGTCTGAACCTATGCACCTCAGACAGACGACAGACGGCGGCTGACGGTGTGATGTCGAGTACCTCCAGGGTCTCATCATTTGCGGCAGCAGACAGGAGCAGCAAGTCAGCAGGACTATGACGCCAAGTCTCACAAAGGACCGAGTGTGTCGCAGACACAGCCTGGTCTCGAACCATAGGCTGCTCCTGGCGCTGCCCAGCCGTCTGATTGGCCAGTGGTGCTCCAGCATTGTAGTGCGGCTACTCAGCAATTACCAAGTACCCGGCTCGAATAACGTCCTATTCTCAAATTCAGCCTCATTTATAATCCATTACAGCCCATTTGTTCCTCTAAATCCTGGTGTCTAGTCACACTGCCCATAACTGCTTCAGTGCAGTGGCAACGACCAAATTGCTACATCATTATGAATTACCTCGAGGAAAACTTATTGACACACAGTCAATATGGGCTTAGAAAAGATCTTTCCTGTGAAACGCAACTAGCTCATTATTCACATGAATTGCTTAGTGCTATTGGCAAGGGATTTCAGATCGATGCCATATTTCTGGATTTCCGGAAAGTTTTAGACACTATACCGCACAAGTGGCTTGTAGTGAAATTGCGTGCTTATGGAATATCGTCTCAGTTATGTGACTGGATTTATGATTTCCTGTCCGAGAGGTCACAGTTCGTAGTAATTGGCCTAAAGTCGTCGAATAAAACAGATGTGATTTCTCGTGTTCCCCAAGGTAGTATTACAGGCCCTTTGCTGTTCGTTATCTATATGATAACGACAACCTGAGCAGCCGTCTTAAGTTGTTTGCAGATGACGCTGTCGTTTATCGACTAATAAAGTCATCATAAGATCAAAACAAATTGCAAAACGATTTAGAAAAAATATCTGAATTGTGCGAAAATTGGCGGTTGACCCTAAATAACGAAAAGTGTGAGGTCATCCACATGAGTGCTAAAAGGAATTCGTTAAACTTCGGTTACACAATAAATCTGTATAATTTGAAAGCCATAAATTGAACTAAAAGCCTAGGTATTACAAATACGAACAACTTAAACTGGAAGGAAAACATGGAAAAAGTTTTGGGGGGAAATCTACCCAAAGAATGCGTTTTATTGGCAGGACACTTAGAAAACGCAACAGAACTACTAAGGAGACTGCCTACACTACGCTTGTCCGTCGTCTGTTAACAATACTGCTGCGCGGTGTGGGATCCTTACCAGATAGGACTTTCGGAGTACATCGAAAAAGTTCAAAGAAGGGCAACACGTTTTGTATTATCAGAAAATATGGGAGAGAGTGTCACAGAAATGATAAGGATTTTGGCTGGACAAAATTAAAAGAAAGGCGTTTTTCGTAGCGGCGGAATCTTTTCACGAAATTCCAGACTCCAACTTTCCCCTCCGATTGCGAAAATATTTTGTTGTGACCGACCTACATAGAGAGAAACAATCACCTCGATAAAATAATGGAAATCAGAGCTCGTACGGAAAGATATAGGTGTTTGTTCTTTCCACACTCTATACGAGTTTGGAATAATAGAGAATTGTGATGGTGGTTCGATTAGCCCTCTGCCAGGCACTTCAATGTGATATGCACAGTATCTTTGTAGATGTCGATGTAGATGTAGATTCTTTGCTGCGTGGGGCAATTTACCATTGCGCTAAGCTATACTTGCTTCACAACTCACTTACGCATCTATTATTCTGCCCTATCTGTCGACGTAGCATGGCTGATGGCCAGCGCTGTCAATATAATACTCCGTGGAGGCCTCCATGCTACTTTCAGCGCTTACAATAAAGATTTATTACTTTTACCAGAATTCTGGGTAGTGCCATTACGCAGTGCAGTAGGAGTAATACCACCTACATTCAGCATATATGGGTTTCTCATTCAGAATGTTGTTTGCTAGTGAGATGATCGTGTTACGCCTCATGTACGGACACAAACGTCTACCAGCACATGTCAGAATTCGACAGTGGCAGCATCGTGAACATTCGAAACAGTGGTTTATTGTTCCGCGATATCACTATTGCCTTGGTTGGCATCCCACGAATGTCACGTGATACGGAATTAATGCGTTCAGTAGACTCTTTCTCCGTATACCATCATGGTTTTTCAGCTTTCCCACCGCTGTCATACATGCTCCAATACCTGGTATCATGCTATTCAGGGCCAATGCGTACAGGAAATATCTACTTCTGGTTCTCATAGCCGGTAACTTGGACAACAGCCGTTACATTTCCGACTCCTTAAGGCCAGTGATATTGCCTTATATTTGAGGTCTCCAAAACGTTATGTTTCACCAAGACGATGCAAGTCCGCATGTTACCACACTGTCCAAACCTACCCCTATACAGAGGGTGTGCAACTGTAGTCCTCGCCAACACGTTCTCCAGATCTCTCGCCCATTGAATACGTTTGGTCACGGGTATCCAAGAGACTACGATGCTTCCACTTGACACTTCGATTGGCATGTAACTGAAGCAGCATAGCGTGCTGCACCCATACCACAGTCTTTAGGTACGGATCTTTCTGTGAGCGAGCGGGTGTATATAATTGCTAAATATGGAGCTATTGTATCACCATACTCTGAGACGAACCGGACTGGTATACAATCTGGACTGGAAGCCTTGCGTTTATTAAGTGATTCTAGCTGCTTTGCGACTGCGAGGATATCTGTTTCTATGTTTCTCATCTTGGCAGTTGTTCTTGATTTCAGGAGTATTTACTTTGTCTTCTTTGTTGAAGGAGTTTCGGAAAATCGTGTTTAATAACAGTGCTTTAGTGGCACTGTCATCAGTGACTTCACCGTTGTCATCGCGCAATGAAGGTATTGACTGTGTCTTGCCACTGGTGTGCTTTATGTATGATCAGAATTTCTTTGGGTTTTCTGCCTTATTATTTGTCCCGGATTATTTAATCCTAATAGGTCAAGTATACTTTCAGAAGCATTTACGCTTCGAATGGGCTCATGAACTAAATAAGCCCAGTACAATTTCGGATGACGTTTTATGCCTGCCGCCAGTTTTAACGTATAATTTTTCCAGCATATCGAGGGTAGATTAAGGTCACCACCAACTATTACTGTATGAATGGGGTACCTATTTTAAATGAGGCTCAAGATTTCTTTGAACTGTTCAGCAACTGCATGTTCTGAGTCGGTGGGTCGGCAAAACGACCAAATTAATAAATGGTTCTAAAGGCACTGAGCACTATGGGACTTAACATCTATGGTCATCACTCCCCTAGACATGTGCCCTAAGGACATCACACAACACCCAGTCATCACGAGGCAGAGAAAACCCCTGACCCCACCGGGAATCGAACCCGGGACCTGGGCGCGGGAAGCGAGAACGCTATCGCACGACCACGAGCTGCGCACTAGGGCTTGGAGCTCTGTTTCTTTCCCAACATAGCTACGACAATTTACAACCACAATACCGATCGTTTCAACAACTAACTTACTGTGTTTTACCTGCCCCGTTTTAGACGGACGCTCTTTCTGTGGTTCCCTGAGTCCCATAAATCTAAAAAAAACCGGCTAGTACCTTCCGCACAGCCCCCGCTACCCGTGTAGCAGATTGCTGTGTGTAGTGGACTGCTGACCTATTAAGCGGAACCCGGAAACCCACCACCCGATGGCGCAAGTCAAGGAACCTGCAGCCTACACCGTCGCAGAACCGCCAGAGCCTCTGATTCAGTCCCTCCACTCGGCTCTGCACCAAAGGACCACAGTGCGGTACATCGACGATGCTGCAGATCACTATTGGAGAACAAATATTGTACCATGAAATGGATCTGGTCAGGCAAAATTGACACACAATGCTTGGCAGTAATATGACCTTGCAGAGTAACCATGGGGTCCTAGGAATAGCAGGGTATGGCTGACCGAATTATCACCGAACCCTCGCCATGTTGCGCTCTTGTCAGTAAGCTGTCTGTATTGTAGGCTTGGGACATGCAAATGCCAGATATTAACTCGGGCAGAAATTGAAAAAAGTGTAAAACAAGACTTAGCCAACCAAATGACTTTCTTCCATTGCTCCATATTTCAGGTTCTATGGCTTCAGTACCACATTTTCCTGTTACACCCACTGCAGTCGCTAATGCTTGGTTTTGAAATTCCACATCGGCCTGCAGTTCTCTGCTTATGAAGACCCATTCCTGGCTTTTGGTGCTGACAGGGTACTCGAGTGCGATATTGAGTTCTGCATTGACTATTATAGCTTTTGCCCTCTTATTTTTCGTCACAGTCCTATTTAATGATGATCTGCGATGGTTACTGAACACACACTTTCCTTCGCATTGTGACTAAGAGGGCGCGTTTCCTCTCTGTCGGTATTCGGTATAAATCTTAGATACGGTGCCTCATGAAACACGAACCACTTCTGCTACTTGAGGGCATTGCACAGGTGCCGTTCGTGATCAAATACAACAGCGCACCCTGCAGGTTTGGCCAGCATCTGCATTTATGTTCAAGAATCCTTTGTATTTCTCGCAGTGCTTCCATGTTTTTGTCCAACACCCGAATATTTACATCCATTGTCGAACCCCTGTATATCTATATCCATACTCTGCAAACCACTATGAAATGTATGGTAGAGTGTACTTCCACCCGGCCTGTGTGGCCGAGCGCTTCTAGGCGGTACAGTCTGGAACCGAGCGACCGCTACGGTCGCAGGTTCGAATTCTGCATCGGGCATGGATTTGTGTGTTGTCCTTAGGTTAGTTAGGTATAAGTAGTTCTATGTTCTAGGGGACTGATGACCTCAGAAGTTGCCATTTGTATGCCTTTATACTCGCTGGAGTTAACCTAATCCTGTCCTCTCGATTGTTGTAGGGGAGTTGTAGTATATTCCAAAATTCGTCTACTAAAACTGGTACCTGACACCTTGTATGTAGGTGTCTGCCAGTCCAGTTTCTCCAGAATTTCCCTGACACTGTCCTGCAGATCACACAAACATGTGATCATTGCTGTTGTCTTCCTCTGTATATGTTCAGTACTCTTGTTCGTCCTATTTGGAAAGGATTTACATCACCATCTACATGGCTACTCTGCAATTCACACTTAAGTGCCTGGTACAGGTTTCATCGAACCATTTTCCTACTACTTCTCTACCATTCCACTCTCGAATGGCACGTGGGAAAAAGGAACACCTAAATCTTTGCGATCGAGCTCTAATTTCTCTTATTTTATTATAATGATCATTTCTCCCTACGTAGGTAGCTGTCAAGAAAAGATTTTCGCGTTTGGAAGAGAAAGTTGGTGATTGAAATTTCGTAAATAGATTTCGCCGCAAAGAAAACCGCCTTTGTTTCAGTGACTGCCACCCCAACTCGCGTATCGTATCAGTGACACTCTCACCCCTATTGCGCGATAACACGAAACGAGCTGCCCATCTTTGCACTTTTTCGATGTCCTCCGTCAATCCCACCTGGTAAGGATCTCACACCACGCAGTAATATTCCAGCAGAGGACGGACAAGTGTAATGTAGGCTGTCTCTTTAGTGGGTTTGTCACATCTTCTAAGTGTTCTGCCAACAAATCGCAGTCTTTGTTTCGCCTTCCCCACAATATTATCTATGTGGCCTTTCCAATTTAAGTTGCTCGTAGTATTTAGTCGATTCGACAGCCCTACGATTTGTGCGATTTATCGTATACCAAAAATTTATTGGATTTCTTTTAGTACCCATGTGGATGACCTCGCACTTTTCTCTGTTTAGTGCCAATTGCCACTTTTCGCGCCATGCAGAAATTCTCTGTAGATCATTTTGCAATTAGAATTGATCGTCTGATGATTTTACTAGACGGCAAATTACAGCGTCATCTGTAAACAATCTAAGGGGGCTGCTCAGATTATCTCCCAGATAATTTATGTAAATCAGGAACAGCAGATGGCCTATGACACTGCCTTAGGGAACGCCAGATATCACTTCTGTTGTTCTCCATGATTTACCGTCTATCACTGCGAACTGTGACACTAGATCAATACTCGAGGAAGGGTCGTATGAGTGTTGTATAAGCAGTCTCATTTGAAGACTGATTACTTCCTAGTATTCTACCAATGAAACGAATTCTGCGATCTGCTTTGCCTACAGCGCAGCAAATGATATGGAATTATTCAGTTTACAGGGTACGTACATGTGACGACTCTTTACGTTAATGAACACATTTATTTTGTCATACTCACTCAACTACATTTAAAAGTATTTCCTTTCTCAGGCTACCGGCTTTTAAAGAGAAGTTCGCCCATGAAGTAGAACTGGGTTGTCCAGGGAAGATGATTATAATTTTTTTGCAGCGCATTGAACTCCTTTGTAACGCACTGACTGCTTTAATAATGGGTAATAAAGTACACATTTTCCCATAGTTTTGTAGGTGTGTAAATCACTATTCTTCTCAATTTGTGGTTGATTATATATGACGAATTTGTGACATCACAGTTAAAATGCACAGCTCCTTGAAGAAGTACCTACATGACGACCGTGTGTGAACATCACTTATTATTACTTATTATTCTTACTGCTCGCGTATGGGCAATCAGTACCTTATTTCTAACTGGTAATGTCCCAAGAAAATTACTACATGAGTCATTATTCAGAGTAAATACGCAAAATATGTTAGTATATTGTTTCCAAGGCTCTGAGCACTATGGGACTCAACTGCTGAGGTCATTAGTCCCCTAGAACTTAGAACTAGTTAAACCTAACTAACCTAAGGACATCACAAACATCCAGGCCCGAGGCAGGATTCGAACCTGCGACCGTAGCGGTCTTGCGGTTCCAGACTGCAGCGCCTTTAACCGCACGGCCACTTCGTATTGTTTCCAAGACTAGCAATTATACGAAGAACAAAAGTAGGTGAACTTAACTGTTTGAGAAACTCAGCAACACGCTTCTTCCAGTTCAAGTTTTCATCAGTGTGTAGACCCAAAATTCAGAAGCATTCTACACTGTTTACTGACTCCTGTTCTTGTGCCACGTCTATTGTTGATATTACTCTGTTTATTGTGCAGAACTGAATATACTGTATTTTCCCAAAAAAATTAGGAGAGTCCAGTTTCCGAGAATCAGTTAATAACCCTTTGAAAGACATCATTAACAATGTCTTCAGATGCTTTCCCTATAATGGCATTTCTTAAAACGCAAACATCATCTGCAAAAACCTACCAGTTTTGCGATCAGCTTTGATTCCACAAGGAACTGTTGTGCACAAGGACCGGAGACTACAAGGAAGGAGCCAACCACAGCATTCAGTCGCATTTCTTTTCTTACTCTTGCATATGCGAAGAGCCGGCCGCGGTGGCCGAGCGGTTTTAGACGCTTCAATCCGGAACCGCGCGACTGCTACGTTCGCAGTTTCGAATCCTGCCTCGGGCATGGATGTGTGTGATGTCCTTAGGTTAGTTAGGTTTAAGTAGTTCTAAGTTCTAGGGGACTGATGACCTCAGAAGTTAAGACCCATAGTGCTCAGAGCCATTTAAACCATTTGGTAGTTCCAACGGAACTAATTAGGGTTTCTTCTCCTTCCATTCACGTACATTCGAGAAAAATGACTGTTTATATGCCTTTATACTCTCTGTATTTAACTTAATCTAATGATTTACCGTCTATCACTACGGACAGTGACACTAGAGCAATATTCTAGGAAGGGTCGTATGAGTGTTGTGTAAGCAGTCTCCTTTGAAGACTGAGTATATCCTAGTATTCTACCAATGAAACGAATTCTGCGATCTGCTTTGCCTACAGCGCAGCAAATGATATGGAATTATTCAGTTTACAGGGTACGTATATATGACGACTACTTACATTCATGAACACATTTATTTTGTCATATTCACTCAACTACATTTAAAAATATTTCCTTTCTCAGGCTACCGGCTTTTAAAGAGAAGTTCGCCCATGTAGTAGAACTGGGTTGTCCAGAGAAAATGATTCTAATTTATATTTAAATCTTGCTGTGCTACCTGTCAGACATAGTACGTTATTGTACAAATGATCAAAAAAATTTTTGCAGGGCATTGAACTCCTTTGTGAACCACTGACTGCTTTAATAATGGGTAATAAAGTACATTTTGTCCTATAGTTTTGTAGGTGTGTAAATCACTATTCTTCTCAAATTGTGATGGATTATTTATGACTAATTTTACTAGCGAATATATGTATTGTGCCAATACAGTTAAAATGCACAGCTCCTTGAATCAGTACCAACATGACGACCGCGGGTGAACACCACATATTATTCTTACTGCTCGCTTTTGGGCAATCAGCACCTTATTTCAAACTGGTAACTTCCCAATAAAATTATTTCATGAGTCACTATTCAGAGTAAATACGCAAAATATGGTAGTATGTTGTTTCCAAGACTAGCAATTATACGAAGTACAAAAGTAGCTGAACTTCAGTGTTTGAGAAACAAACAAATCTAGCAGCCCGCCTCTGAATTGCTTTTGTGTCCTCCCTCAATGCAACCTGATAGGGATCCCAAACGCTCGAGCAGTACTCAAGAATAGGTCGTATTAGTGTTTTATAAGCGGTCTCCTTTACAGATGAACCACATCTTCCCAAAATTCTATCAATGAACTGAAGACGACTATCCGCCTTCCCCACAACTGCCATTACATGCTTGTCCCACTTCATATCGCTCTGCAATGTACACCCAAATATTTAATCGACGTGACTGTGTCAAGCGCTACACTACTAATGGAGTTTTCAAACACTGCAGGATTCTTTTTCCTATTCATCTGCATTAATTTACATTTATCTATATTTAGAGTTAGCTGCCATTCTTTAGACTAATCACAAATCCTGTCCAAGTCATCTTGTATCCTCCTACAGTCACTCAACGACGACACCTTCCCGTACACCACAGCATCATCAGCAAACAGCCGCACATTGCTATTCACCCTATCCAAAAGATCATTTATGTAGATAGAAAACAACGGCGGACCTACCACACTTCCCTGGGGCACTCCAGATGACACCCTCACCTCCGATGAACACTCACCATCGAGGACAACATACTGGGTTCTATTACTTAAGAAGTCTTCGAGCCACTCACACACTTGGGAACCAATGCCATATGCTCGTACCTTAGTTAGGAGTCTGCAGTGGGGCACCGAGTCAAACGCTTTCAGGAAGTCAAGGAATATGGCATCCGTCTGATGCCCTTCATCCATGGTTCGCAGGATATCATGTGAAAAAAGGGCGAGTTGCGTTTCGCAGGAGCGATGCTTTCTAAAGCCGTGCTGATTCATGAACAGCAACTTCTCTGTCTCAAGGAAATTCATTATATTCAAACAGAATATGTTCGAGAATCCTGTAACAAACCGATGTTAAGGATATTGGTCTCTAATTTTGAGGATCCATCCTTCTACCCTTCTTATATAGAGGCGTCACCTGTGCTTTTTTCCAGTCGCTCGAGACTTAACGTTGGGCAAGAGATTCGCGATAAATGCATGCTAAGTAAGGAGCCAATGCAGTAGAGTACTCTCTGTAAAAACCGAATTGGAATCCCATCAGGACCTGGCGATTTATTTATTTTCACCCCATTCAGCTGCTTCACAACCCCAGGGATGTCTATCACTATGTCCTCCATACGGGAATCTGTACGAGACTCAAACGGCGGTATGTTTGTACGATCCTCCTGCGTGATAGATTTCTCAAATGCTAAATTTAAAATTTCAGCTTTCGTTTTGCTGTCTTCCGTTGCCAGGCCAGACTGATCAGTGAGTGACTGGATGGAAGCCTTCGACCCGCTTACCGATTTTACGTAAGACCAGAATTTCCTTGGGTTTTCAGCAAGATATTTTGCTAAGGTATGACGGTGGTAGTGGTTGAATGCTTCACGCATCGCTCTTTTTACAGCAGCACGAATCTCTACTAACGTTTGCCTGTCCCCATTCTCCCGATCGTTCTTGTATCGCGAGTGCAACTGCCTTTGCTTCCTGAGCATTCTCCGAATTGCGCTGTTAAACCACGGTGGGTCTTTTCCGTCCGTAACCCACTTTTTCGGCACATACTTGTCCAATGCGTGATTTACAATGTGTTTAAAATTTGCCCATAATTCTTCCACGACCATCGTACCGGAAGTAAATGAAGTCGATTCATTTACTAAGTGGAATGCTAACAACTGCTTATCTGCTCTTTCTAGTAAGAATACCCTCCTAGCCTTCTTGACCTACTTTTTAACTTTCGTAACCATAGTCGTAATGACAACATCATGAGCACTAATCCCTGTCTCGACACTGACACCGTCGATGAGGTCTGGTCTGTTCGTGACTACCAGATCTAAATTACTTCCATTACGCATTGGCTGTCGATTTAGCTGCTCAAGACAGTTTTCGGATAATGTGTTCAAAAGTAATTCACACGACGGCTTGTCTGTACCACCTGTAATGAATCCATAGACATCCCAGTCTATACTAGGTGGGTTGAAGTCGCCTCCGACTAATATAGCATGATTTGGGTACTTCTGCAATACAGAATGTAGACTCCCTTCGAATGATTCTAGAACTGTCACGGTGGAACCTGGTGGCCGGTAATAACACCCCACAATTAACTTTATTTCCCCTAGCCCTGTTAAACGTGTCCAGATAACTTCACAATCACACTCTACTTTGACCTCAGTAGACACAATATTTTTTCTAACTGCAGTGGAGACACCACCTCCTACGGTGTCTAATCTGTCTTTCCGATACACGTTCCAACCCTCACTGAATATTTCAGAACTTCCTATCTCAGGGTTCAGCCAGGTCTCAGTCCCGAGAATAATTTGCGAGCCACACGCTTCCTGGAGGGCAGTAAATTCAGGAACTTTATTCCGAACACTCTGAAAATTTACTGCTAGTACCTTGACAGCTGAAGTGTCTTTACACTGAGCGCGTCTTGATTTCCCTGCATGCACGTCGACTGGTGAGTGTTCATCAGGACACCTCGCACTACTGCCTAGCCTAAAAAAAACCCACGTGCACGCCACAAGTACTCTGCTACCCAAGTAGCCGCTTCCTTTGTGTAGTGCACCCCTGACCTATCTAGGGGCGTCCTACAATTCCCCACCCAATAGCGCAAGTCTAGAAATCTGCAGCCAAGACCGTCACAGAGTCGGCGTAGCCTCTGGTTGAGATCCTCCACTCAGCTCCAAACCAACGTCCCCGATCCGCTCTGGGAACAATGCTGCAAATAGAGAGCTCTGCTTGCACCCCACGTGCGAGGCCAGCGGTCTTCACCATATCCGCCAGCCGCCTGTACGCACTGAGGATCGCCTCAGAACCCAAGCGACAGGCATAATTGGTGCCGACGTGAGCAACTATTTGTAGACGACTGCACCCCGTACGCTCGATAGCTGCCTCCACATCGTGGATGAGGCTCCCCGGCAGACAAACAGAGTACACGTTGGATTTCTTTCCAGCCCTGTACACTATTTCCCTAAGGGGCTCCTTCACCCGCCTAACGTTGGAGCTCCCAATAACCAGCAAGCCGTTGCCCCCGTGTGCCTGCTCGGACCCACTGGCAGGATGAACGGGCGAGGCCAGCCGGCCAGCCTCCACATTGGCCCTCCGCCTCGAGTGACGCGAACGCGTTGCAGCCCGCCACTCACCCTGAGGTGAGTATCATCCAACGCGCCGGGTACACTAGACGGTGCCTCGGCGGCTGAGTCAGCGGACGCAGCAAGCGACACCTGTGGTGTCTCAAGCGACGCGCCAGACCCTCCGCCATCGCTGCACCTCGAGGCAGCAGCGTGAAGGCGGCTGACCGCGGCCAACAGCACGCTCAGCTGCTCGCGAACCGCGGAAAGTTCCCCTGCGCCCGCACACAGCACGCAGACACCCTATCCATCCTACTGCTAATATCTAACGACTCCGCGAATTTGTACTCTACGGCTGTCAATAAGCAATATTACTCCTCTCAAATACGGGAATATGCAAGGATTTTATGTAATTAAATATGCAAGCGCACAAACACTCGGAAAGAAATTAAGAATCAAACTACAAAACAAATATCAAAGCTAAACATGCGACTCGCTACTGCACTGCTGCAGCGCTAATGCTTCACCAGCAGCTGCTCAAGGCTCACTGACCCATGTCAAAAGCGCACTGGCTGTCCAAAACAAACAACTGCGCGAATTTATACTCTACAGCTAGCAATAAAGACAACGGATTTGCCGCAGTGGATACGCCGGTTCCCGTGAGATCACCAAAGTTACGCGCTGTCGGGCGTGGCCGGCAGTTGGATGGGTGACCATCCTGCCGCCATGCGCTGTTGCCATTTTTCGAGGTGCACTCAACCTCGTGATGCTAAATGAGAAGCTACTCGACCGAATAGTAGCGGCTCCGGTCAAAGAAAACCATCATAACGACTGGGAGAGCGGTGTGCTGACCGCATCCTCAACCGAAGATGACACGGCGGTCGGATGGTCCCGATGAGCCACTTGTGGCCTGAAGACGGAGTGCTTGCATTGCTATCAATAAGCAATATTACTCCTCACAAATACGAGAATAAGCAAGGATTTTATGTATTTAAATATGCAAGCGCACAAACATTCGGAAAGAAATTAAGAATCAAATTACAAAACAAATATGAAAGCTAAATATGCGCTACTGCACTGCTGCTGCACTGATACTTCACCAGCGGCTGCTCAAGGCTCACATATGCCCTATTCCGAATGATTTTCGAGACAAAACACAATTAGTGTACATCGTTATTTATTTGCTGTATCCTTCAATAAATTGCCAGCTTCACACATGTACGCCTGTACAACAGTTAGTTAAAATAACAATATTCGTTTAGCAAAGTATCAGTTTAAAAATATGTTTTTTAGCACATTCATCTCCAAGTACTATCGTACACGTCACATCACAGGTGATGTACGGTGCACAATCAGTGTTCGAGTATTCCAGCGCCAACTTCAATGCATTTGTACACTCTTGGAGAACATGTTGTGTTGCCTGTCTGACTACCTCAGCACGTTCCCTAATGAGGGCAGCAGTGTCCATTATGCGCCCACGCAATTTATCTCACGTATTCATCTTTTGCTTGTACATCTCAGACTACATTCAACCACAAAATCAAAATGGCGTAAGGTCTGGCTATCTTAGTGGCCAGTTAATTGCACTACCACGACCAAACCAGCGACTAGGGAAGTGCGGTTGAGAAGTTTTCTCATACGTCTGGTAAAATGTAGAGGGTCTCCATAATGCTGGAAGTACATTGCAGTCCGTGAGGGCAAGAGAACGATCTCAAGCTTTGAACATGAAAATCATTCTGTCTTGTTATTCGCTCTTCTAAAATGGATGAACCTATCAGCATGTTACCGATCGTGTCACAACAAACATTGATTGTAAAAAGAATTTGTAAATTCTTTTCCACTGTAGCGTGCAGATTCTCCTGCGGCCACCGATAATTATTGAGTGTGTCGTTGATTACGTTCCATATAAACGCGTCTACACGAGTAAAAAGTATTAATGCAAGCAAATGACGATTGTCATGCAACCAGTGACAAAATTTAATTACGATGCTATTGTCGCTATTATGAATATTGTGAAAAGGTAGTATGTAGAATGGGTAAAAGTAACCAGCGAGGGAGGGGCCAGAGGCACTTGCGACAGCGGCGCTTCCCAGGGGAGTGAAATGCCAGAAGGAGACCTGGCTGCTCTTTGCTCAGCGGTTGTGCGTGGGTCTCAACCCATGCCCCTCAGGCAGGCGACAGACGGCGGCTGACGGTTTGACGCCGAGTTCCTCCCTGGGTCTCATCATTTGCGGCAGCAGACAGGAACAGCAAGCCAGCAGGGCTAGGACGCCAAGTCTCACAAAGGACCCAGTGTGCCCGCAGACACAGCCTGGTCTCGAACCATAGGCTGCTGCTGGCGCTGCCCAGTCGTCTGATTGGCCAGTGGTGCTCCAGCACTGTAGTGCGGCTACTCAGCAATTACCAAGTCCCTGACTCGAATAACGTCCTATCCTCATTTATACTCCATTACTGCCCATTTGTTCCTCTAAAACCTGGTGCCTAGTCACACCGCCCATAAGAGAGAGACTGCTTCAGTGCAGTGGCAACGACCCAATTGCTACTTCATTATGAATTACCTCGAAGAAAACTGTCTATTGACACACAGTCAACATGGGTTTACAAAAGATCGCTCCTGTGAAACACAACTAGCTCTTTATTCAAATGAAGTGCTTAGTGCTATTGACAAGGGATTTCAGATCGATTACATATTTCTGGTTTTCCGGAAAGTTTTAGACACTGTACCGCACAAGCGGTTTGTAGTGAAATTGCATGCTTATGGAATATCGTCTCAGATATGTGACTGGATTTGAGATTTCCTGTCAGATAGGTCACAGTTCGTTGTAATTTACGGAAAGTCATCGAGTAAAACAGATGTGATTTCTCGTGTTCCCCGAGGTAGTGATATAGGCCCTTTGCTGTTCCTTATCTATATAAACGATTTGGCAGACAACCTGAGCAGCCATCTTACGTTGTTTGCAGATGACACTGTCGTTTATGGACTAATAAAGTCATCAGAAGATCAAAACAAATTGCAAAACGATTTAGAAAAAATATCTGAATGGTGCGAAAATTGGCAGTTAACCCTAAATAACGAAAAGTGTGAGTTATCCACATGAGTGGTAAAAGGAATTCGTTAAACTTTGGTTTACAATAAATCTGTCTAATCTAAAAGCCGTAAATTCAACTAAAAGCCTAGGTATTACAATTACGAACAACTTAAACTGGAAGGAACACATAGAAAATGTTGTGGGGAAGGGTACCCAAAGACGGCGTTTTATTGGCAGGACACTTAGAAAATGTAGCAGAACTACTACGAATGTCCGACGTCTTTTAGAATACTGCTGCGCGGTGTGGGATCCTTACCAGAAAGGACTGACAGAGTACATCGAAAAAGATCAAAGAAAGGCAATACGTTTTGTACTATCGCAAAATATGGGACATGTTCCACATCCACGAGGATCTCCTCAGCACGGATCTATCAAACGAAAAAATTATCTAATCTAATGAAAAGAGTGTCACAGTAATGATACAGAATTTTGGCCTTTACAAAATTAAAAGAAAGGCGTTTTTCGTAGAGACGGAATCTTCTCACGAAATTACAATCACCAACTTTTTCCTCCGAATGTGAAAATATTTTGTTGACACCGACCTACATAGGGAGAAACGAACACCCCGATAAAATAAGGGAAATCAGAGCTCGTACGGTAAAATATAGGTGTTTGTTCGTACCGCACGCTATACGAGATTGGAATAATAGAGAATTGTGATGGTGGTTAGATTAGCCCTCTGCCAGGCACTTAAATGTGATTTGCAGAGTATCCTCATAGATGTAGATGTAGATTCATTGCTGTGTGGGGCAAATTACCATTGCGCTACGCAACACTTGCTTCACAACTCACTTACGCATCTATTATTCTGCCTTATTTGTCGACGTAGCTTCGATGATAGCCAGCGCTGTCACTATAATACTCCGTGGAGGCCTCCATGCTACTTTCAGCGCTTACAATAAAGACTTATTACTTTTAGCAGAATTCTGGGTAGTGTCACAACGCAGCATAGTAGGAGTAATACCACCTACATTATGTATATATGGGTTTCTCATTCAGAATGTTATTTGCTTGTGCGATGATCGTGTTACGCCTCACATAAGAACAGAAACGTCTACCAGCATATGTCAGAATTTGAGAGTGGCAGCATCGTGAACAATCGAAACAGTGGTTTATTGTTCCGCGATGTCACTACTTGTGTTGGTTGGCATCCCACGATTGTCACGTGATATGGAATTAATGCGATCAGTAGATGCCTATTCAGCACCATGAGCGATTGCAACAATCACATATGTCTGGAGCCCGTGGGACATGCATATTCATTCAGCTGTGCAGGATCACAAAGTAAAGTTACATGCCAAGAACCTGGAAATGGGTTTGCTTACTACACAACAAGTATCGACGCGGAGAGTGAGGTGACGTCAGTGCAGAAACCATTGCTGCTGCAACCCTTGACACTGCAGCAGAGGGAGGCAAGGTGACAACCCTGGACACAGGAGTGGCGCCATGACACTCTTTCTGCGTATACCATCATGGTTTTTCAGCTTTCCCATCGCTATCATACATGCTCCAATACCTGGTATCATGCTATTCAGGGCTAATGCGTACAGGAAATGTCTACTTCTGCTTCTCATAGCCGGTAACTTGGACAGCAGCCCTTACATTTCCGATTCCATAAGGCCAGTGATATTGCCAATTATTTGAGGTCACCAAAACGTTATGTTTCAGCAACACGATGCAAGACCGCATGTAACCACACTGTCCAAACCTACCTCTATACAGAGGGTGTACAACTGTAGTCCTCGCCAACACGTTCTCTAGATCTCTCGCCCATTGAATACGTTTGGTCACGGGACTACGATGCTTGCACTTGACACTTCGATTGGCATGTAACTGAAGCAGCATAGCGTGCTGCACCCATACCTCTCATACAAGCTCAGTTCAACTCAATGCTCAGCCAAATTGGAGCCATTGTTGCTGTTGTGTCGGTAGCTGGGCCGACACCGTGAAGTTGATGGCTGAAAATGAAGGCTAGACTAACGCTGTAGCCGATAGTGCACGCAAGGCTAAAGCAGACGGGCGTGAAGTCTGGAACATGAGAACTTATAAATGAATAAGAAGAAAAGTATGTAGATGCTTAGTACTTATCTTTTATTGAGGCCTTGGAATACATCTCTCTTGAATACTTGTAAGCTATAGGCACTGATACAACTGGCGCCTTGCTAGTTCGTTGCCATTAACTTAGCTGATGGCTATTCTGTCTCTCGGCTAATGAGAGAGAAAGGCTTCGTACAACTGGGCGGTAGCTAGGTTCTCTTACAACTGGGCGGTAGCTAGGTTCTCGTACAACTGAGCGGTAGCTTGGTTCTCGTACAACTGGGGTCGAGTCCACTCTCGTATCACGAGACCTGCCTTGGTGGTGGCGCTAGGTCTGCGATCACAGTGGCGACACGCGGGTCCGACATGTACTACATGGACCGCGGCCGATTTAAACTACCACCTAGCAAGTGTGGTGTCTGGCGGTGACACCACATTCCTCCCCCGCAAATCGGCGAACGGTCGTGTAATAAGGCTTCCGCCCGCCGTGGGGAGGACCACATGTTGACGTATGCGATGAGGTGGGGAGCCTAACAACAGGCGAGGCTGTGCCACCCGCACCCGGCCATCCGGTCCGAGGGGAGCTAGGAAACGCCTGCAAAACTAGTCCAGGGTGCACGTCAACATGCGGTGTATGCGCCCGTAAAGAGACAGGAGGTCCTGAAGGGTCGACCTCCATCGCGTCGGGGTAGCCGACGCGCGATGACGTCATGTGGTCCGGAGCGGGCGGGCGTTCCATGGCGGAGGACAGACAGCTGGTCACGGGAAGCGATCGGCGGCGCGTGACCCTGGGAGGCGCTTGGCGGCTGCAACGAAGCGTCGAATGCGGTCGGCGGCGGCGGCGGCTGCTGCTGCTGCTGCTGCTGCGGCGGCGGCGGCGCGTCGCCATGGGGCAAAATGGAAGGCATCGTCGGTAACACCTGGGGATGAGGCGAGCCAGTAGATGGGTCCCCAGGGCGCTGACCGGACGGCACCGTCGCTGAAAGCAGACGGGGAGCGGCAGAACCCGAGCGACGACAGAGGCGCAGCTGATTGAGATGCCGACGCACCTCACCAGAGGCCCCCAAAACCAAATACATCGCGCGGCCGAGGCAGCGAAGAATGCGCCCAGCGAGCCAACGCCGTGAACCTCGATAGTTGCGATAAAATACAACGTCGCCTGGAGCAAAAGCAGGAGTCTGCCGCTGCGCAGGAACCTGATGCGGCGGATGCAGCAAAGACATCAAGGTGCGATGAGGACGACCGTGGAGCAACTCAGCCGGCGAGCGACCATCTCGGGGCTGAGAGCGATACGAAGACAAAAAGAGCAACAATGCGTCCTCCCGAGAATGCGACTCTTTCAATGTCAACATCTGTGACTTGAAAGTCCGGACCAATCGTTCAGCGGCACCGTTGGACTGAGGCGAAAACGGCGCGGATGTCAGATGTTGAATACCATTGGCCTTGCAGAATGACTGAAATTCTGCGGACATGAATTGTGGGCCATTGTCGGAAACAATAGTCTGCGGAAGACCTTCAATGCAAAAGATAGCAGACAACGCTTGGACGGTGGCAGATGACGTCGTGGAAGACATCCGGACAACAAAAGGAAAATTACTGAAGGCGTCGACCAGAACCAACCATCGAGCATTCCAGAATGGACCAGCAAAATCAATGTGCAAGCGTTGCCAAGGGGAAGTGGCTTTTGGCCACGCAAAGACTTTCCGCGGCGGTGCGGACTGTTGTTCGGCACACGCCGGGCACGAAGAACACATATTCGTAATCGCAGCATCGATTCCGAACCAAGTACAGTGCTGACGAGGAAGTTGTTGCGTTCGCACTATACCCCAATGTCCTTGATGAAGAAGCCGTAAAACAGAGGACTGTAACGAACGTGGGACCACGACTCTGGACTGATCATTATCAGAACGCAACAACAAAACACCACGTCGAACAAAAAGTCTCTCCTTGTGAGCAAAAAATCGGCGAACCAACGGATCCTCAATCCGAGACTTTGACAAAGGCCATTGCGTAGCAACAAAACGTAAAACAGTAGCAAGGACAGGGTCAGCAGCTGTGGCTGTAGCGACACGACGAAAATCAATCGGAAACGATTCGACCACTTCATCGGTTTCCGAATCAATGAACATGCAAGCAAGTTCGGAAGAATCGAATGCTTTATCCTCAGCAACAGGCAAACGGGACAACGCATCGGCGTTTCCGTGCTTAGCAGTGGACCGATACAAGATATCGTAGCGGTACTGCGAGAGGAAAATAGACCAGCGAATGAATTTCTGCGCTGTACGTGGAGGTACAGGCTTGGTCGGATGAAAAAGCGATGTCAAAGGTTTGTGGTCTGTGATGATGGTAAAGTGACGACCATACAAGAAATCATGGAACTTAGTAACACCAAACACGAGAGCCAAAGCTTCTTTCTCTATCTGTGAATAATTTCTTTGCGCAGACGTGAGCAATTTGGACGCAAAGGCAATAGGGCGATCATGGGAGCCAACTTTGTGCGCAAGCACAGCACCGATCCCGAAATCCGATGCATCTACCATCAACAAAAGGGGTTTCTGGGGATCGAATGGCGTAAGGCAAGTATTAGAAAGCAACGCCGATTTCAACTGGCGAAAGGCGCGTTCACATTCCGTCGTCCAGACGAACGGAACACCTTTACGGCGTAAGCGATGAAGCGGAGCTGAAATGGAAGAGGCATTGCGCACATATTTATGGTAATAATTAATTTTACCCAACACACTCTGTAGCTGTTTCAGACTTTTAGGGGACGGCAAGTCTTGTATGGCACGGAGGTGCTCTGGACTCGGATGTATGCCTTGGGCATGAATGACATGTCCCAGGTATGGTAAGTCACGAGCAAAAAACACACATTTGTCCTTCCTCAAGCGAAGACCATTTTGCCGCAAGACCTGAAATAATGTTCGTAAATTCGCAAGATGATCTTCTTCTGTCTGTCCGGAGATCACTATATCGTCCAGATAGTTTGCTGCAGTAGGGACCGACGCACAAACAGTTTGTAAATATTGCTGAAACAAGGCAGGGGCGGATGCACACCCGAATGGCAGTCTTTTGAAGCGGTACAATCCAAGATGCGTGTTAACCACCAATACGCGCTGGGATTCGTCGTCCACCGGTATTTGCAAGTACGCATCGGCTAGGTCCAACTTTGAAAAATATTTTCCCGGGCACAGTTTAGCAAAAAGATCTTCCGGGCGGGGCAAAGGAAAAGTAGCAGTCACTAGCTGTGGATTCACTGTGGCCTTGAAGTCCACGCAAAGTCTCAATTTTCCGGAAGGTTTTGGCAAAATTACTAAGGGTGAGGCCCAGAGAGAAGCTTGCACACGTTCAATTACACCCTGTGATTCGAGATCGTGTAACGTTCTTGCGACCTCATCACGCAATGCGTGGGGAACATTGCGCGCCCTGAAAAATTTCGGTTGCGCGTTTACCTTCAGTTCTAAATGTGCTTCATAGTTTTTAGCGCAACCTAAGCCCGGTGCAAAAATGTCTGCAAATTCGTCACACAGCCGAGAAACACTGTCTGGAGGCACAGTCTGATTCACAGATAGGACCTGATTTACAATAGACATGTTAAACAACTTAAATAAATCTAGACCAAATAAGTTCACTGCAGAAGAAGAACGAAGAACGTAAAATGACACAAGTTTTGTTTGTCCCTTGTATGTTGCAAGAAGGCTGCACTGTCCTAACACAGGAATTTTCTGTCCGGAATATGTAGTTAGCTTAACATTTGCGGCACGCAACGGAGGTGCGCCCAGTTGTTTGTATGTGTCGTGATTGAGCAATGAAACTGCAGCTCCGGTATCGAGCTGGAATGGTATCACTTGGCCTTCAAAGTCTAAGTCCACAAAAAGTTTATTGTCCTGCTGACGACAAGAGCGACTGTTTTGTGCAATTGGAACAGACACTGGTACAGAATCACTTGCTAATGGACGTGATTTCCGGCGACGTCGACGCACAGTTTTTGTGGGACGATCACTGTCACTGTTAGAGAAAGTGTCACTGGACGAAGTGGAATTAACGACATGAATGTCCATAGGCGAAGGTCCACGAGCCTGAGTGTCCTTGGTTCGATTCCGGCGCGAAGCAAAGGGCCTGGAATGATTGTGATTGTCTGATCTGAGCTTTTTCTGGCAAACACTTTGAACATGTCCTTTCTTATTGCAGAAAAAGCAAATAGCTTGGCGTGACGGGCAATGTTCACGCGAATGTCTAGTAGCACACCGCGGGCATGATTTCACTGCATTTGCGGGCTGGCGCGGCACCTCTGGGTTAGCACGCGGCGGTCGCTGTGTCGCCGTGCGCGAGGCCCGGTTACCGGGCCGCGCAGCGCGTCCAGCGGGCCGGTTAATGTTACACACGGCTGGCGAAGTTTCAAAAGATTCCTGAGCACAGTCCAGTGTGTCCTGTCTATCCAATATGTCTATCACTTGTTGAAGGGAGGGATTAACTAGTTTCAAAATTTGCTCCCGTATGCGAACATCAGAAACGTTCTGTGCAATTGCATCACGCACCATTGTATCTGAATAAGAAAGACCACAGTCACATTCAAAGGCACAGTCCCTAGTAAGTCCTTGCAATGTTGCTACCCACTCCCTATTAGTTTGACCGGCCGTACGTTTTGTACGAAAAAACGTATACCGTTTTGCAACCACATTAACTGTTTCTTTGAAATAGGCATCTAAGGCAGACAAAATTTCCTCGTATGACAAAGTTGCTACGTCGCGTCGGGGAAACAATTTCACTATCACACGGTATGTGGACACACCGACACAAGAAAGCAAAAACGGCTGCCGCTCATTACCTTGAATTCTGTAGGCAGCAAGGTGGAAGGCGAACTGACGAGACCACTCTTGCCAGGTCTCGTGGTTCGGGTCGTAGTGCCTAAAAGGCGGTGCAACGGCAGGTTGTGGCTGCGGTAGCGGTGAAGCGGCCGCGGCCGCATCGGTGTGCAGCGCACGTTGACCCTGGACGAGCTGTCCAAGGGCATCCAGTAACGCCTGCGTCTGCTGATTCTGCAAGCGATAAAATTCGGACAGTACATCTGGAGAATGTGGCGAAGCCATGACACAATGAAATGTAAGCAATCAAAAATAAATGTAAGCAATCAGAAAAAGGTCCTTTTTCCTCGTCGCCAATATTTGTTGTGTCGGTAGCTGGGCCGACACCGTGAAGTTGATGGCTGAAAATGAAGGCTAGACTAACGCTGTAGCCGATAGTGCACGCAAGGCTAAAGCAGACGGGCGTGAAGTCTGGAACATGAGAACTTATAAATGAATAAGAAGAAAAGTATGTAGATGCTTAGTACTTATCTTTTATTGAGGCCTTGGAATACATCTCTCTTGAATACTTGTAAGCTATAGGCACTGATACAACTGGCGCCTTGCTAGTTCGTTGCCATTAACTTAGCTGATGGCTATTCTGTCTCTCGGCTAATGAGAGAGAAAGGCTTCGTACAACTGGGCGGTAGCTAGGTTCTCTTACAACTGGGCGGTAGCTAGGTTCTCGTACAACTGAGCGGTAGCTTGGTTCTCGTACAACTGGGGTCGAGTCCACTCTCGTATCACGAGACCTGCCTTGGTGGTGGCGCTAGGTCTGCGATCACAGTGGCGACACGCGGGTCCGACATGTACTACATGGACCGCGGCCGATTTAAACTACCACCTAGCAAGTGTGGTGTCTGGCGGTGACACCACAGTTGCTGCCAGAACTGGCAATTCTGTGTACTGCTTGGGCCACTCTTATTAATGTGACCACCCGACAAAAGTCTGAATGACCACCTTTTGCAGTGTGAGATGTGCAGAAGTAGTCAGTAAGGTTCTAGGGGTTCAGAGAGGGATGTGGAGTCATGCCGACCTCTCCACCATTGCCAGCTGATCTACGTTTCTCGGTTGAGGCTCCATGGTGGGATCGAGCTAGTCTCACAGATTCTCAACTAGGTGCAATCGAGGGAGGTTGACAGCCAGGGGAGAACAGTGTAGTCATCCTGATGCTCCTCGAAACACGCAACACATACATTGCAACCTATGTGACATGATGATTTGTCCTGCCGGTCGGTGGCATCATGTCAAGGAAAAACCAAATTCATGTAGGGGACAGATGGACATAAGTATTTTGTTGAAATATTGTGCCTCCAGAATGATGAGATTACCCAGGGAATGTCACTGAAAACATTGCCCAGATCATAACGCTCTCTCCTGGTTGCAGGGTGTTTCCTTTCAGACATTCCTATGGAACATAACACGTAATTCATCTGAAAAGGACAGCTGTCGAGACACTCAGTGGCCGTCAGTTGAAGTATTGGCGTGCAAATTACAGCCTTTGCCTCCGATGAATAGCAGTCAGCATGGGTGCATGAACCAAACACCTGCTCCAGGGCTCATACACAACGAAGTTCGCTGAACAGTAGTTGAGGAGACACTCTTGCTACATTCTTGGGTCGTACTTTAACCACAGTTGCACATAAATACTCTACAAAAATAGCCGTTTCGGAAATACATCCTCCCTTGACCCGAATGCCAATGATCATACCCTTTTCGGCATCATATAAATCACTCCATTTCCACATTGCGATAATAACTGCACTGTTTTCCGCATCCCCCCCACACTGCTGGTGGTGTCACATATCACCTCAAATCTCTGAGTGGTTATTGCATGTTGACGTCGAACATAGGCGGTGGCCACATTAATGTTACTGGACCGTGCAAAATTCGGAACCTCTATGCTTCCAAATCACTTACAATTTTATTCACGTATTCTTTCTACTACACCGTATAAGCACTACAAGTAAAATGTTATTATTTTCTATCCGTCCTGGGGAGCAGTTTCATGGCCAGCGATATATTTTCGATCGTTCTTACAATGTGCTACAAGGATGTCATCAACTATTACCACTGGCGGATTCTGATTTCTATTCCAAAACAATGTTTGCATATATCTCCACAGCTGTCAGGTGTTGCAAGTATGAAGTTAGTAATGTTTTCCCACTAATTGGCATTTCAGCACGTAACGTGTCATCTAGCACTGCAGCTGTTACCTAGCTAGTGGATCTGGAACGTTCTGGTTTTGCTCAGATGTTAATTATACAACGAAACTAATTTTCGTTGAGAGAAGAGCAGTAGAAAGAAAGGAGGAAAGTTCAATAGCCCATCATGCTGTTTTGCACAGCGTGATCACCAAAGATATTAACTAAACAACGAAACTAGTCTTCGTACAACGAAGACGATGGAGACAAAACGGAATGTTGGGGCTCAAATCTTCAACGACGACGGTATGACTATGTACCGAATATTTCCTCTGTGGGAGAAGGATAAGGAAGAAATTCGTCTGCATCTCATTTAAAGAATCGTCCTGGAAATTGCTTCAATCGATTCAAGTGAACCATAGACAACCTTAATCTCTGTGACTCCATCATTCACTCGAAATCTATTTCCACTGGAAGAAAATCTACTATCTTAGCACAAATAAATTATTATTCATTTAATGCATCAGACTGAAGAGGTCAAATCTATTTTGGCGCTTTGCACACCTATTATCAACATTAATAATTGTACATCAGCCTACTGCAACGTTACCCCATTTTACCATACTCAGGGAAACAAGCAACGAAGTAATTCCACAGGCCAAGAACAAAGGATTTTCTTATATCTAGGAATTTAGAATTGATTTTAGCCAAAGTTGGGGAGTTAAATCAAAAAGTGAAATCAGTCTTCCTCTAACCACTCTTATTTTTTGATTGTGGTTGTTTAACATGCACTTCAAGATGAAATGTTCATTTGTAACTCTGGTTTGTGCACTTCTAAATCACTTGCACGAGGATTGGTTCCTGTAGGTTTGCCCTGTTGCCGGTCTGCTTTCCAATTAGTTCCAGGAATATCCACCAGATGGAGTTGGAGGTTACTGTTTGAGCTCTGGCCATACAGGGCTGAGCTAGAATGACGTCACATGATAAATCAGTCAGGAAACATCTACGCTGAAGTTTTTGCACTACTGTAGTTGAACAGAAATAATATAAGTAATTCACGTAGATGGTGTTTGCTACTTATTCAGAGATTAAACGCTGAAAGGAAACCAAAATTAGAATAAATCTGTAAAACCCGTACAGAACATTCACGATTGTGGACTACTGGGAAACGAAAACGTCTGATAGAAAAGCCATTCCGATACCTGTTGTTTGTGACGACTGGTATTGCCCCTCTGATACTAATGACGATGACAGTGATTATGCGGGTATGGCATTAATTCCTCAGGTTTAAACTGGGATGAGTTAATAACTCACCACAGATCTCAAGCCGTCAATAGAAGCTTCTGAATTACTGGCTTCCAACAAAAATGTACTGGACCCAGAAACCATAGTTAACTTTTACCATACAACGTAAAAAGTATGCTACCCTTCTTGCTCTTGAAATGGTACATCTGAGGCAAACTATCCCTGATGAGCCTTTCCAATTAAAATAAATCTCTACTGTAACTACGTAATGGTTTTAGTTCAACAGAACGCCATGAGAAAATGACTCTTTCAAGATGTGATTAAACAATTTATAGAATAAAGGTAAATACTAACCTTGCTTCAATGAGAAGCGGCAGCATTCGCCTAATTTGGGTATGAATAGGTTCTCAGATTATTAACTAGCTTGTGAAGATACTATTTCTTAATATTTCTACTTGATTTATTTCACAATTAGTTCGTCACCCATAGTAAAACATAATACACAGTTTTTTCTTAGTGTCAACTTTTTTACCAATCAACAAGGCAAAAAAACGTAGTCTCATCACCAAAACCTCTTTTTAGACAGAAGGAGCTCATTTTCACATGATTGCTGATAACAAAAACATTACACACGATGTGCCACATACAAAATCTTAAAAGTCAACTCCGCTAACAACTATGCCCAATCTGATTTGGGATGCATACAGTTCTATGTAACACAAAATTTTTGTCCAAAATGTTCTAGAATTTCCTTTGTCAATATAATTGTTATAACGACATCTGTTTTTAGAAACAGTGGCGATTTATGCAAAATTTATACCTTGTTATGGTTACAAAAATGCGATTTGCAAAAGAAATTTTTCTATATTCCTGCAATAAAATTTAGAAATATAAAAGTCCATCACGTCCCAAGATTTGTTTATATATTGCAGTACTAAATTATTATGCCAAGCAGAAATTTTCTGGTGAAGTTAACTGCGGTTTTTGAATACACTGAAGACTATTGTCTGATAAACAATCAATTACGTTTTCCTACAGCTCATATGACAATTGCAATTTTGGTGAGTAACTGTCATATACGGGAGAAACTGTATATATGAAATGAAATCCAATAAAAACCTTTAAGGTTAACAATGATTTTTAAATATAGACTTCTGTAAAGTGAAATCTGTAGGATGACCAGTTTTCATAATTTTATGTCTTCGTGGTTTAACTCGCACTAAAATGGTAAATTTGAAAAAGAATACTATTTCGTAAATACTTCGAAGTATCGTGTACCTATATAAGAGTCGTAAATCTCATACTTTACGATCTAAATCGGAATAAATGTTAAACAAGTGGATGTGGAATCGTATCTTTCGGTTGTGCCCAGGCTGGTGTCGTAACGACCTGTTGATCCAGGAAGCCCTTCATTTTTATTTTTTATACTCTCAAGAAGACAATCTCGTGTTCTGCACGAAATTAGTGAACACCTGAGGAAATGGGTCTTCCTGAACGTTTTCTAGTTGATTTTCTCGGTTCTGTGCACAGCTCAGGGCAAGTTTGAAATTTTTTTTAATACACAATGGTACCAAAATTAGTTGAATATCAGCTGCTCCCTCAAGGGAAATGAAAGAAGAAAATAAAGCCGTAGTTTTGCTCTTTGAGAAGATTAAGTCTCATAAACATCAATGGGTGGTTTGTCTAGACTTATAAACGGTAAACTTCTCCTTGGTTTGCAAAGTGCTTCTTGTGACTCTGGAATAGCAGAGACAAAACAGATGACAGTGTTGGAAATGAACGGCCAAAGAGAGAAAACATGTACGGAGGGAGGAAGAATGTCATTAACGACCCCTTAGTTGAACGAGAGGAAATCATTTGTCGTCTACTGTATATCAAGTTGGGCCTTTTGAAGCAGTTTGTAAAGGCTTTTGATAAGAACGGGTCACGCTCAGAATTATTACAAAGGGGCACTATCTTACTTGAAAGGACAGTTTACAAAATTGGTCATAACCTTGTTCAAGGAGCTGTAATATCATTTGCATGAAATGAGTTAGAGAAACATGAGGAATTGTTAATCTTCCTGAACGAGAGTCCAGTGTTTCCATGGCTGCACCACATCGTACATAAAATACAATGTGGACTGCTGATGTGCTGCAATTATTTTTTATTATCTGTTGTTGGATTTACTGAAAGAACAAATTTTGAAGTATTCGAACACGTTGGTTTGGCTACACCAAAAATAGCTACCTCACGTGAACTGGCCAATGCGAAGGCTGTCGTGATAAAATAAAACCTTATAAACTACACAAAGGGCATCCATCGCATTCACCAAATTTCATTAATAAAACCCAGCGGGGTGACGAAGTGGGATGACCCAGAAGTCACAGTTAGGAGATCAGTGGTTTGTATCTCTATCAGTCCATCCACATTTAGGTTTCCTGCAGTTTTCCAAGCATAAGCTAGGATAGGAGAATGCTGAGAAAGAAAGCTAAAGGTGATTGGCCTGACAGAGATTCGAACCACTGCCCTCCTGACTGTGAATCCTGTGTCTTCCCACTTCGCCACCTCGCTGGGTTTGTGCTTTTGTCTAAAGAAAGTAGTATACTCCTACATAGAAATATGGAAGCGATTGCGCATGCTCATGCCCGCGCGTCTGTGTGTGTGCGCGTGTGCGTGTGTATGTGTGTGTGTGTGTGTGTGTGTGTGTGTGACTGTGAGCTCGTGGTCATGTGCTCGGCGGAAGGCGGGCTGGGGCGACGGTAGCAGACACGCGAAGGCTTACCTCCAGGGTCGTTACGACGCTTTCTCGTGTGTCGGATAGCCAGATGACGGATTTACTACCGTTCCTGTTCTCTTGAACAATCTTATAGCACACAGCCATCTCTGCAGAAGCAGAGAAAGAAGGAGGAACTTCGTAACTTGGTCATCTCTAACACTACTCTATATCTACATCTACAGGGCGTGGACACAAATATGGAACAACGTAAAGTACAACAGGAACCATGTCTCCTTGGAACACAGCATCTACATCTACATGATTACTCTGCTGTTCACAAGAAAGTATCTGGCTGAAGGTTCAATGAACCACCTTCAAGCTGTCTCTCTACCGTTCCACTCACGAACGGTGCGCGGGAAAACGAGCACTTAAATTTTTTCTGTGCGATCCCTGATTTCTCTTATTTTATCGTGATGATCATTCCTCCCTATGTTAGTGGGTTCCAAGAGAATGTTTTCGCAATAGGAGTAGAAAACTGCTGATTGAAATATCATGAGAAGATCCCTTCGCAACGAAAAACGCTTTTGTCTTAATGATTGCCACACCAATTCACGTATCATGTCTGCGGCACTGTCTGCCCAACTTCGCGGTAATACAAAATGAGCTGCCCTCCTCTGTACTTTTTCGGTGTCATCCGCCAGTTCCATCTGATGCGGATCCCACACCCCACAAATACACCCGAGAATAGGGCGGACAAGCGTGGTGTAAGCAGTCTCTTTAATAGACCTGTCGCACCCTCTAAGTGTTCTGCCATTGAATCTCAGTCTTTGGTTGGCTGTGCCAACATTATCTATGTGATCGTTGCAATTTAGGGTATTTGTAATTGCAATTCTTAATTATTTAGTTGAATTTACAGTCTTCAGATTTATGTGACTTACCTTGAATCGAAATTTAGCTGTTTTCTTTCAGTACCCATGTGAATAACTTCAACGTCAATTGCCACTTTTTACACCACACAGATACCTTATCAAAATTATTTTGCAGTTCGTTTTGGTCATATGATTACTTTACAAGACGGTAAATCACAGCATCATCTGCAAGCAATCTAAGACGGCTACTGAGATTGTCTCCTTCCTGCTGAACTTGTTTCTGGCTTTAGCCAGCTATTTGATATTCACTGCTGGCTATTGGGGCTTGGAGCTCTGGTTCCTTCCCAACACAGCTACAACAAGTATCAAGTATAATACTGACCGTTTTTACAACTAACTGACTGTGTTTTACCTACCCTCTTTTAGACAGACGCCCTTTCTGTGGTTCCCTGAGGCCCACTAACCTAAACAACCTCCCAGTCCCTTCCACACATTCCCAACTACCTGTGTAGCACCTTCCTGACCTATTAAGCTGAACCCGGAAACCCAGCGCCTGATGGCGCATGTCAAGGAATCTGCAGCCTACACCGTCACAGAACCGCCTGATCCTCTGATTCACACTCTCCACTCGGCTCTGCACCAAACGACCACAGTCCGTTCTATCGACGATGCTGCAGGCCACTATTGGAGAACAAATATTGTAGCATGAAATGGATCTGATCAGACAAAATTGACACACAATCCTTGGAAGTAATATGACCTTGTAGAGTTACCATGGGGTCCAAGGCATACCAGGGTATGGCTGACCAAATCTTCACCAAACCCTCGCAATGTTTCGCTCTTTGCAGCAAGCAGTCTGTAACATGGGCTTGGGACATGCACATGACAGACATTAACACGGGCAGCAGTTGGAAACAGTGTAAAACAAGACTCACTCAACCAATTGACTTTCTTCCATTGCTCCATATTTAAGGTTTTAGGCCTTCTGTACCACAATTTCCTGTTACATCCATTGCAGTCGCTAATGCTTGGTTTTGAAATTCCACATCAGCCTGCAATTCTCTGCTTATGAAGACCGCTTCCTGTTGTTTTGGTGCTTACAGGGTTCTCGAGTGCGACATTGAATTCTGCAGTGACTACTATATCTGTTGTCCTCTTATTTTTCGTCACAGTCCTCTTCAATGATCATCTGCGGTGGTTACTGAACACACACTTTCGTTCGCATTGTGACTCAGAGGATGCGTTTCCGCACTCATTGTATTCGGTACAAATCTTTGATGCGGTGCCTCATGAATCACGAACCACTTCAGCTACTTGGTAACAGAAGCAAATACCATAAAAACACCAAGAACTTGGCAATATATGAATTCACTTACCTCTGACATAACACACTTACAGCTACACAAAACACCTTTCTGACCACGACTGACACTTGCAACGAATTGAGGGCATCGAACAGGTGCCATTAGTGATCAAATACAACAGCTAATCCAGCAGGTTTGGCTAGCATCTGCATTTATGTTCAAGAATGCTTTGTATTTCTTGAAGTGCTTCCATGTTTTTGTCCAACACCTGTATATCTACAGCCATTGTCGAAACCCTGTATATCTACAAACCCTGTATATCTGCAAACCACTATGAAATGTATGGCAGAGGGTACTTCCAGCTGAACTAAATACCGTTTCTTCTCCTTCCATTCACGTACGGATTTCGTGAAAAATGACCGTTTATACACGTTTATACGCGCTGCAGTTAACCTAATCCTGTCCTCTCGATCCCTGTAGGGTTGTTGTAGTATATTCCAAAATTCGTCTACTAAAACTGGTTCCTGACACTTTGTATGTAGGTGTCTGCCAGTCCAGTTTCTCCAGAATTTCCGTGACACTATCCTGCAGATCAGACAAACTTGTGATCATAGCTGTGTCTCTTCTCTGTATACGTTCACTACTCTTGTTCGTCCTATTTGGAACGGATCACACACACTAGTGCAATATTCTAGGAAGTGTCGTATGAGTGTTTCGTAAGCAGTCTCCTTTGAAGACTGAGTACATCCTAGTATTCCACTTATGAAACGAATTCTGCGATCTGCTTTGCCTACGGATGAGCAAATGATATGGAATTATTCAGTTTACAGGGTACTTATATATGACGATTACTTACATTAATGAACACATTATTTTTTGTCCTACTCACTCAACTACATTTAAAAATATTTTCTTTCTCAGGCTACCTGCTTTTAAAGAGAATTTCGCCCTTGAAGTAGAACTGAGTTGTCCAGGGAAAATGATTCTAATTTATATTTAAATCTTGCTACGCTACCTGTCAGACTTAGTACATTATTGTGCAAATAATCAAAAATTTTTTGCAGCGTATTGAACTCATTTGTGAGTCACTGAAAGCTTTAGTAGTGGGTAATAAAGTTCACTTTTTCCTCTACCGTTGCAGGTGAGTAAATCCCTATACTTCTCAAATTGTGGTGGATTATTTATGACGAATTTGTGACATCACAGTTAAAATGCACAACTCCTTTATGGAATTAACTGCTTCCAGTTGCTGGCCTGCTATTTTGTAGCTAAATGATAAGGGATCTATCTTTCTATGTATTCGCAGCACATTACACTTGTCTAAATTGAGATTCAATTGTCATTCCCTGCACCATGCGTCAATTCGCTGCAGATCCTCCTGCATTTCAGTACAATTTTCCATTGTTACAACCTCTCGATACACCACAGCATCATCTGTAAAAATCCTCATTAAACTTCCGATGTCGTCCACAGGGTCATTAATGTATATTGTGAATAGCAACGGTTCTATGACACTCCCCTGCGGCACACCTGAAATCACTCTTACTTCGGAAGACTTCTCTCCATTGAGAATGACATGCTGCGTTCTGTTATCTAGGAACTCTTCAATCCAATCACACAATTGGTCTGATAGTCCATATCCTCTTACTGTGTTCATTAAACACTGTGGGGAACTGTATCGAACGCCTTGCGGAAGTCTACCTGTGAACCAGTCTCTATGGCTCTCTGAGTCTCGGGGACGAATAGCACGAGCTGGGTTTCATGCGACCGTCTTTTTCGAAACCCATGCTGATTCCTACAGAGTTGATTTCTAGTCTCCAGAAAAGTCATTATACTCGAACATAATACGTGTACCAAAATTCTACAACTGATCGACGTTAGAGATATAGGTCTATAGTTCTGCACATCTGTTCGACGTCCCTTCTTGAAAACGGGGATGACCTGTGCCCTTTTCCAATCCTTTGGAACGCTACGCTCTTCTAGAGACCTACGGTACACCGATGCAAGAATGGGGGCAAGTTCAAATGGCTCTGAGCACTATGCGACTTATCTTCTGAGGTCATCAGTCGCTCAGAACTTAGAACTAATTAAACCTAACTAACCTAAGGACATCACACACATCAATGCCCGAGGCAGGATTCGAACCTGCGACCGTAGCGGTCGCTCGGCTCCAGACTGTAGCGCCTAGAACCGCACGGCCACTCCGGCCGGCGGGGCAAGTTCCTTCGCGTACTCTGTGTAAAATCGGACTGATATCCCATCAGGTCCAGCGGCCATTTCTCGTTTGAGCGGTTTTAATTGTTTCTCTATCCCTCTGTCGTCTATTTCGAAATCTACCATTTTGTCATCTGTGCGACAATCTAGAGATGGAACTACAGTGCAGTCTTCCTCTGTGAAACAGCTTTGGAAAAAGACATTTAGTATTTCGGCCTTTAGTCTGTCATCCTCTGTTTCAGTACCATTTTGGTCACAGAGTGTCTGGACATTTTGTTTTGATCCACCTACCGCTTTGACATAAGACCAAAATTTCTTAGGATTTTCTGCCAAGTCAGTACATAGAACTTTACTTTCGAATTCATTGAACGCCTCTCGCATAGCCCTCCTCACACTACATTTCGCTTCGCGTAATTTTTGTTTGTCTGCAAGGCTTTGGCTATGTTTATGTTTGCTGTGAAGTTCCCTTTGCTTCCGCAGCAGTTTTCTAACTCGGTTGTTGTACCACGGTGGCTCTTTACCATCTCTTACGATCTTGCTTGGCACATACTCATCTAACGCATATTGTAACATGGTTTTGAACTTTGTCCACTGATCCTCAACACTATCTGTACTTGAAACAAAACTTTTGTGTTGAGCCGTCAGGTACTCTGTAATCTGCTTTTTGTCTCTTTTGCTAAACAGAAAAATCGTCCTACCTTTTTTTAATATTTCTATTTACGGCTGAAATCATCGATGCGTTAACCGCTTTATGATCGCTGATTCCCTGTTCTGTGTTAACTGTTTCAAATAGTTCGGGTCTGTTAGTCACCAGAAGATCTAATATGTTATTGCCACGAGTCGGTTCTCTGTTTAACTGCTCAAGGTAGTTTTCAGATAAAGCACTTTAAAAAATTTCACTGGATTCTTTGTCCCTGCCACCTGTTATGAACGTTTGAGTCTCCCAGTCTATATCCGGCAAATTAAAATCTCCACCCAGAACTATAACATGGTGGGGAAATCTACTCGAAATATTTTCCAAATTATCCTTCAGGTGCTAAACCACAACAAATGCTGAGCTAGGGGGCCTATAGAGACATCCAATTAACATGTCTGAGCCTGCTTTAACCATGACCTTCACCCAAATTATATCACATTTTGGATCTCCGTCAATTTCCTTCGATACTATTGCACTTCTTATCGCTATAAACACGCCTTCCCCTTCACTGTCCAGCCTGTCTCTGCGGTATACAGTCCAATCTGAGTTTAGGATTTCGTTACTGTTTTCGTCTGGTTTCAGCCAACTTTCTGTCCCTAGTACTATATGGGCTTTGTGACCGTTTATTAATGAGAGCAGTTCTGGGACCTTTCTATAGACGCTCCTGCAATTTACTATTAGCAGATTAATATTGTTATTCCCTGTTGCATTTTGCCTACTCCTACCTTGCCGCGTCTCAGGAGGCGTCTTGTCGGGCCTAGGGAGGGAATTGTCTAACCTAAAAAACCCCCATGTGCACTCCACACGTACTCCGCTACCCTTGTAGCCGCTTCCGGCGTGTAGTGCACGC
This sequence comes from Schistocerca piceifrons, assembly GCF_021461385.2. Lineage (NCBI taxonomy): Eukaryota > Metazoa > Arthropoda > Insecta > Orthoptera > Acrididae > Schistocerca > Schistocerca piceifrons. The sequence goes on from NC_060149.1 coordinate 224,797,517, forward strand.
CTGACCTATTCAGGGGGACCCTACATTTCTCCACCCGATAGCGGAGGTCGAGAAATTTGCACCCCAGATCTCCGCAGAAGCGTCTGAGCCTCTGGTTTATGCCTTCCACTCGGCTCCAAACCAGAGGACCGCGATCGGTTCTGGGAACTATACTACAAATAGCTCTGCTTCCACCCCGCGAGCGAGGCTTCCCGCCTTCACCAATTCCGCCGACCACCTGTACGAACTGAGGATGACCTCTGAACCCAGACGGCAGGAGTCATTGGTGCCGACATGAGCAACAATTTGCAGTCGGGTGCACCCAGTGCTCTCTATCGCCGCCGGCAGGGCCTCCACCAAATCTCGGAATAGACCCTCCGGCAAGCAGACAGAGTGAAACACCTTTCCGCTATTTCCCTAAGCAGCTCCATCACCCGCCTAACGTTGGAGCTCCCAATAACTAATAAACCCCTCCCTCCGTGTGCCTGCTCGAACCTTGCTGAAGGAGCGGCCACATGTCCACTCACAGGTAGAGCGGGCGATGCCACACGGCCAGCCTCCACATTGACCCTCCGCCTCGTGCGCCGTGAACGCCGCTGAACCCGCCACTCCCCTTGGGGAGAGGGTGACCCAACCGCGCCCGGTACCCGCGAAGATGTCTCGACAGCAGGGACAGTGGGTGAAGCATGTAACACCTGGGGTGTACCATGCGACGCACCAGACTCCCCACTGCCGCTACCCACCGAGGCAGCAGCCTGAAGACGGCTGACCGCGGCCATCAACACGTTCAGCTGTTCGCGAACAGTGGTCAGCTCATCCAGCGTCCGTACACAGCAGTCACACATCCTATCCATCCTAAGACTGCTAATTCACTAAAGGCGGCTGAATGTTGACTAAACTGTGGTTGCTAGCCACTTCTTGTAGAAAACAATAAAAATAGCACTACCTGTCTCTGGACTGCTTTTAAAAACAGTTAATATTCTCTGCAGTGGCATTAATATCCAACATGAACAGCAAGGGCCCCAACACACCTTCCTATGGAACATGGTGTCCCAGGAAGAATGGTCAATATTAAGGGAAATCACAGGAACGATCGTTTGAAGCAAAAAACTTCATACAGGCATATGCCGTAATCCGAACGTCTTTCGAGCCAGAACACATTTAATGTACATCGTTATTTATTTTCTGTATTCTTCAATAAATTGCCAGCTTCACTCATTTACAACAGTTAGTAAACATAACATTATCAGTTTAACAAAGTATCAGCTCAAAAATATGTTTTATGGCACATTAATCTCCAAGTATTATCGTACACGTCACATCACAGTTGATGTACGGTGTACAATCAGTGTTCGAGTATCCCAGCGCCAACTTCAATGCATTTGTTCACTTTTGGAGAACATGTTGTGTTAACTGTCACTGCCTCAGCATGTTCCCTAATGAGGGTAGCAGTGTCCATGATGCGACCATGCGGTTCATCTCTCGTACATATCTTTCGTTTGTACATCTGAGACTTCATCCAACTTTTAAGTCAAAAATCTAATGATGTAATAACTGGCGATCTTATGGGACAGTTAACTGGAGTACTACGACCAAACCAGCGTCTAGGGAAGAGCGGCGGAGAAATTTTCTGATAGGTCTGGTAAAATGAAGAGGGTCTACATAATGCTGGATGTACAGTGCAGTTCCTTAGGCCAAGAGAACGCGCTCAGGCATTCAACACGCAACTCATTCTGTCTTGTTATTCGCTTTTCTAAACTGATTGAACCTATCAGCATTTTACCGATCGTGTCACGCCAGACAGTGATCGTAAAAAGAACTTGTAAATTGGGTTCCACTGTAACGTGCACTGGTGTCTAGTCACACTGCCCATAACAGAGAGACCTGCTTCAGTGCAGTGGCAACGACCCACTTGCCACTTCATTATGAATTACCTCGAAGAAAACTGTCTATTGACACACAGTCAACATGGGTTTAGAATACAGCGTTCCTGTGAAACACAACTGGCTCTTTATTCACATCAAGTGCTTAGTGCTATTGTTAAGGGATTTCAGATCAATTCCATATTTCTGGTTTTCCGGAAAGTTTTAGACACTATACCGCACAAGCGGCTTGTAGTGAAATTGTGTGTTTAAGGAATATCGTCTCAGCTATGTGACTGGATTTGTGATTTCCTGTCAGAGAGGTCACAGTTCGTAGTAATTGACGGAAAGTCATCGAGTAAAACAAATGTGATTTCGCGCGTTCCCCAACGTAGTGTTATAGGCCCTTTGATGTTACTTATCTATATAAACGATTTGGAAGACAACCTGAGCAGCCGTCTTAACTTCTTTGCAGATGACACTGTCGTTAATCGAATAATAAAGGCATCAGAAGATCAAAACAAACTGCAAAACGATTTAGAAAGAATATCTGAATGGTGCGAAAATTGGCAGTTGACCCTAAATAACGAAAAGTGTGAGGTCATCCACATGAGTGCTAAAAGGAATTCGTTAAACTTCGGTTACACTATAAATCTGTCTAATCTAAAAGCCGTAAATTCAACTAAAAGCCTAGGTATTACAATTACGAAAAACTTAAACTGGAAGGAACACATAGAAAATATTGTGGGGAAGGCTACTAAAAGACTGCGCCTTATTGGCAGGACACTTCGAAAACGTAACATAACTACTAAGGAGACTGCCTATACAACGCTTGTCCGTCGTCTCTTACAATACTGCTGCGCGGTGTGGGATCCTTACCAGATAGGACTGACGGAGTAAATCGAAAAAGTTCAAAGAAGGGCAACACGTTTTGTACTATCGCAAAATATGGGAGAGAGTGTCACAGAAATGATACAGAATTTTGGCTGGACATAATTAAAAGAAAGGCGTTTTTCGTAGAGACGGAATCTTCTCACGAAATTACGATCACCAACTTTATCCTCCGAATGCGAAAATATTTTGTTGACATCGTCCCACAGGGAGAAACGATCATCACGATAAAATAAGGGAAATCAGAGTTCGTACGGAAAGATGTAGGTGTTTGTATTTTCTGCGCACTATAAGAGATCGAAATATTAGAGAATTTTGATGGTGGTTCGATTAGCCATCTGCCAGGCACTTAAATGTGATTTGCAGAGTCTCCTTGTGGATGTAGATGTAGATTCTTTGCTGTGTGGGGCAAATTACCATTGCACTACGCAACACTTGCTTCACAACTCACTTACGCATCTACTATTCTGCCTTATTTATCGACGTAGCTTGGCTGATGGCCAGCGCTGTCACTATAATACTCCGTAGAGGCCTCCATCCTACTTTCAGCGCTTACAATAAAGATTTATTACTTTTAGCAGAATTCTGGGTAGTGTCACTACGCAGTGTAGTAGGAGTAATACCTCCTATATTTTGGATACATCGGTTTCTCATTCAGAATGTTGTGTGCTTGTGACATGATCGTGTTACGCCTCACGTACGAACAGAAACGTCTACCAGCCCATGTCAGAATTCGACAGTGGCAGCATCAAGAACATTCGAAACTGTGGTTTATCGTTACCCGATATCACTACTTGCGTTGGTTGGCATCCCACGATTGTCACGCAGATATGGAATTAATGTGTTCAGTAGATTTTTATTCAGTGACATGAGGGATCGCAACAATCTCATATGTCTGGAGCCCGTGCGACATGCATATTCATTCAGCTGTGCAGGATCACAAAGTAAAGTTACATGCCAAGAACCAGGAAATGGGTTTGCTTACTACACGACAAGTATCCACGCGGAGTGAAAGGTTACATCTCGAGCACTACGGACTATCAGTGTAGAAACCATTGCTGCTGCAACCCTTGACACATCCGCTGAGGTAGGTAAGGTGACAACCCTGAACACAGGAGTGGCGCCATGACGCTCTTTCTGCGTATACCACCATGGTTTTTCAGCATTCCCTTCGCTGTCATACATGCTCCAATACCTGGTATCATGCTATTCAGGGCCAATGCGTACAGGAAACGTCTACTTCTGGTTCTCATAGCCGGTAACTTGGACAGCAGCCGTTACATTTCCGACTCCTTAAGGCCAGTGGTATTGCCTTATATTTGAGGTCTCCAACAGCTGTCAGGTGTCAGGTGTTGCAAGTATGAAGCAAGTAATGGTTTCCCATGAATTAGCATTTCAGCACATAACGTGTCATCTAGCACTGCAGCTGTTTCCTAGCTAGTGGAAGTGGAGCGTTCTGGTTTTGCACAGATATTAATTATACAACGAAACTAATTTTCATTGAGAGACGAGCAGTAGAAAGAAAGAAGGAAAGTTCAATAGCCAATCATTCTGTTTTGCACAGCGTGGTCACCAAAGATATTAAGTAAACAACGAAACTAGTCTTCGTACAACGAAGACGATGGAGACAAAACGGAACGTTGGGGCTCAAATCCTCAATGACGACAGTATGATTATGTACCGAATACTTCCTCAGTGGGAGAAGAATGGGGAAGAAATTCGTCTGCATCTCATTCAAAGAATCGACCTGGAAATTGCTTGCATCGTTTCAAGTGAACCATAGACAACCTTAACCTGAATGGACAGATGATTTACTCGAACTCTATATCTATTGGAAGGAGATCTACTATCTTAGCAGAAATAAATTACTGTTCATTTAATGCATCAGACAGAGGGAGTCAAATCTATATTGGCGCTTTGCACACCTATTATCAACTTTAATAACTGATGCGCTATTTTAAGATACTCAGGGAAACTAGCAATGAAGTAATTACACAGGCCAAGAACGAACTGGTTTTTATTTTATATCTAAGATTTTAGAATTGATTTTAGCCACAGTTGGGGCATTGAATCAAAAAGTGAAATCAGGCATCCTCTATCCGCTCTTATTTTTTTGATCATAGTTGTTTAAATGCACTTCTACGTGAAATATGCATTTGTAACTCTGGTTTGTGCACTTCTAAATCACATGTATGAGGATTGGTTCCTGTAGGTTTGCCCTATTGCCGGTCTGCTTTCTGATTAGTTCCAGGAATATCCACCAGATGGAGTTGGAGGTTATTTTGTGAGCTCTGACCGTACCGGTCTGAGCGAGAGTGATGTCGCATGATAAGTTAGTTAGGAAACATCTATGCTGTAGTTTTTTGCACTAGTGTTGTTGAACAGAAATAATATTAGATGAACTTGAAGAAGTTACGTGAATCACCTTGATGGTTTTTGCTACATATGCAGAGAATAAACGCTGAAACGAAACCGATAACCTATTATTGACTTTGTAAAAACTTTTGCAATAAATCTGTAAAACTTGTGCAGAACATTTACGATTGTGGACTACCGGGAAACGAAAACGTCTGAAACAAAAGCCACTCCAATACATGTTGTTTGTGAGGACTGTTGTTCTCCCACTGATACTAATAATGATGAGAGTGATTATGTGGGTATGGCATTAATTTCTCAGGGTTTAAATCGGGATTAATTAATAACTCACCAGAGATCTCAAGGGAAACTAGCAATGACGTAATTACACAGGCCAAGAAAAAAATGTTTTTTTATAGGATTTTAGAATTGATTTTAGCCACAGTTGGGGCATTGAATCAAAAATCGAAAGTAGTCTTCCTCTATCCACTCTTATTTTTTTGATCATTGTTGTTTAACATGCGCTTCTACATGAAATGTGCACTTGTAACTCTGGTTTGTGAGCTACTAAATCACACGTACGAGGATTGGTTTCTGTAGGTTTACCCTATTGCCGGTCTGCTCTCTAATTAGTTCCAGGAATATCCACCAGATGGAGTTGGAGGTTATTGTGTGAGCTCTGGCCATACAGGGCTGACCGAGGATGATGTCACATGACAGTTCACTTAGGAAACGAGTATGCTGTAAGTTGCACTTGTGTTGTTTAACAGAAATAATATAAGTTAAAGTAGAAGAAGTTGCGTAAATCACCTTGATGGTTTTTGCTACATATGCAGAGATGAAACGCCGAAAGGAAACCAAAAACTTATAATTGACTTTGTAAAGACTTTTGCAGTAAATCTGTAAAACTTGTACAGAACATTTACAATTGTGGACTATAGGGAAACAAAAACGTCTGAAAGAAAGGCCCCTAGGATGCCTGTTGGTTGGGAGGACTGGTGTTGTCCCTCTGATACTAATGACGATGACAGTGATTATGCAGTTATGGCATTAATTCCGTTGGGTTTAAATTGGGATGACTTAATAACCCACTAGAGATTTCAAACCGTCAAAAGAAGCTTCTGAATTACTGGCTTCCAACAAAAATGTACTGGATCAAGGAACCAAAGTTACCTTTTAGCATACAATAGAAAAAGTATGCTACCCTTTTTGCTCTTGAAATGGTTCATTAGATGCAAAATATCCATGATGATATTGAAATAATTGAAATAAATCTATACTGTAACTATGTAATAGCTTTAGTACAACAGAACATCAAGAGAAAATATCTCTTCCAAGATGTGATTAAACAATTTGTGGAATAAAGGTAAATACTCATCTTGTTTCAATGAGAAGTGGCAGCATTTGCATAATTTGGGCATGAATAGGTTCTCACATTTTTTACTAGCCTGTCATGATACTATTTCTTAATATTTCTTCTTGATTTATTTCACAATTAGTTTCTCACCCATAGTAAACCATAATACACAGTTTTTTCTTAGTGTCAACTTCTTACCAATCAACATGACAAAAAAATGTAGTCTCATCACTAAAACCTCTTTTTACACAGAAGGAGCCCATTTTCACATGATTGCTGATAACAACAACATTATGTACGATGTGTCACACACAAAATCTTAAAAGTCAACTCAGCTAACAACTATGTCCAATCTGATTTGGGATGCATACAGTTCTATATAACACAAATTGTTGTCCAAAATGTTCTAGAATTTCTTTGTCAAAATAATTATTACAACGACATCTGTTTTTAGAAACAGTGGTGATTTATGCAAAAATTATACCTTTTTACGGTTACAAAAATGCGATTTGCAAAAGAAATTTTATATATTCCTGAAATAAAATTTAGAAATTTAAAAATACACCACGTCCAATGATTTGTTTACATATTGCAGTATTAAATTATTATGTCAAGTGGAAATGTTTATGGTGAAGGTAACTGCGGTTTTTGAATACACTGAAGACTATGGTCTGATGACCAATCAATTACGATTTTCTACAGCTCATATAACATTTGGAATTTTGGTGAATACATGTGATATACGAAAAACACTGTATATATGAAATGAAATCTAATAAAAAGCTTTAAAGTTAACAATTATTTTTAAATATAGACTTCTGTAAAGTGAAATCTGTAGGACCACCAGTTTTCATAATTTTATGTCTTCTTGGTTTAACTCGCACTAAAGAGATAAATTTGGAAAAGAATACTATTACATAAATACTACAAAGTATCGCCTACCTATATAAGAGTCGTAAATCTCATACTATACGATCTAAATCGGTATAAATGTTAAACAAATGGATGTGGAATCGTATCTTTCTGTTTTGCCCAGGCTGGTGTCGTAACGACCTGTTGATCCAGGAAGCCCTTCGTTTTTATTTTTTATACTCTCAAGAACACAATCTCGTGTTCTGCACGAAATTAGTGAACACCTGAGGAAATGGGTCTTCCTAAATGTGTTCTAGATGATTTTCTTGTGTTTGTGCGCAGCTCAAGGTAAGTTTGAAATTTGTACTAATACACAATGGTAACAAATTCAGTTCAATATCAGCTGCTCCCTCAAGGGAAGTTAAAGAAGAACATAAAATCATAGTTTTGATTTTTGAGAAGATTAAGTCTCATAAACATCAATGGATGGTTTGTCTAGACTTATGAATGGTAAACTTTCTCCTTGGTTTGCAAAGTGCTTCTGGTGTCTTTGGAATAGCAGAGACAAAACACATTACTGTGTTAGAGAAAATAATGGTCTAAGAGAGAAAACATGCACGGAGGGAGAAAGAATATCATTAATGACCCCTCAGTTGGACGAGAGAAAATCATCTTTCCTCCACTGCATATCAAGTTGGGCCTTTTGATGCGATTTGTAAAGGCTTTTGATAAGAACGGGTCACGTTTTTCATACATAGGGAATAAAATTTGAGGAGTTGAGTACGGAAAAATTAAAGCGGGAATATTTGACGTTCCACAAATAAGGCAACTCAGCATATGAAAACTGCGGAGGTCCACTACCAAGGAAGATCGGATATGCACGTGGTGCAGTTTACTGCTGGAATTTAAAAATGGACCGCTCCCTAATACACTCAAGAATGTCATAGAAAAGAAGCTTCCTAAATGTTGAGGGACTATTTCATCAGTGACTTTTTTATTTAGTATAGAATAATATTTATATAATACAATAGTAAAACTATTGTTTCATATTTATCCATGGACTCATATTAAAACAGTATAACAAATAAATCACTAAAATCTTGTATTTTAGAATTTTGAGCTCCTTGGTAAATATTAATGAAATGTTTGAATTCATGGGATCAAATTCTCAGAAAATCAGCTCAAAACACTCCGGTGTTATGCAAATAAATAGCACTTTATACGAATATTAATGCTATCTTTTTCACTCAAGGTTAGTTAATGCATTATTGTAAGCAACATAAAAGTTGGAGCATTTTAAACATTTCATAGGATTTTTAGCCAGCTCATTGTTACACTGATAATAATGTATGTCTTTCCTCGTGAGTATTAACTTTTGCTCTGTGGTCAGTGGTAATGAAGGTTAGAATGTAACGAACATTGAATCAGAATTATTGCAAAGGGTCACTGTCTTACTTGAAAGGGCAGGGTAGAAAGAAAATGGTACCGCCCTAGGTGGCCAAGCGGTTCCAGGCGCTACAGTCTGGAACCGCGCGACCGCTACGGTCGCAGGTTCGGATCCTGCCTCGGTCATGGATGTGTGTGTTGTCCTTAGGTTAGTAAGGTTCAAGTAGTTCTGAGTTATAGGGGACTGATGACCTCAGAAGTTAAGTCCCATAGTGCTCAGACCCATTTGAACCAAAGAAATTGGTCATAACCTTGTTCGAGGAGCCATAACATCCTTTGCATGAAATGAGTTAGAGATACATCAGGAAATGTTAATCTTCCTGAACGAGAGTCCAGCGTTTCCGTGCCTGTGCCACGACGCACATAACATACAATTTGGACTCCAGATGTACTGCAGATATTGTTTATTATCTGTTGTTTGATTCTGCTGAAAGAACAAGTTTTGGGAAGCACTCGAACATGTTGGTTGGCTACACCAAAATTGGCTACCTCACGTGAACCGGTCAATGCGAAGGCCCTCGTGATAAAATAAAACGTTATAAACTACACAGAGGGCATCCACCGCATTCACCAAATTTCATCACTAAAACCCAGCGAGGTGACGAAGTGGGATGACCCACAAGTCACAGTTAAGAGACCAGTGGTTTGTATCTCAGTCAGTCCATCCATGTGTAGGTTTCCTGCAGTCTTCCAAGCATAAGCATAGACTGGATAATGATAAGAAAGAAACCTAAATGTAAATGCAATTACTGAGATTCGAACCACTGCCCTCCTGACTGTGAGTCCTGGGTCTTCCCACCTCGCCACCTCGCTGGGTTTGTGCTTTTGTCTAAAGATAGGAGTATTCTCGTATACAGAAATATGGAAGTGACTGCGCATGCGCATGCGCGCGTGTCTGTGTGTGTGTGTGTGTGTGTGTGTGTGTGTGTGTGTGTGTGTGTGTGTGTGTGTGCCTAACGCGGCAAAGGAAAAAATAGCTTCCAGTCATCACAGAACGGCGAAATACAGGTTCTGTGCCGTTTTCAGGGGAATCTTATACCATTGTCCCTGAAAAATATTGGGAACGTCAGGTAGTGATGATGGAAGTGAGTAGTGATCACGTACACTTCATTCCCAATTTGACGATGAAGGCTCAAAAATGCTGAGATCTGTCACTGTGTTGGCCAGGGGAGATGAGACAACTCAATCTCTTGGTCACAAACCAGTCCTGGACTATGTGAGCTGTGCGAACAGGAACCATGTCTTCTTGGAACACAGCATCTACATCTACATGATTACTCTGCTGTTCACAAAAAAGTGCCTGGCAGAGGGTTCAATGAACCACCTTCAAGCTGTCTCTTTACCGTTCTACTCTCGAACGGAGCGCGGGAAAACGAGCATTTAAATTTTTCTGTGCGATCCCTGATTTCTCTTAATTTATCGTGATGATCATTTTTCCCTATGTAGGTGGGTGCCAAGAGCATGTTTCCACAATCGGAGGAGAAAACTGGTGATTGAAACTTCTTGAGAAGATCCCATCGCAACGAAAAGCGCCTTTGTTTTAACAATTGCCACTCCAATTCACGTATCATGTCTGCGGCACTATCTCCCCAACTTCGCGGTAATACAAAACGAGCTGCCCTCCTTTATACTTTTTCGATGTCATCCGCCAGTCCCATCTGATGCGGATCCCACACCGCACAGATACGTTCCAGAATACGGCGTACAAGCGTGGTGTAAGCAGTCTGTTTAGAAGACCTGTCGCACCTTCTAAGTGTTCTGCCATTGAACCTCAGGATTTGGTTGGCTCTACCCACAACATTATCTATGTGATCGTTCCAATTTTGGATATTTATAATTGCAATCCGTTACTATATAGTTGAATTTACACCCTTCAAATTTGTGTGACTTAACGCGAATCGAAATTTAGCGGATTTCTTTTAGTACTCATGTGAATAACTTCACACTATACTTTACTCAGGGGCAATTGCCACTTTTCCCGCCATACAGATACCTTATCTAAATCATTTTGTCGTTCGTTTTGGTCATCTGATGACTTTACAAGACGGTAAATCAGAGCATCATCTGCAAACAATCTAAGACGGCTACTGAGATTGTCTCCTACGTCGTTACCATAGATCAGGAACAATAGAAGGTTTGTAACACTTCCTTGGGCAACGCCGGATATTATTTCTGTTTTACTAGATGACTTTCCGTCTATTACTACGAACTGTTACCTTTATGACAGGGAATCATGAATCCAGCCACATAACTGAGGCGACATTCCATAGGCACACAGTTGGCTAGAAGATGCTTGTGAGGAACAGTGTCAAAATCCTCCTGGGAATCTAAAAATATGGAATCAGTTTGATATCCCCTGTCGATAACACTCATTACTTCATTATTATTAAGAGCTAGTTGTGTTTCAGAAGAATGATATTTTCTGAATTCGAGCTGACTACGTGTCAATAAATCGTTTTCCTTGAGGTACTTCATAAAGTCAGAATACGGTATATGTTCCAAAATCCTACTGCAAATCGATGGTAGTGATATGGGCCTGTAATTCAATGGATTACTCCTACATCCCATTTTGGGTATTGGTGTCACTTGAGTTATTTTCCAGTCTTTAGGTACGGATCTTTCTGGGAACGACGGGTTGTTTCTAATTGCTAAATATTGAGCTATTGTATCAGCATACTCTGAGAGAAACCTGACTGGTATACAATCCGGACCAGAAGCCTTGCTTTTATTAAGTGATTCTAGCTACTTTGCGACACCAAGGATATCTATTTCTATATTTCTCATCTTGGCAGTTGTTCTTGATAGGAATTCAGGAATATTAACTTCGTCTTCTTTGTTGAAGAAGTTTCTGAAAATTATGTTTAATATCTGTTCTTTAGTGGCAGTGTCATTAGTGACTTCAGCGTTGTTATCGCACTGTGAAGGTAGGGGAACTCGGGGCAGAACGGGATAGCGGGGCACAATGGGAAATTGCTCTTTTCTAGACTGCACAGTGTTGCAACCTGCTGTATGGCCATGTAACTATTTCTCCGAATGTAAGGGAAGTGAGGCAGCCATCCTGATTTTGTTTGAAGTGCGAGATCTAAGTGAATTGTCGTCCGTCACGTTACCGCTTGCGTTGTTCTAACGTTTGGTGAGTTTCAACGCCAGGTAAGTTGTTAATTGCATACCCTAAAATAACACATTCCCTTAAAGTGCATGGTATTTGTTATACTTTAGTTATTTAATGCATTTAAATCCGTTAGTTATCACACTCCATAATAGTTGTTAACCTTAAAAGTGCTCTTGCGGCGGAACGGGACAGGGCAGAATGGGATAGTGTCCCGTTCTGCTACGTCATATTTTGATGCAAGTAGAAAGCCAGCCGGGATGTTCATCGATGCCAGACGCTCCCAACCAGCTACGTTCGCCGAACAACTCAGCTTTCCAGATATCGCCCGAGGCTGTCATTCCAATCCCACTAATCTGTCAATATACTCAGCGGAGTACAAGACGAAAAGGAAAAACTGTCGTATTAACAGATTCTCCTTATAAGAAGGAACTTCAGAATGCTGTCGCATGTAAACTAGGCCTACAGAAAGGAGGAGGGTGCACAAATATAAACAATGTCAGGACAGAGACGTCAGGTGCAGTGCAACTTACAGCAAAAATATCAGACTGTACACCCAAAATACTGGAACAGAGGACATCAAAGACCTTAAGAAAAATAAATGAAAGAAGTGATGGAGAAGAGAGATCAGAGAGAGAGGATGCTGAGTGTCTCTACTGTGGGGACTTCTACTCTGTTTCTAATGAGTGCTGGGTAGCATGCCAGAGTGGGCACACAATTCATGTGCTGGCATAGACAGTGAAGATGAAGAGGAAATACTGATTTGTGACTATTGTCGAAAGGGCTAGTAGCTGGTGGTTTGGTGGTCATTAAGCATTGTACATTTTTCAGAATGACATTAAAATATTTTCTTATTTTGAAGAATGACTCTTTAATTATAAAATTACACATTCCTTAGTCTGAATTGCCTGTTATACAACATTTTGTCATAGTTTAATACGATATTCGTAATTCAAATTCAACGTGTATGCAATAATTTAACAAAAAGTATCCTTACCCATTCTGCCCGTGGGTGGAGCGGAACGCGCAATATGCAAGACTTTCTTCGAAAAATTGTAAAAAATGCAAAATGTATTGTTTTAAGTGATTTTAAAATAAGGTACATTAGGTTACATTACAAGGTGTTTTTTTATCACTTTAAGAAGTTTTTCTTTGTGTTCCCTTATATCATAGAAATTCTTAAACGTTAAGTATCCCGTTCCGCCCCGAGTTCCCCTATTAATTGGGTCTTGCCACTAGTGTGCTTTATGTATCACCAGAATCTCGTTGGGTTTTCTGCCAGATTTAGTGACAGAGTTTCGTTGTGGAAATTATTGAAAGCATCTCGCATTGAACCACGCGCTATATTTCGAACTTCTGCAAAACTTTTCCAGAATTGGTTATTTTGCGTTCTTTTAAATTTGGCATGCATTTTTCGCTGTTTCTTCAACAGTGATCTGATCCGTTTTGTGTACCATGGGGGATCAGTACCATCATTTATTAATTTATGTGGTATGTATCTCTCAATTGCTGTCGCTATTATCTTTTGGAAATCATTCCACAACTGGTAGACTGATGACCATAGATGTTAAGTCCCAAAGTGCTCAGAGCCATTTGAACCATTTGAATCATTACACAACTTTTCTACACATACATGATCAGATCGGAAGGGGTGTAGACTGTCTTTTGAAAAGGCGTTAAGAGCATTTTTATCAGTTTTTTTAAATAGATATACTCTGCATTTCTTTTTGATGATTGTAGGAGTTGTGGTATTCAGACAAACAACTACTGCCTTGTGGTCGGCAATCCTTGTATTCGTCACGATACTCACTATTTGTCCAGCATTATTTGTTGCTAAGAGGTCAAGTACGCTTTCGCACCCGTTTACGCTTCGAGTTGGCTTATGAACTAACTGTTCAAAATAATTTTCTGAGAAAGCATTCAGTATAATTTCGGATGATGTTCTATGTCAGCTGCCTGCTGTAAACGTATAATTTTTCGAGCAAATCGAGTGTAGATCAAAGTCACCACCGACTATAATTTTATGAGTGGGGTACCTATTTGAAATGAGAATCAAGTTTTCTTTGAACTGTTCAGCAACTACATCATCTGAGTCGGAGGGTCGGTAAAATGACCCAGTTAATAGTTTAGTCCGATTGTCAAGTATAGCCTCTACCCATACTATTTCGTAGGAACTATCTATTTCAATTTCACTACAGTCAACTACTTCTGACAGCAGTAGCAATACTCCACCACCAATTGTATTTAATCTACCCTATCTGAAAACTGTTGGACCTTTAGAAAAAATTTATGCTGAACTTGTTTTCGGCTTTAGCCAGCTTTCTGCACCTGTAACTATTTGATCTTCAGTGCTTTCTATTAGGACTCCTAGCTCTGGTTCTTTTTCAACACTGCTCCGCCAATTTAAAACTATAATACCGATCGTTTCTACAACTAACTTACTGTGTTTTACCTACCCCCTTTTAGACGGACGCCCTTTCTGTGGTTCCCTGAGGCCCATTAACCTAAAAAACCGCCCAGTCCCTTCCACACAGTCCCCGCTACCCGTGTAGCAGCTTCCTGTGTGTAGTGGACTCCTGACCAATTAAGCAAAACCCAGAAACCCACCACCCGATGGCTCAAGTCAAGGAATCTGCAGCCTACACCGTCACAGAACCGCCTGAGCCTCTGATTCACACTCTCCACTCGGCTCTGCCCCAAACGACCACAGTCCATTCTATCGACGATGCTGCAGATCATTATTGGAGAACAAATATTCTACCATGAAACGGATCAGATCAGACAAAATTGAGACACAATCCTAGGCAGTAATATGACCTTGCAGAGTAACCATGGGGTCCAAGGAATACCACGGTATGGCTGAATAAATCATCACCGGACCCTCGCCATGTTTCGCTCTGGGCAGCATGCTGTCTGTATCGAAGGCTTGGGACATGCATATACCAGACATTAACTCGCGGAGTAATTGGAAACAGAGTGTAAAACAAGACTCAGCCAACCAAATGACTTTTTTCCATTGTACCACATTTAAGTTTTTATGGCTTCAGCACCACGTTTTTCTGTTACACCCATTCCAGTCGCTAAAACTTGGTTTCGAAATCACACATCAGCCTGCAGTTCTCTGCTTATGAAGATCACTTCCTGTTGTTTTGGTGCTGACAGTGTACTCGAGTGCGAAATTGAGTTCTGCAGTGATTATTATAGCTTTTATCCTCTTATTTTTCATCACTGTCCTCTTCAATGATAATCTGCGGTGGTTACTCAATACACACTTTCGTTCGCATTGTGACTCAGTGTACGCGTTTCCGCTCTCATTGTATTCAGTATAAATCTTTGATACGGCGCCTCATGAAACATGAACCCCTTCAGCTACTTGGTAACAGAAGCAAATACCATAAAAATACTGCGAATCTGGCCATTTATGAATTCACTTACCTCTGACATAACACACTTACAGCTACACAGAACACGCATTGAGGGCATTGCACAGGTGCCGTTCGTGATCAAATACAACAGCGCACCCAGCAGGTTTGGCTAGCATCTGCATTTATGTTCAAGCATCCTTTGTATTTCTCGCAGTGCTTCCATGTTTTTGTCCAACACCTATATATCTGCATCCAATGTCGAACACCCTGTATATCAACATCCATAAACTGCAAACCACTATGAAATGTATGGTAGGGGCCCTTCCAAATGAAATAATTACTGTTTCTTCTCCTTGCATTCACGTACGGTTTTCATGAAAAATTACGTTTGTACGCCTTTATACGCGCTGCAGTTAAGCTAATCCTATCCTCTGGATCCCTGTAGGGGCGTTGTAGTATATTCCAAAATTCGTCTACTAAAACTGGTTACTTACACTTTGTATGTAGATGTCTGCCAGTCCAGTTTCTCCAGAATTTCCGTGACACTGCCCTGCAGATCAGACAAACCTGTGATCATTGCTGTGTCATTTCACTGTATACGTTCAGTACTCTTGTTCATCCTATTTGGAAAGGATTAGATATACTAGTGCAATATTCTAGGAAGTATCATATGAGTATTTCGTAAGCAGTCTCCTTTGAAGACTGAGTACATCCAAGTATTCTACCATTGAAACGAATTCTGCGATCTGCTTTGCTACGGCTGAGCAAATCATATGGAATTATTCAGTTTACAGGGTACGTATATATGACGACTGTTTACGTTAATGAACCCATTTTTTTTTCCTACTCACTCAACTACATTTAAAAATATTTTCTTTCTCAGGCTTCCGGCTTTTAAAGAGAAGTTCGCCCATGAAGTAGAACTGGGTTCTCCAGGGAAAATGATTAAATTTTGCTGCGCTACCTGTCAGACGTAGTATGTTATGGTACAAATGATCAAAAAAATCTTTGCTGCGTATTGATCTCCTTTGTGAGTCATTGAAAGCTTTAATAATGGGTAATAAAGTTCACTTTTTCCTCTATTGTGCAAATGATCAAAAAATTCTTTGCAGCGTATTGAACTTCTTTGTGAGTCACTGAAAGCTTTAATAATGGGTACTAAAGTTCACTTTTTCCTCTAGTGTTGCAGGTGAGTAAGTCACTATCATTCTCAAATTGTGGTAGATTATTTATGAGGAATTTGTGACATCACAGTTAAACTGCACAGCACCTTGAAGAAGTAACTACATCTCGACCGCGTGTGAACATCACTTACTTTTACTTATTATTCTTACTGCACGCTTTGGGCAATCAGTACCCTATTTCCAATTGCTAATGTCCCAAGAAAATTACTAGATGAGTCATTTTTCAGAGTAAATACGCAAAATATGTTAGTATGTTGTTTCCAAGACTAGCAATTATACGAAGAACAAAAGTAGCTGAATTTAACTGTTTGAGAAACTCAGCAACACGCTTCTTCCAGTTCAAGTTTTCATCAGTATGTAGACACAAAAATCTGAAGCATTCTACCCTGTTTACTGACTCCTGTTCTTGTGCCACGTCTATTGCTGATATTACTCTGTTTATTGTACAGAACTGAATATAGGGTATTTTCCCAAAAATTAAGGGCGAGTCCAATATCCGAGAACCAGTTAACAACCCTTTGAAAAACATCATTAACTATGTCTTCTGATGCTTTCCCTGTAATGGAATTTTTTAAAATACAAGCATCATCTGCAAAAACGTACCAGTTTTGCGCTCAACTTTGATTCCGCAAGGAACTGTTGTGCACAGGGACCGTAGACTACAAGGAAGGAGACAAACAAAGCATTCAGTCGCATTTCCATTACTTTTCTTACTCTTGCATATGCGAAGAGCCGGCCGCGGTGACCGAGCGGTTCTAGGCGTTTTAATCCGGTACCGCGCGACTGCTACAGTCGCAGGTTCGAATCCTGCCTCGGGCTTGGATATGTGTGATGTCCTTAGATTAGTTAGGTTTAAGTAGTTCTACGTTCTAGGGGACTGATGACCTCAGATGTTAAGTCCCATTTGCTCAGAGCCATTTGAACCATATGTGAAGACGGCTACTTAGAGGCGAAATCTAGATATGCATTAGTAGTAAAACTAATGGGATCCCGAATGATTGCCGTGTGTCTCTTCTTCGTTAAATTCTGCGAGCATCCCATTTCATTCCTTCAAAACCTGTTACATCCAAGTATTTGTATGTGTTGATAGATTCCAATTAAGATTCGTTGATATTGTAGTTATAAAATACTGCATTGTTTTATTTTTGCGAAGTATGTAATTTTGCATTCTTAGGATTTGAAACAAGTGTCCAGGTGTTGCATCACTCTGAAATTCTATCAAGATTAGGCTGAGTATGTGTGGACCGTATTTCAGGCACATCTTAATTGTAAATAAGTACACCATCTACAAAAACTCTGAGGTTAATGTTAATATTTTCTGCACTGTCATTAATTTTCAACATGAACAGCAAGGGCCCCAACACACCTTCCTGGGGAACATGGTGTCCCAGGAGAAATTGTCAATATTCAGGCATGTCACAGGAACGATCGTTTGAAGCAAAAAACTTCATACAGGCATATGCCCTATTCCGAATGATTTACGAAACAGAACACATTTAATGTACATCATTATTTTCTGTTTTCTTCAATAAATTGACAGCTTCACTCATTTACAACAGTTAGTAAATGAACATTATTAGTTTAACAAAATATCAGCTCAAAAATATAGCACATTCATCTCCAAGTATTATCGTACACGTCACATCACAGCAGATGAACGGTACACAATCAGTGTTCGAGTATCCCAGCGCCAACTTCATTGCGTTTGGTCACTCCTGGAGAACATGTTGTGTTACCTGTCAGTGCCTCAGCGTGTTCCCTAATGTGGGTAGCAGTGTCCATGATGCGACCATGCGGTTCATCTCTCGTACATATCTTTCGCTTGTACATCTGAAACTTCATCCAACTTCAAAGTCAAAAATTTAGTGATGTAATACCTGGCGATCTTAGTAGCCTGTTAATTGGACTACTTCGACCAAACCAGCGACTAGGGAAGAACGGCTGAGAAGTTTTCTCGTACGTCTGGTAAAATGAACAGGGTCTCCATAATGCTGGAAGTACATTGCAGTTCGTGAGGCCAAGAGAACGCTCTCAATCTTTCAACAAGCAAATAATTCTGTCTTGTTATTCGCTCTTCTAAACTGATTGAACCTACGAGCATTTTACTGACCGTGTCACACCAGTGATCGTAAAAAGAACTTGTAAATTGGGTTCCACTGTAGCGTGCAGATTTTGCTGGGGCCACCGATAATTATTGAGTGTGTTGTTGATTACGTTCCATATAAACGTGTCTGTATGAGCAAAAAGTAATAATGGAAGCAAATGACGATTGTCATATAACCAGTGACAAAATGTAATTACGGTGCTATTGTCGCTATTATGAAGATTGCGAAAAGGTAGTATGTAGAATGGGTAAAAGTAACCAGCGAGGGCGAGGACATAGGTTGTTGCGACAGCGGCGCTTCCCAGGGGAGTGACACGCCAGAAGACGACTTGGCTGCTCTTTGCTCTGCGGTTGTGCAGGCGGTATTACGTTGGTCTGAACCCATACCCCTCAGACAGGCGACAGACGGCGGCTGACGTTGTGACGTCGAGTCCCTCCCAGGGTCTCATCCTTTGCGGCAGCAGACAGGAGCAGCAAGCCAGCAGGGCTATGACGCCAAGTCTCACAAACGACCGAGTGTGGCGTCAGACACAGCCTGGTCTCGAACCATAGGCTGCTGCTGGCGCTGCCCAGTCGTCTGATTGGCCTGTCTTTGAGTGATTATTGCATGTTGACGTAGAACATGGGCGGTGGCCACATTAATGTTACGGGACCGTGCAAAATTCGGAACCTGTATGCTTCCAAATCACCTACAGATTTATTCACGTATTCTTTCCACTACACTGTATAAGCACTATGAAAAATGTCATTATTTTCTCTCCTTCCCGGGGAGCAGTTTCAATGGCCAGCAATGTATTTTCGATCGTTCTTACAATGTGCTTCAAGGGTGTCATTAACTATTACCACTGGCGGATTCTGATATCTACTCCAAAAGAATATTTGCATATATCTCCACGGTTTGCCCGGTGTTGCAAGTATGAAGCAAGTAATGGTTTCCCATGATTTAGCATTACAGCACATAACGTGTCATCTAGCACTGGAGCTGTTTCCTAGCTAGTGGAAGTGGAGCGTACTGGTTTTGCACATATATTAGTTATACGACGAATCTAATTTTCGTTGAGCGAAGAGCAGTAGAAAGTAAGAAGGAAAGTTCAATAGCCAATCATTCTGTTTTGAACAGCGTGCTCACCAAAGATATTAACTAACAACGAAACTAGTCTTCCTACAACGAAGACGATGGAGACATAACGGAACGTTGGGGCTCAAATCCTCAACGACGACGATATGATTACGTACAGAATACGTCCTCAGTGGGAAAAGGATGGGGAAGAAATTCATCTGCGCCTCATTCAAAGAATCGACCTGGAAATTCCTTGCATCGATTCAAGTGAACCATAGACAACCTTAATCTGAATGGACAGAGCATTTACTCGAACTCTGTTTCTACTGGAAGCAAATCTACCATCTTATTAGAAATAAATTATTGTTCATTTAATGCATCAGAATGAAGAAGTCAAATCTATATTGCCGCTTTGAACACCTATTATCAACATTAATAACTGTTTAAGATAATCAGGGAATCTAGCAATGAAATAATTACACAGGCCAAAAACAGACTGTTTTTTATATCTAGGATTTTAGAATTGATTTTAGCCACAGTTGGGGCATTGAATCAAGAAGTGAAATCAGTCTTCCTCTATCTGCTCTTCTTTTTTTTTATCATTGTTGTTTAACATGCACTTCTACGTGAAATGTGCATTGGTAACTCTGGTTTGTGCACATCTAAATCACATGTACGAGGATTGGTTCCTGCAGGTTTGCCCTATTGCCGGTCTGCTTTCTAATTAGTTTCAAGAATGTCCACCAGATGGAGTTGGAGGTTACTGTGTGAGCTCTGGCCGTCCAGGCCTGAGCGAGAATGACATCGCTTGATCTATGCTATAGTTTATTGCACTAGTGCAGTTGAACAGAAATAATATAAGTTAAAATAGAAGAAGTTTCGTAAATCTCTTTGATGGTTTTTGTTACATATGCAGAGAATAAACACTGAAAGGAAACCGAATACCTATTATTGACTTCGTAAGACTTTTGCAATAAATTTGTAAAACGTGTACAGAACATTTACAATTGTGGACTACCGGGAAACGAAAACGTCTGAAACTTAAGTCACTCCGATACCTGTTGTTTGTGAGAACTGGTGTTGTCCCTCTGATACTAATGATGATGACAGTGATTAAGCCGGTACAGCATTAATTACTCAGGGTTTAAACTAGGATGAGTTAATAACGCACCAGAGATCTCAAGGGAAACTAGCAATGACGTAATTACACAGGCCAAGAACAAAATGTTTTTTTATATCTAGGATTTTAGAATTGATTTTAGCCACAGTTGGGGCGTTGAATCAAAAAGTGAAATCAGTCTTCCTCTATCTGCTCTTATTCTTTTGATCATTGTTGTTTAATATGCACTTCTACATGAAATGTGCATTTGTAACTCTGGTTTGTGCACTTGTAATCCACATGTATGAGAATTGGTTCCTGTAGGTTTGCACTATTGCGGGTCTGCTTTCTAATTAGTTCCAGGAATATCCACCAGATGGAGTTGGAGGTTACTGTGTGAGCTAGGCCGTGCAGGGCTGAGCGAGAATGACGTCGCTTGATAATTCAGTTAGGAAACGTCTATGTTGTAGTTTTTTACACTTGTGTTGTTGAACAGAAATAATATAAAATAAAGTAGAAGATGTTGCGTAAATCACCTTGATGGTTTTTGCTACATATGCAAAGAATAAACGCTGAAAGGAAACCGAAAACCTATTATTGACTTTGTAAGGCAATAAATCTGTAAAACTTGTACAGAACATTTACGATTGTGGACTACCGGGAAATGAAAACTTCTAAAAAAAAGCCACTCCAAAACCTGTTGTTTGTGAGGACTAGTATTGTCCCTCTGATACTAATGACAATGACAGTGATTATGCGGGTACGGCATTAATTCCTCTGGGTTTAAACTGGGATGAGTTAATAACCCACCAGAGATCTCAAGCTGGAGCTCATTTTTAGATGATTTCTGATAACAAAAACATTACACACGATGCGTCACATACAAAATCTTGAAAGTCAATTCAGCTAACAACTATGCCCAATAAGATTTGGGATGCATACAGTTCTATGTAACACAAAATTTTTGTCCAAAATGTTCTAGAATTTCCTTTGTCAAAATAATTATTAGTACGACATCTGTTTTTACAAACAGTGGCGATTTATGCAAAAATTATACCTTTTTGTGGTTATATATTCCTGTAGCAAAATTTAGAAATATAAAAATCCACCATGTCCCAAGATTTGTTTACATATTGCAGGTTTAAATTATTAAGTCAAGTGGAAATTTTCTGGTGAAGTTAATTACAGTTTTTGAATACACTCAAGACTATTGTCTGATAAACAATCAATTACTTTTTTCTATAGCTCATATGACATTTGGAATTTTGGTGAGAAACTGTCATATACGGGAAAAATGTATATATGAAATGAAATCCAATAAAAACCTTTAAGGTTAACAATATATTTAAATATAGACTGCTGTAAAGTGAAATCTGTAGGATAACCAGTTTTCATAATTTTATGTCTTCATGGTTTAACTCGCACTAAAGAGGTACCTATATAAGAGTCGTAAATCTCATACTATACGATCTAAATCGGTATAAATGTTAAACAAATGGATGTCGAATCGTATCTTTCGGTTGTGCCCAGGCTGGTGTCGTAACGACCAGTTGATCCAGGAAGCCCTTCATTTTTATTTTTTATATTCTCAAGAAGACAATCTCGTGTTCGGCACGATATTAGTGAACACCTGAGGAAATAGGTCTTCCTGAATGTGTTCTAGATGATTTTCTTGTGTTTGCGCACAGCTCAAAGCAAGTTTGAAATTTGTACTAATACACAATGGTAACAAATTTAGTTCAATGCCAGCTGATCCCTCAAGGGAAATGAAATAAGAACATAAAACCATAGTTTTGATCTTTGAGAAGATTAAGTCTCATAAACATCAATGAATGCTAAACTTTCTCTTCTCGTGACTCTGGAATAGCAGAGAAAAAACACATCACAGTGTTGGAAAAGAACGGCCAAATAGAGAAAACATGTTCGGAGGGAGGAATAATGTCATTAACGACCCCTTCATTGAATCATATCAAGTTGTGCCTATTGAAGCAGTTTGTAAAGGCTTTTGATAAGAACGAGCCACGGTTTGAATATATAGCGAAAAACGTCTGAGCTGAGAACGGAAAAATTCAGGCACAAATATTTGATGATCCACAAACAATGCAACTCTGCATATGAAAACTGCCGAGGAACGCTACCAAGGAAGATCGGATATGCACGTGATGGCAGTTTGCTGCTGGAATTTAAAAATGGACCGCTTCATAATATATTCAAGAATGTCATGGAAAAGAAGTTTCCTAAATGTTCAGGGACTGGATGTTATCATCAATGACTTTTTTATTTAGGATATAATAATATTTATATAATACAATAACAACATTATTGTTTCCTTTTTTATCCATGGACTTATATTTAAACAGTATAACATATATTTCACTAAAATCTTGTATTTTAGAATTTTGAGCTCCTTGGAGAATATTAACTAATTGTTTGAAATGAGGGCATCAAATTCTTAGAAAATCAACTCAAAACACTCTACCGTTATGCAAATAAATAGCATTTTACACGAGTCTTAATGCTATCGTTTTCAGTCAAGACTAGTTAATGCAATTGTAGTAAGAAACTTCAAAGTTGTAGCATTTTAAACATTTCATAGGATTGTTTGCCAGGTAATTGTTACACTGATAATAATCTATGTTTTTACTCGTGAGTATTAACTTTTGCTCTGTGGTAATGAAGGTTAGAATGTAACGTACCTTGAATCGGAATTATTACAAAGGGGCACTATCTTACTTGAAAGGACAGTTTAGAAAGTTGGTCATAACCTTGTTCAAGGAGCTGTAATATCATTTGCATGTAATGAGTTAGAGAAACATGAGGAGTTGTTAATCTTCCTGAACGAGAGTCCAATGTTTCCATGGCTGCACCACATCGTACATAAAATACAATGTGGAATGCTGATGTGCTGCTATTATTTTTTATTATCTGTTGTTGGATTCTGCTGAAAGAACAAGTTTTGAAGTACTCGAACATGTTGGGTTGGCTACACCAAAAATAGCTACCTCACGTGAACTGGCCAATGCGAAGGCTGTCTTGATGAAAGAAAACCTTATAAACTACACAGAGCGCATCCTTCGCGTTCACCAAATTTCATTAATAAAACGCAGCGGTGTGATGAAGTGGGATGACCTGACAGAGATTCGAACCACTGTCCTCCTGACTGTGAGTCCTGTGTCTTCCCACTTCGCCACCTCGCTGGGTTTGTACTTTCGTCTAAGGAAAGGAGTATTCTCCTACACAGATATGTGGACGTGATTGCGCATGCGCGCGTTTCTGTGTGTGCGCGTGTGCGTGTGTACGTGTGTGTGTGTGTGTGTGTGTGTGTGTGTGTGTGACTGTGAGCTCGTGGTCATGTGCTCGGCGGAAGGCGGGCTGGGGCGACGGTAGCAGACGCGAACGCGTACCTCCAGGAACGTTACGACGCTTTCTCGTGTGTCGGATAGCCAGATGACGGATTTACTACCGTTCCTGTTCCCTTGAACAATCTTATAGTACACAGCCATCTCTGCAGAAGCAGAGAAAGAAGGAGGAACTTCGTAACTTGGTCATTTCTAGCACTAGTCTATATCTACATCTAGAGGGCGTGGACACAAATATGGAACAACGTAAAGTACATCTTACCACGCCTAACGCGGCGAAGGAAAAAGCAGCTTCTAGTCATCACAGAACGGCGAAATACAGGTTCTGTGCCGTTTTCAGGGGAATCTTATACCATTGTTCCTGAAAAATATTGGGAACGTCAGGTAGTGATGAAGGAAGTGAGTAGTGATCACGTACACTTCATTCCCAATTTGACGATGAAGGCTGAATATTGCTGAGATCTGTCACTGTGGTGGCCAGGGGAGATGCGACAACTCAATCTCTTGGTCACAAACCAGTCCTGGACTATGTGAGCTGTGCGAATAGGAACCATGTCTTCTTGGAACACAGCATCTACATCTACATCTACATGATTACTCTGCTGTTCATAAGAAAGTGCCTGGCAGAGGGTTCAATGAACCATCTTCAAGCTGTCTCTCTACCGTTCCACTCTCAAACGGTGCGCGGGAAAACGAGCTCTTAAATTTTTCTGTGTGAGCCCAGGTTTCTCATATTTTATCGTGATGATCATTTCTCCCTATGTAGGTGGGTTCTCGCGATCGGAGTAGCAAACTGGTGATTTAAATATCATGAGAAGATCCCATCGTAACAAAAACCGCCTTTGTTTTAATGGTTGCCACAATTCACGTATCATGTCTGCGGCACTATCTCCCCAACTTAGTGGTAATACAAAACGAGCTGCCCTCTTTTATACCTTTTCGATGTCATCCGGCAGTCCCATCTGATGCGGATCCCACACCACACAGAAACATTCCAGAACAGGGCGGACATGCGTGGTGTAAGCAGTCTCTTTAGAAGACCTGTCGCACCTTCTAAGTGTTCTGCCATTGAATCTCAGGCTTTGGTTGGCTCTACCCACCACATTATCTATGTGATCGTTCCAATTTAGGGTATTTGTAATTGCAATCCTTAATTATTTAGTTGAATTTACATCCCTCAGATTTGTGTGACTTCCGCGAAACGAAATTCAGCGGATTTCTTTTAGTACTCATGGGAATAACTTCACATTTTACTTTACTCAGGGTCAATTGCTACGGTTCGCACCATACAGATTCCTTATCTAAATCATTTTGTAATTTGTTTTGGTCATCTGATGACTTTACAACACGGTAAATGACAGCATCATCTGCAAACAATCTAAGACAGCTACTGAGATTGTCTTTTATGTCGTTAATACAGATCAGGAAAAATAGAGGGCCTATAACACTGCCTAGGGGAACGCCGGATATTATTTCTGTTTTATTTGATGTCTTTCCGTCTATTACTACGAACTGTGACATTTCTGACAGGAAATCACGAATCCAATTGCACAACTGATGCGATATTTCATAGCCATGCAGTTACGTTAGAAGACGATTGTGAGGAACGGTGTCGAAAGCCTTCTGGAAACTTAACAATATGGAATCAATTTGAAATCCCCTGTCGATAGCTCTCATTACTTCATGACTATAAAGAGCTAGTGTGTTTCAAAAGAACGATATTTTCTGAATCCGTGCTGAATACGTGTCAAAAATGGTTCAAATGACACTGAGCACTATGGGACTTAACAACTGAGATCAACAGTCCCTTAGAACTTAGAACTTCGTAAGACCTAACTAATCTGAGGACATCACACACATCCATGCCCGAGGCAGGATTCGAACCGGCGACCGCAGCGGCCGCGCAGTTCCAGACTGTAGGGCCTAGAACTGCTTGGCCACAGTGGAAGGCAGCTACGTGTCAATAAAGCGTTTTCTTCGCGGTACTTCATAATGTTCGAATACAGTATATGTTCCAAACCCCTACTGCAAGCCGACGTTAGTGATATGGGCCTGTAATTGAACGGATTACTCCTGCTTCCTGTTTTGGGTATTGGTGTCACTTGAGTAATTTTCCAGTCTTTAGGTACGGATCTTTCTGTGAGCGAGCGGGTGTATATAATTGCTAAATATGGAGCTATTGTATCAGCATACTCTGAGACGAACCTGACTGGTCTACTATCAGGACTGGAAGCCTTGCTTTAATTAAGTGATTCTAGCTGCTTGGCGACTGCGAGGATATCTATTCCTATGTTTCTCATCTTGGCAGCTGTTCTTGATTGGAATTCAGGAATATTTACTTTGTCTTCTTTGTTGAAGGTGTTTCGGAAAATCGTGTTTAATAACAGTTCTTCAGTGGCACTGTAATCAGTTACTTCACCGTTGTTATCGCGTAGTGAAGGTATTGATTGCGTCTTGCCACTGGTGTGCTTTAAGTACGATCAGAATTTCTTTGGGTTTTCTGCCTTATTATTTGTCCAGGATTATTTAATGCTAAGAGGTCAAGTATGCTTTCACAAGCATTTACGCTTCGAGTGGGCGTATGAACTAATTGTTCAAAATAATTTTCTGAGAAAGCCCCAGTACAATTTCGGATGACGTTTTATGCCTGCTGCAGTTTTAACGTATAATTTTTCGAGCATATCGAGGGTAGAATAATGTCACCACCGACTATTACTGTATGAATAGGGTACCTATTTTAAATGAGACTCAAGTTTTCTTTGAACTGTTCAGCAACTGTGTGTTCTGAGCCGATGGGTCGGCAAAACGACCAAATTAATAAATGGTTCTAATGGCTCTGAGCACTATGGGACCTAACATCTGAGGTCATCAGTCACCTAGAACTTAGAACTACTTAAACCTAACTAACCTGAGGACAGCACACACATCCATCCCCGAGGGAGGATTCGAACCTGCGACCGTAGCGGTCGCGCGGCTCCAGACAGAAGCGCCTAGAACCGCTCGGACACTGCGGCCGGCCCCAATTGATAGTTTAGTCAAGTTGTCAAGTATAACCTCTACCCATACTATTTCGCAGCAACTATGTATTTCTATTTCACTACAAGGCAAACTACTTTTCACAGCAATAAATACTCCACCACCAATTGTATTTAACCTATCTTTTCTGGAAACTACTAGATCGTTAGAAAAAATTTCTGCTGAACTTGTTTCCGACTTTAGCCAGCTTTCTGTACCTATAACTATTTGAGCTTCAGTGCTTTGTATTAGGGCTTGGAGCTCTGGTTCTTTCCCAACATAGCTACGACAATTTACGACCACAATACCGATCGTTTCAACAATTGACTTACTGTGTTTTACCTGCCCCATTTTAGACAGACGTCCTTTCTGTGGTTCCCTGAGTCCCCCTAATCTCAAAAAACCGCCCAGCCCTTCCGCACAGCCTCCGCTACCCGTGTAGCAGCTTGCTGTGTGTAGTGGTCTGCTGACCTATTAAGCGGAACCCGGAAACCCACCACCCGAACGTGCAAGTCAAGGAATCTGCAGCCTACACCGTCACAGAACCCCCTGAGCCTCTGATTCAGTCCCTCCACTCGGCTCTGCACCAAAGGACCACAGAGCGGTACATCGACGATGCTGCAGATCACTATTGGAGAACAAATATTGTACCATGAAATGGATCTGATCAGACGAAATTGACACACAATGCTTCACAGTAATGTGACCTTGCAGAGTAACCATGGGGTCCGAGGAATACCAGTGTGTGGCTGACCGAATTATCACCGTACCCTCGGCATGTTTCGCTCTTGACAGCAAGCTGTCTGTATTGTAGGCTGGGCACATGCATATGCCAGACATTAGCTCAGGCAGAAATTGGAAACAGTGTAAAACAAGACTCAGCCAACCAAATGACTTTCTTCCATTGCTCCATATTTAAGGTTTTATGCCTTCAGTACCACATTTTCGTGTTACACCCACTACAGTCGCTAATGCTTGGTTTTGAAATTCCACATCGGCCTGCAGTTCTCTCCTTATGAAGACCCCTTCCTGGATTTTGGTGCTGACAGGGTACTCGAGTGCGATATTGAGTTCTGCAGTGACTATTATAGCTTTTGTCCTCTTATTTTCCGTCACAGTCCTCTTTAATGATGATCTGCGGTGGTTACTCAACACACACTTTCGTTCGCATTGTGACTAAGAGGCCGCGTTTCCACTCTATCGGTATTCGGTATAAATCTTAGATACGGTGCCTCATGAAACACCAACCACTTCAGCTACTTGGTAACGGAAGCAAATACATAAAATCACCAACAATCTGGCCATGTATGAATTCACTTACCTCTGACATAACACACTTATAGCTATACAAAACACTCTTCTGGCCATGACTGACACGTGCAACGTATTAAGGGCATTGCACAGGTGCCGTTCGTGATCAAATACAACAGCTAATCCAGCAGGTTTGGCTAGCATCTGCATATCTGTTCAAGAATGCTTTGTATTTCTCGCAGTGTTTCCATGTTTTTGTCCAACACCCGTATATCTACATCCACTGTCTAACCCCTGTATATCTACATCTATACTCTGCAAACCACTATGAAATGTATGGTAGAGTGTACTTCCACCTGGCCTGTGTGGACGAGCGGTTCTAGGCGCTACAGTCTGGAACCGCGCGACCGCTACGGTCGCAGGTTCGAATCCTGCATCGGGCATGGATGTGTGTGATGTCCTCAGGTTAGTTATGTTTAAGTAGTTGTATGTTCTACGGGATTGATGACCTCAGAAGTCAAGACCCATAGTGCTCAGAGCCATTTGAACCATTTGGTAGTTCCAACTGAACTAATTAGGGTCTCTTCTCCTTCCATTCTCGTACAGATTTCGAGTAAAATGACTGTTAATACGCCTTTATACTCTCTGTAGTTAATCTTGTCCACTCGATCTCTATAGCGGCATTGTAGTATATTCCAAAATTCGTCTACTAAAACTGGTTCCTGACACTTTGTATGTAGGTGTCTGCCAGTCCAGTTTCTCCAGAACTTCCGTGACCTGTCCTACATGGTTACTACGCAATTCAGACTTAAGTGCCTGGCAGAGGTTTCATCGAACCATTTTCATACTACTTCTCTACCATTCCACTCTTGAATGGCGCGGAGAAAAAGGAACACCTAAACCTTTCCGATTGAGCTCTTATTTCTCTTATTTTATTATAATGATTATTTCTCCCCACGTAGGTGGGTGTCAAAAAAAGATTTTCGCGTTCGTAAGAGAAAGATGGTGATTGAAATTTCGTAAATAGATTTCGCCGCAAAGAGAACCGCCTTTGTTTCAGTGACTGCCACCCCAACTCGCGTATCGTATCAGTGTCACTCTCACCCCTATTGCGCGATAACACGAAACGAGCTGCCCTTCTTTGCACTTTTTCGATGTCCTCCGTCAATCCCACCTGGTAAGGATCTCACACCACGTAGCAATATTCCAGCAGAGGACGGACAAGTGTAATGTAGGCTGTCTCTTTAGTGGGTTTGTCACATCTTCTAAGTGTTCTGCCAACAAAGCACAGACTTTGTTTCGCCCTCCCCACCATATTATCTATGTGGTCTTTCCGATTTAAGTTGCTTGTAGTATTTAGTGGAATTGACAGCCCTTAGATTTGTGCGATTTATCGTATACCAAAAATTTATTGGATTTCTTTTAGTACCCATGTGGGTGACGGCGCACTTTTCTCTGTTTAGTGCCTATTGCCACTTTTCGCGCCATGCAGAAATTCTCTGTAGATCATTTTGTAATTAGAATTGATCGTCTGATGATTTTACTGGACGGCAAATTACAGCATCATCTGTAAACAATCTAAGGGGGCTGCTCAGATTATCACCTAAATAGTTTATGTAAATCAGGAACAGCAGAGGGCCTATGACACTGCCTTGGGGATTGCCAGGTATCACTTCAGTTGTACTCGATGATTTACCATCTATCACTGCGAACTGTGACACTAGAGCAATATTCTAGGAAGAGTCGTATGAGTGTTGTGTAAGCAGTCTCATTTGAAGACTGAGTACTTCCTAGTATTCTACCAATGAAACGAATTCTGTGCTCTGCTTTGCCTACAGCGCAGCAAATGATACGGAATTATTCAGTTTACAGGGTACCTATATGTGACGACTGTTTACATTAATGAACACATTTATTTTGTCGTACTCACTCAACTACATTTAAAAATATTTCCTTTCTCAGGCTACCGGATTTTAAAGAGAAGTTCGCCCATGAAGTAGAACTGGGTTGTCCAGGGAAGATGATTATAATTTTTATTTAAATCTTGCTGCGCTACCTGTCAGATATATTACGCTATTGTGCAAACGATCAAAAATTTTTTTGTAGGGCATTGAACTCCTTTGTGAGCCACTGACTGCTTTAATAACAGTTAATAAAGTACATTTTTTCCTATTGTTTTTTAGATGTGTAAATCACTATTCTTCTCAAATTGTGGTTGATTATTTATGACGAATTTGTGACATCACAGTTAAAACTGAAGTGATATCAGGTGTTCCCCATGGAAGCGTCCTGGGACCTCTGCTGTTCCTGATCTATATAAATGACCTGGGTGACAATCTGAGCAGTTCTCTTAGGTTGTTCGCAGATGATGCTGTAATTTACCGTCTAGTAAGGTCATCCGAAGACCAGTATCAGTTGCAAAGCGATTTAGGAAAGCTTGCTGTATGGTGTGGCAGGTGGCAGTTGACGCTAAATAACGAAAAGTGTGAGGTGATCCACATGAGTTCCAAAAGAAATCCGTTGGAATTCGATTACTTGATAAATAGTACAATTCTCAAGGCTGTCAATTCAACTAAGTACCTGGGTGTTAAAATCACGAACAACTTCAAAGATTGCCAAAGATTGCCAAAGATTGCGTTTCATTGGCAGGACACTTAGAAGATGCAACAAGTCCACTAAAGAGACAGCTTAAACTACAACTGGTTCGTCCTCTGTTAGAATATTGCTGCGCGGTGAGGGATCCTTACCAGGTGGGATTACGGAGGACACCGAAAGGGTGCAAAAAAGGGCAGCTCGTTTTGTATTATCACATAATAGGGGAGAGAGTGTGGCAGATATGATACGCGAGTTGGGATGGAAGTCATTAAAGCAAAGACGTTTTCGTCTCGGCTACATCTATTTACGAAATTTCAGTAATCAACTTTCTCTTCCGAATGCGAAAATATTTTGTTCAGCCCAACCTACATAAGTAGGAATGATCATCAAAATAAGATAAGACAAATTAGAGCTCGAACAGAAAAGTTTAGGTGTTCGTCTTTCCCGCGCGCTGTTCGGGAGTGGAATGGTAGAGAGATAGTATGATTGTGGTTTGATGAACCCTCTGCCAAGCACTTAAATGTGAATTGCAGAGCAATCATGTAGATGTAAATGTAGATGTAAAATGCACAGCTCCTTGAAGAAGTACCTACATGACGACCGTGTGTGAACATCACTTATTATTACTTATTATTCTTAATGCTCGCTTTTGGACAATCAGTACCTTATTTCTAACTGGTAATGTCCCAAGAAAATTACTACACGAGCCATTATTCAGAGTAAATACGCAAAATATGTTAGTATGTTGTTTCCAAGAGTAGCAATTATACGAAGAACGAAAGTAGCTTAATTTAACCGTTTGAGAAACTGAGCAAAACGGTTCTTCCAGTTCAAGTTTTCATCAGTATGTAGACCGAAAATCTGAAGCATTCTACCCCGTTTTCCGACTGCTGTTCTTGTGCCACGCCTATTGTTCATATTACTCTGTTTATTGTACAGAACTGAATATAGTGTATTTTCCCAAAAATTTAGGGAGAGTCCAATTTCCGAGAATCAGTTAATAACCCTTTGAAAAACATCATTAACAATGTCTTCTGGTGCTTTCCCTTTAATGCCATTTCTTAAAACACAAGCATCTTCTGCAAAAACGTACAAGTTTTGCGATCAACTTTGATTCCACAAGGAACTGTTGCGCACAGGGACCGTAGACTACAAGGAAGGAGACAAACACAGCACTCAGTCGCATTTCCATTTCTTTTCTTACTCTTGCATATGCGAAGAGCCGGCCGCGGTGACCGAGCGGTTCTAGACGCTTCAATCCGGAACCGCGCGAGTGCTACGGTCGCAGGTTCGAATCCTGCCTCGGGCATTGATGTGTGTGATGTCCTTAGGTTAGTTAGGTTTAAATAGTTCTACATTCTTGAGGACTGATGACCTCAGATGTTAAGTCCCATAGTGTTCAGGGCCATTTGAACCATATGTGAAGACGGCTACTTAGAGCCGAAATCTAGGTATGCAATTAATAAAACTAATGGGTCGCAAATGATTGCCGTGTGTCTCTTCTTCCTTAAATACTCCGATCATGCCGTTTCATTCCTTCAAAACCTGTTACATCCAAGTATTTGCATGTGTTGACAGATTCCAATTAAGACTCGTTGATATTGTAGTTACAAAATACTGCATTGTTTTCTTTTTGCTAAGTACGTAATTTTGCATGCTTAGGATTTGAAGCAAGTGTCCAGGTGTTCATCACTCTGAAATTCTATCAAGATTAGTCTGAGTATGTGTGGACCGTGTTTCAGGCAGCTCTTAATTGTAAATAACTACACCATCTGCAAAATGTCTGAGGTTACCGTCAATATTTTCTGCACTGTCATTAATTTTCAACATGAACAGCAAGGGCAGCATCACAATTTGCTGGGGAACAGGGTGTCCCAGGGGGAATGGTCAATATTTAGGGATGTTACTGGAACGATCGTTTGAAGCAAAAAACTTCACACAGGCATATGCCCTATTCCCAATGGTTTTCGAGACACAACACGTTTAATCAACATCGTTATTTATTTTCTGTGTTCTTCAATAAATTGTCAGCATCACCCATGTACAATAGGTAGTAAATATTACATTATTAGTTTAACAAAGTATTAGCTCAAAAATATGTTTTTTAGCACATTCATCTAAAAGTATTATCGTACACGTTACATCACAGCTGATGTACGGTGCAGAATCAGTAATCGAGTATCGCAGCGCCAACTTCAATGCATTTGTTCACTCTTGGAGAACATGTCGTTTTGCCTGTCAGTGCCTCAGCACGTTCCCTAATGAGGATAGCAGTGTCTATGATGCGACCATGCGGTTCATCTCTCGTACATATCTTTCGCTTGTACATCTGAAACTTCCTCAAAACTCAAAGTCAAAACTCTAATGACGTAATAACTGGCGATCTATGTGGCCAGTTAATTGAAGTACTACGACCAAGCCAGCGACTAGGGAAGTGCCGCTGAGAAGTTTTCTCATACGTCTGGTAAAATGTAGAGGGTCTCCATAATGCTGGAAGTAAATTGCACTCCGACTATGTAAGAGAATGTTCTCAAGCTTTCAACATGCAAATCATTCTGCCTTCTTATTTGCTCTTCTAAAATGAATGAACCTATCAGCATATTACCGATCGTGTCAGACCAAACAGTGA
Organism: Schistocerca piceifrons; assembly: GCF_021461385.2. Classification (NCBI taxonomy): domain Eukaryota; kingdom Metazoa; phylum Arthropoda; class Insecta; order Orthoptera; family Acrididae; genus Schistocerca; species Schistocerca piceifrons. The sequence continues at coordinate 224,831,029 of NC_060149.1, forward strand.
TCGTAAAAAGGACTTGTAAATTGGTTTCTACTGTAGCGTGCAGATTTTTGTGCGGCCATCGAAAATTATGTGTTGTTGATTAAATTCCATATAGACGTGTCTACATGGGCAAAAACTATTAATGGAAGCAAATGAGGATTGTCATGTAACCAGTGACAATATTCAATTACGATGCTATTGTCGCTATTATGAAGATTGTGAAAAAATAGTATGTAGAATGGGTAAAAGTAGCCAGGGAGGGCGACGACACAGGCAACTGCGACAGCGGCGCTTCCCAGGGGAGTGACACGCCAGAAGGCGACCTGGCTGCTATTTGCTGTGCGGTTGTGCGTGGGTCTGAATCCATGCCCCTCAGATAGGTGACAGACGGCGGCTGACGTTATGACGTCGAGTCCCTCCCTGGGTCTCATCATTAGCGGCAGCAGACAGGAACAGCAAGTCAGCAGGTCTATGTCGCCAAGTCTCACAAAGGACCCAGTGTGGCGGCAGACACAGCCTGGTCTCGAACCATAGGCTGCTGCTGGCGCTGCCCAGTCGTCTGATTGGCCAGTGGTGCTCCAGCATTGTAGTGCAGCTACGCAGCAATTACCAAGTCCCTGACTGGAATAACGGCATATCCTCAAATTCAGCCTCATTTATACACCATTACTGCCCATTTCTTGCTCTAAAACCTGGTGGCTAGTCACACTGCCCATAACAGAGAGACCTGCTTCAGTGCAGTGGCAATGACCCAATTGCTACATCAGTATGAATTACCACGAAGGAAACTGTCTATTGACACACAGTCAGCATGGCTTTAGAAAAGATCGTTCCTGTGAAACACAACTAGCTCTTTATTCACATGAAGTGCTTAGTGCTACTGACAAGGAATTTCAGATCGATCCCATATTTCTGGTTTTGCGGAAAGTTTTAGAAACTGTACCGCACAAGCGGCTTATAGTGAAATTGCGTGCTTATGGAATATCGGCTCAGTTATGTGACTGGATTTGTGATTTCCTGTCAGAGAGGTCACAGTTCGTAGTAATTGACGGAAAGTCATCGAGTAAAACAGATGTGATTTCTCGCGTTCTCCAATGTAGTGTTATAGGCCCTTTAATGTTCCTTATTTATATAAACGATTTGGGAGACAACCTCAGCAGCCGTCTTAAGTTCTTTGCAGATGACGCTGTCGTTTATCGAATAATAAAGTCACCAGAAGATAAAAACAAATTGCAAAACGATTTTAAAAAAATATCTGAATGATGCGAAAATTGGCAGTTGACCCTAAATAACGAAAAGCGTGAGGTAAACCACATGAGTGCTAAAAGGAATTCGTTAAACTTCGGTTACACAATAAATCCGTCTAATCTAAAAGCCGTAAATTCAACTAAAAGTATAGGTATTACAATTACGAACAATTTAAACTGGAAGGAACACATAGAAAATATTGTGGGGAAGGCTACCAAAAGACTGCGCCTTATTGGCAGGACACTTCGAAAACGTAACAGAACTACTAAGGTGTGGGATCCTTACCAGATAGGACTGACGGAGTACATCGAAAAAGTTCAAAGAAGGGCAGCACGTTTTGTATTATCGCAAAATATGGGAGAGAGTGTCACAGAAATGATAAGAATTTTGACTCGACAAAATTAACAGAAAGGCGTTTTTCGTAGCGGCGGAATCTTTTTACGAAATTCCAGTCTCCAACTTTCCCCTCCTAATGCGAAAATATTTTGTTGACACCGACCTACATAGGGAGAAACAATCACCCCGATAAAATAAGGGAAATCAGAGCTCGTACGGAAAGATATAGGTGTTTGTTCTTTCCCCACGCTATACGAGATTGGAATAGTAGAGAATTGTGATGGTGTTTCGATTAGCCCTCTGCCAGGCACTTAAACGTGATTTGCAGAGTATCCTTGTAGATGTAGAGGTAGAATCTTTGCTGCGTGGGGCAATTCACCATTGCGCTAAGCTATACTTGCTTCACAACTCACTTACGCATCTCTTATTCTGCCCTATTTTTTGACGTAGCATGGCTGTTGGCCAGCGCTGTCACTATAATACTCCGTGGTGGCCTCCATGCTACTTTCAGCGCTTACAATAAAGATTTAAAACTTTTACCAGAATTCTGCGTAGTATCACTACGCAGTGTAGTAGGAGTAACACCACCTTCATTCTGTATAAATGGGTTTCCCATTCAGAATGTTGTTTCCTAGTGAGATGATCGTGTTACGCCTCACGTACGAACAGAAACGTCTACCAGCACGTGTCAGAGTTCGACAGTGGCAGCATCGTGAACATTCGAAACAGTGGTTTATCGTTCCGCGATATCACTATTTGCCTTGGTTGTCATCCCACGATTGTCACGTGATACGGAATTAATGCATTCAGTAGATTCCTATTCAGCGACATGAGGGATCGCAACAATCACATATGTCTTGGGCCGAGGGACATGCATATTCATTCAACTGTGCAGGATCACAAAGTAAAGTTACATGCCAAGTACCAGGAAAAAGGTTTGCTTACTACACTACAAGTATAAACGCGGAGAGTGAGGTGACGTCTCAAGCACTACGGACTATCAGTGCAGAATCCATTGCTGCTGCAACCCTTGACACAGCAGCAGAGGGAGGTGTGGTGACAACACTGGACACAGGAGTGGCGCCATGACACTCTTTCTGCGTATACCATCACGGTTTTCAGCTTTCCCATCATTGTCATACATGCTCCAATACCTGGCATCGTGCTATTGAAGACTAGTGGGTACAGGAAATATCTACTTCTAGCTCTCATAGCCGGTAACTTGGACAGCAGCCGTTACATTTTCGACTCCTTAAACCCAGTGATATTGCCTTATATTTGAGGTCTCCAAAACGTTATGTTTCACCAAGACTATGCAAGACGGCATGCAACCACACTGTCCAAACCTACCTCTATACAGAGAGCGTACAACTGTAGTCCTGGCCAACACGTTCTCCAGATCTCTCGCCCATTGAATACATTTGGTCACGGGTTGCCAAGAGACTAGGATGCTTGCACTTGACACTACAATTGGCATGTAACTGAAGCAGCATAGAGTGTTGCACCCATACCACTCACACAAGCTCAGTTCAACTCAAAGCCCAGCCAAATGAGAGCTATTGTTGCTGCCAGAAGTGGCAATTCTGTGTACAGCTTGCGCCACTAATATTAATCTGACCACCTGAGAAAAGTCTGAATGAACATGTTTTGCAGCGTGAGATGTGTAGAAAGGGTCAGTGAGGTTCTAGGGGTACAGAGAGGGATGTGGAGTCATGCCGACTCCAGGGCCATAGCCAGCTGGGTTTCTCGGTTGAGGTTCCATGGTGGGATCGAGCTGGTCCCACAGATTCTCAACTAGGTTCAATCCGGAGAGGTTGGCGGACAGGGGAGAACAGTATACTCATCCCGGTGCTCCTCGAAACACGCACATACACTGCAAGCTGCAGGTAGGTGGCATCGAGTCAAGGAAAAACTAAATTCATGAAGGGAACAGATGGATATAAGTATTTTGTTGAAATATTGTGCCTCCAGGATGATGAGATTATCCAGGGAATGCCAGTGAAAACAGTGCCCAGATCATAACGCTCCCTCCTGGTTGCAGGATGTTTCGTTTTATACATTCCTATGAAACATAATACGTGATTCATCTGAAAAAGACAGCTGTCGAGACACTCAGTGACCGCCAGTTGAAGCATTGGCGTGGAAATCACAGCCTTTGCCGCCGATGACTTGCAGTCAGCATGGGTTGCTTGAACCAGCGACCTGCTCCAGGGCTCATACACAGCGAAGTTCGCTGAACGTTCGTTGAGGAGACACTGTTGCTACCTCCTTGGGTCATCTAGGTGGCCAACTGCTTAGCAGTTGCACGTCTATTCCCATATGCACAACTTCATAGCCGTCGTTCACCTCTGTTATGTATGGCCCGTGGTGCACCACAGATGCCTCAATGCCAGGTTTGGATGCTAAGTATACTTTAACCACAGTGGCACATGAACGGTTTACAAAAATAACCGTTTCGGAAATACTTCCTCCCTTGGCCCGAAAGCCAACGATCATTCCCTTTTGGGCATCATATAAATCACTCCATTTCCACATTGCGATAACAACTGCACTGTTTTCCACATTCCCCCGTCACTGCTGGTGGTGTCAGCTGTCACTTCATATCTTTGAGTGGTTATTGCATGTTGACGTGGAACATAGGCGGTGGTCACATTAATGTTACTGAACCGTGTAAAATTCGGAACCTGTATGCTTCCAAATCACCTACAGATTTATTCACGTATTTTTTCTACTACACTGTATAAGCACTATGAGTAAAATGTCATTATTTTCTATCCTTCCTGGTTAGCAGTTTCAATGGCCAGCAATGTATTTTCGATCGCTCTTACAATATGCTACAAGGATGTCATCAACTATTACCACTGGCAGATTCTGATTTCTATTCCAAAACAATGTAAGCATATATCTCCACAGCTGCAGGTGTTGCAAGTATGAAGCAAGTAATGGTTTCCCATGAATTAGCATTTCAGCACATACTGTGGTATCTAGCACTGCAGCTGTTTCCTACCTAGTGGAAGTGGAGCGTTCTGGTTTTGCATAGATATTAATTATACAACGAAACTAATTTTCTTCGAGAGAAGAGCAGTAGAAAGAAATAAGGAAATTTCAACAGCCCATCATTCTGTTTTGCACAGCGTGGTCACCAAAGATATTAACTAAACAAAGAAACTAGTCTTCGTACAACGAAATCGATGGAGACAGAACGGAACGTTGGGGCTCAAATCCTCAACGACGATGGTATGATTATGTACCGAATACTTCCTCAGTTAGAGAAGGATAGGGAAGAAATTCGTCTGCATCTCATTCAAAGATTCGTCCTGAAAAGTGCTAGATTCGATTCAAGTGAACCATAGACAACCTTAATCTGAGTGGACAGATCGAACTCTATTTCTACTTGAAGCAAATCTATTATCTTAGTAGAAATAAATTATTGTTCATTTAATACATCAGAATGATGAAATCAAATCTCTATTGGCGCTTTGCACACCTATTATCAACGTTAATAACTGGTACGCCATTTTAAGATAATCAGGGAAACTAGCAATGAAATAATTACACAGGCCAAAAACAAACTGTTTTTTATATCCAGGATTTTAGAATCGATTTTAGCCACAGTTGGGGTGTTGAATCAAAAAGTGAAATCAGTCTTCCTCTGTCCGCTCTTCTTTTTTTGATCATAGTTGTTTAACATGCACTTCTACATGTAATGTGCATTTGTAACTCTGGTTTGTCCACTTCTAAATCACATGTACGAGGATTGGTTCCTGTAGGTTTGCCCTATTGCCAGTCTGCTTCATAATTAGTTCCAGGAATATCCACCAGATGGAGTTGGAGGCTACTGTGTGAGCTAGGCTGTACAGGGATGAGCGAGAATGGTGTCGCTTAATAGTTCAGTTAGGAAACATCTATGTTGTAGTTTTTTGCACTTGTGTTGTTGAACAGAAATAATATAAGTTAAAGTAGAAGAAGTTGTGTAAATCACGTAGATAGTTTTTGCTACTTATGCAGAGATTAAACGCTGAAAGGAAACCAAAAACTTACTATTGACTTTGTAAAGTCTTTTGAAATAAATCTGTAAAACCTGTACAAAACATTTACGATTGTGGACTACTGAGAAACGAAAACGTCTGAATCAAAAGCCACTCCAAAACCTGTTGTTTGTGAGGACTGGTGTTGTCCCTCTGATACTAATGACGATGACAGTGATTATGGGGGTATGGCATTAATTCCTCAGGGTTTAAACTGGTATTAGTTAATAACCCACCACAGATCTCAAGCCATCAAAATAAGCTTCTGTATTACTGGCTTCCAACAAAAATGTACTAGATCAAGGAACCAAAGTTACGTTTTACCATACAACAGAAATAGTATGCTACCCTTCTTGCTCTTGAAATGGTTATCTGAGGCAAAATATCCCTGATGAGCCATTCCAATTGAAATAAATCGCTATTGTAACTATGTAATAGTTTTAGTTCAATGGAACATCATGAGAAAATGACTCTTTCAAGATATGATTAAACAATTTGTAGAATAAAGGTAAATACTCATTTTGTTTCAATGAGAAGCGGCAACATTCGCCTAATTTCCCAATCAACAAGACAAAAAAACGTAGTCTCATCTCCAAAACCACTTTTTACACAGAAGGAGCTCATTTTCACATGATTGCTGATAATAAAAACATTACACACGATGTGTGTCATACAGAAGCTTAAAAGTCAACTCAGCTAACAACTATACCTAATCTGATTTGGGATGCATACTGTTCTATGTAACACAAAATTGCTGTCTAAAATGTTCTAGAAATTCCTTTGTCAAAATAATTATTAGAACGACATTTGTTGTTACAAACAGTGGCGATTTATGCAAAATTATACCTATTTTTGTTACAAAAATGCGATTTGCAAAAGAAATTTTATATATTCCTGTAATAAAATTTAGAGATATAAAAATCCACCACATACTAAGATTTGTTTACATATTGCAGTATTAAATTATTATGTAAGCAGAAAACTGAAGACTATTGTCTGATAAACAATCAATTACGTTTTTCTACAGCTCATATGCCATTTGCAATTTTGGTGAGTACATGTCATATCCAGCATCCTGGATGCTGGAATGTGCAAGGTATTTCCACTAAAATAAATTTACTCCCTGCAGAACTTGACATGTTCAACATGGATGTTGTCGTACTCTCTGAAACAAAGAAGAAAGGCCAAGGAGAAGAAGAACTGGATAATTATGTACATATCTGGAGTGGGGTATCAAAAGCAGTAAGAGCCAAAGCAGGAGTCTCCATTATGATAAAGAAATCGTGGAAAGAAAGAATCACAAATTGGACATTCATCAATCAACGTATAATAACTGTTGAAATGACATTATTTGCTAGGGAAGTTGTGATTATTGGCGTATATGCACCCACGAACGACACAAAAGATAAGGAGAAAGATACATTTTGGGACACCCTCAGGGAGACTATTGAAAAAATCCCAAGAAGAAAGGAACTGATTATCATGGGAGATCTGAATGGAAGGGTAGGAATTAGAGAATCTTGTAGAATAGTAGGAAAACATGGAGAGGACGAATATAATGACAATGGAGAACGATTGATTGCAATTTGTGAACAATTTGAATTAAAAATTATCAACACATTTTTCAAACATAAGGACATTCATAAATATACTTGGCAACAGAACACCAAAGAACTTCGTTCTATAATAGATTATATTATCATTAGGCAAACAAGTAGTTTCAAGGCAGTAGACGTCAGATCTTATAGAGGAGCTCAGCGTGGATCAGACCACTATCTAGTTAAAATGAAGTCTTTCTGGCCATGGCAGAATGCAAGGAGTGATACAAGTAACATAAATAAAACGAACCAAACTGAGAATGATGAAAATTTACCTTTTAATATTGACAGCCTACAAGACGAAAGTATCAGAACACTCTTTGCGGCCAGGATGGAAAGGAAACTGGTAGAATCATTTGAAGGAAGTACAGAGGAAATATATGACTATATAAAAGCTAATGTGAAAATCATAGCAACAGAGGTGTTGGGTAGAAAAGATAGCAACCACAACCGTGCAGCAGAGTGGTGGTCAGAGGAAATAGAGGTCCTCGTTAGAGAAAAACGAAATGCGTTCCTTCAGTGGTTGAATGATAAATCAGAAGAAACAAGGTCAACTTCTTGCCAAATATTAATGAATTGTTTGCATTCAGGGGATCAAATTCTTAGAAAATCAGCTCAAAGTACTCCGGTGTTATGAAGATAAATAGCACTTTACACGAATCTTAATGCTATCGTTTTCAGTCAACACTAGTTAATTCAATTATTGTAAGGAACATCAAAGTTGGAACATTTTAAACATTTCAAAGGATTTTTAGCCAGCTCATTGTTACACTGATAATAATGTTTTTACTCATGAGTATTATCTTTTGCTCTGTGCTCTGTGGTAATGAATGTTAGAATTTAACGAACCTTGAATCAGAATTATTACAAAGGGGCACTATCTTACTTGAAAGGACAGTTTAGAAAATTGGTCATAACCTTGTTCAAGGAGCTGTAATATCATTTGCATGAAATGAGTTAGAGAAACATGAGGAATTGTTAATCTTCCTGAACGAGAGTCCAGTGTTTCCATGGCTGCACCACATCCTACATAAAACACAATGTTGAATGCTGATGTGCTGCACTAATTTTTTATTATCTGTTGTTGGATTCTGCTGAAAGAACAAGTTTTGAAGTACTCGAACATGTTGGGTTGGCTACACCAAAAATAGCTACCTCACGTGAACCGGCCAATGCAAAGGCTGTCTTGATAAAATAAAACCTTATAAACTGCACAGAGGGCGTCCATCGCATTCACCAAATTTCATTAATAAAACCCAGCGGGGTGATGAAGTGGGATGACCCCGAAGTCACAGTTAGGAGACCAGTGGTTTGTATCTCAGTCAGTACATCCACATTTAGGTTTCCTGCAGTCTTCTAAGCATAAGCTTAGACTGGAGAATGATGAGAAAGAAACCTACATGTAAATGCACTGACAGAGATTCGAACCACTGTCCTCCTGACTGTGAGTCCAGGATCTTCCCACTTCGCCACCTCGCTGGGTTTGAGCTTTTGTCTAAGGAAAGGAGTATTCTCCTACACAGAAATGTGGAAATGATTGCGCATGCGCGCGTGTCTGTGTGTGCGCGTGTGCGTGTGTATGTGTGTGTGTGTGTGTGTGTGTGTGTGACTGTGAGCTCGTGGTCATGTGATCGGTGGAAGGCGGGCTGGGGCGACGGTAGCGGATACGCGAAGGCGTACCTCCAGGAACGTTACGACGCTTCCTCGTGTGTCGGATAGCCAGATGACGGATTTACTACCGTTCCCGTTCGCTTGAACAATCTTATAGTACACAGCCATCTCTGGAGAAGCAGAGAAAGAAGGAGGAACTTCGTAACTTGGTCATTTCCAACAGTAGTCTATATCTATATCTACAGGGCGTCGACACAAATATGGAAAAACGTAAAGTACAACATCTTACCACGCCTAACGCGGTGAAGAAAAATCGTTGCAATTCTAAACAGCTTCTAGTCATCACAGAATGGCGAAGTACAGGTTCTGTGCGGTTTTCAGGGGAATCTTGTACCATTGTTCCTGCAAAATATTGGGAACTTCAGGTAGTGAAGATCGAAGTGAGTAGCGATCACGTACACGCCATTCTCAATTTGACGATGAAGGCTGAATAATGCTGAGATCTGTCACTGTGGTGGCCAGGGAAGATGCGACAACTCAATCTCTTTGTCACAAACCAGTCCTGGACGACGTGAGCTATGCGAACACGAACCATGTCTTCTTGGAACACAGCATCTACATCTACATCATTACTCTGCTGTTCACAAGAAAGTGCCTGGCAAAGGGTTCAATGAACCACCTTCAAGCTGTCTCTCTACCATTCCACCCTCGAACGGTGCGCGGGAAAACCGAGCCCTTACACTCTTCTGTGCGAGCCCTGATTTCTCTTATTTTATCGTGATGATCATTTCTTCCTATGTAGGTGGGTGCCAAGAGAATATTTTGGCAATCGGAGTAGAAAACTGCTATTGAAGTTTCATGAGAAGATCCCGTTGCAACGAAAAACGCCTTTGTTTTAATGATTGCAACTCCAATTCACGTATCATGTTTGTGGCACTATCTCCCCAACTTCGCGGTAATACAAAACGTGCTACGCTTCTTGGTACTTTTTCGATCTCATCGGCCAGTCCCATCTGATGCGAATCCCACACTACACAGAAATACTCCAGAATAGGGCGGACAAGCGTGGTGTAAGCAGTCTCTTTAGTATACCTGTCACACCTTGTTCTGCCATTGAATATCAGTCTTTAGTTGGCTGTATCCACAACATTATCTATGTGATCATTCCATTTTAGGATTCTGTAACTGCAATCCTTAATCATTTAGTTAAATTTAAACCCTTCAAATTTGTGTGACTTGCTGCGGAACGAAATTCAGTGGATTTCTTGTAGCAATCATGTGAATAACTTCACACTTTACTTTACTCAGGGTCAATTGCCACTTTTCGCATCATACATCTACCTTACCTAAATCATTTTGTAGTTCGTTTTGGTCATCTGATGACTTTACAAGACGGTAAATGACAGCATCATCTGCAAAACAATCTAAGGCGGCTACTGAGATTGTCTTCTATGTCGTTAATATAGATCACGAAAAATAGAGGGCCTATAACACTTCCTTGGGGAACGCCGGATATTATTTCTGTTTTACTTGATGTCTTTCCGTCTATTACGACGAACTGTGACCTTTCTGACAGGAAATCACGAATCCAATTGCACAACTGATGTGACATTCCATAGCCACGCAGTTAGGTCAGAAGACGATTGTGAGGAATGGTGTCGAAAGCCTTCTGGAAATCTAAAAATATGGAATCAATTTTACATCCCCTTTCGATAGCTCTCATTACTTCAGGAGTATAAAGAGCTAGTGTGTTTCAAAAGAACGATATTTTCTGAATCCCTGCTGACTACGTGTCAAAAATGGTTCAAATGACTCTGAGCACTGTGGGACTTTAACAACTGAGGTCATCAGTCCCCTAGAACTTAGAACTTCTTAAACCTAACTAACCTAAGGACATCACACACATCCATGCCCGAGGCAGGGTTCGAACCTGCTACCGTAGCGGTCGCACGGCTCCAGACAGAAGCGCATAGAACCGCTCAGACACGGCGGCCGGCCCCAATTGATAGTTTAGTCAAGTTCTCAAGTATAACCTCTACTCATACTTTTTCGCAGGAACTATCTATTTCAGTTTCACTACAAGGCAAGCTACTTCTGACAGCAATAAATACTCCACCACCAATTGTATGTAACCTATTCTTTGTGAAAACTGTTAGATCGTTAGAAAAAATTTTTGCTGAACTTGTTTCCGGCTTTAGCCTGCTTTCTGTACCTATGAGTATTTGAGCTTCAGTGGTTTGTGTTAGGGCTTGGAGCTCTGAATCTTTCCCAACACAGCTACGACAATTTACAACCACAATACCGATCGTTTCTACAACTAACTTACTGTGTTTTACCTGCCCCATTTTAGACGGACGCACTTTCTGAGGTTCCCTGAGTCCCACTAATCTAAAAAAAACCGCCCTGTCCTTTCCACACAGACCCCGCTACCCGTGTGGGAGCTTCCTGACCAATTAAGCGGAACTTGGAAACCGACCACCGCGGGCGCAAGTTAAGGAATCTGCAGCCTACACGGTCACAGAACCGCCCGAGCCTCTGATTAACACTCTCCACTCGGCTCTGCACCAAAGGACCAGATTGCGTTCTATTGACGATGCTGCAGATCACTATTGGAGAACAAATATTGTACCATGAAATGGATCTGATCACACAAAATTGACACACAATCCTTGGCAGTAATATGACCTTGCAGAGTAACCATCGAGTCCAAGGAATACTAGGGTATGGCTGACCTAATCATCACCGAACACTCGCCATATTTCGCTCTTGACAGTAAGCTGTCTGTATCGTAGGCTTGGGACATGCATATGTCAGACATTAACTCGGGCAGTAGTTGGAAACAGTGTAAAACAAGGCTCAGCCAACCAAATGACTTTCTTCCATTGCTCCATATTTAATTTTTTATGGCTTCAGTACCACATTTTCCTGTTACACCCATCGCAGTCACTAATGCTTGGTTTGAAATTCCACATCGGCCTGCAGTTCTCTGCTTATAAAGACCCCTTCCTGGCTTTTGGTGCTGACAGGGTACTCAAGTGCGATATTGAGTTCTGCAGTGACTATTATAGCTGTGGTCCTCTTATTTTTCGTCACAGTTCTCTTCAATGATCATTTGCGATGGTTACTCAACACACACTTTTGTTCGCATTGTGACTAAGAAATCGTGTTTCCGCTCTTTTTGTATTCGGTATAAACCTTTGATACGGTGCCTCATGAAACATTAACCACTTCAGCTACTTGGTAACAGAAGCAAATACCACAAAATCACGAACAATCTGTCCATTTATGAATTCACGGACACTCTTCTGACCACGACCGACACTTGCAACGTATTGAGGGCATTGCACAGGTGCCGTTCGTGATCAAATACAACAGCGCACCCAGCAGGTTCGGGTAGTATCTGCATTTATGTTCAAGAATCCTTTGTATTTCTCGCAGTGCTTCCATGTTTTTGCCCAACACCCGTATATCTACATCCAATTTCGAGCCCCTGTATATCTACATCCATACTCTGCAAACCACTATGAAATGTATGGTAGAGTGTACTTCCACCCAGCCTGTGTGACCGAGCGGTTCTAGGCGCTACAGTCTGGAACCGCGCGACCGCTACGGTCGTAGGTTCGAATCCTGCATCGGGCATGGATGTGTGTGATGTCCTTAGGTTAGTTAGGTTTAAGTAGTTGTATGTTCTACGGGATTGATGACCTCAGACGTTAAGACCCATAGTGCTCAGAGCCATTTGAACCATTTGGTAGTTCCAACTGAACTAATTAGGGTTTCTTCTCCTTCCATTCACGTACAGGTTTCGAGAAAAATGACTGTTTATATGCCTTTATACTCTCTGTGGTTAACTTAATCTTGTCCTCTCGATCCCTGCAGGGGCGTTGTGGTATATTCCATAATTTGTCTACTAAAACTGGTTCCTGACACTTTGTATGTGTCCAGTTTCTCCAGAATTTCCGTGACCTGTCCTACATGGTTACTCTGCAATTCACACTTAAGTGCCTGGCAGAGGTTTCATCGAACCATTTTCATACTACTTCTCTACCATTCCACTCTCGAATGGCGCGGAGATAAAGGAACACCTAAATCTTTCCGATCGAGCTCTAATTTCTCTTATTTTATTATAATGATCATTTCTCCCTACAAAGGGGGGTGTCAAAAAAAGATTTTCGCGTTCGGAAGAGAAAGTTGGTGATTGAAATTTCGTAAATAGATTTCGCCGCAAAGAAAACCGCCTTTGTTTCAGTGACTGCCACCCTAACTCGCGTATCATAACAATGACACTCTCACCCCTATTGCGCGATAACACGAGACGAGTTGCCCTTCTTTGCACTTTTTCGGTGTCCTCCGTCAATCCCACCTGGTAAGGATCTCACACCACGCAGCAATATTCCAGCAGAGGACGGACAAGTGTAATGTAGGCTGTCTCTTTAGTGGGTTTGTCACATCTTCTAAGTGTTCTGCCAACAATGCACAGACTTTGTTACGCCTTCCCCACCATAGTATCTATGTGGTCTTTCCGATTTAAGTTGCTTGTAGTATTTAGTGGAATTGACAGCCCTTAGATTTGTGCGATTTATCGTATACCCAAAAATTATTGGATTTCTTTTAGAACCCATGTGGATGACCTCGCACTTTTCTGTGTTCAGTGCCAACTGCTACTTTTCGCGCCATACAGAAATTCTCTTTTGATCATTTTATAATTATAATTGACCATCTGATGATTTTACTAAACGGCAAATTACAACGTCATCTGCAAACAATCTAAGGGGGCTGCAAAGATTATCACCTAGATCATTTATGTAAATCAGGAACAGCAGAGGGCCTATGTCACTGCCTTGGGGAACACCAGGTATCACTTCTGTTGTACTCGATGATTTACCATCTATCACTACGAACTGTGGCACTAGAGCAGTATTGTAGGAAGGGTCGTATGAGTGTTGTGTAAGCAGTGTCATTTGAAGACCGAGTACATCCTAATATTCTACCAATGAAACGAATTCTGCGATCTGCTTTGCCTACAGCGCAGCAAATGATATGGAATTATTCAGTTTACAGGGTACGTATATATGACGACTGCTTACATTAATGAACACATTTATTTTGTCATACTCACTCAACTACATTTAAAAATAATTCCTTTCTCAGGCCACCAGCTTTTAAAGCGAAGTTCGCCCATGTAGTACAACTGGATTCTCCAGGAAAAATGGTTCTAATTTATATTTAAATCTTGCTGCGCTACCTGTCAGACGTTGTATGTTATAGTACAGATGATCAAAATTTTTTTGCAGGGCATTGAACTCCTTTGTTAGCCACTGACTGCTTTAATAGTGGGTAATAAAGTACATTTTTTCCTATAGTTTTGTAGGTGTGTAAATCACTATCCTTCTCAAATTGTGATGGAATATTTATGACGAATTTTACTAGCGGATATATGTATTGTGACACTACAGTTAAAATGCACAGTTCCTTGAAGAGGTACCAGATGACGACCGCGGGTGAACACCACATATTATTCTTACTGCTCGCTTTTGCGTAATCAGTACCTTATTTCAAACTGGTAACTTTCCAACAAAATTATTTCATGAGTCATTATTCAGAGTAAATACGCAAAATATGTTAGTATGTTGTTTCCAAGACTAGCAATTATACGAAGTACAAAAGTAGCTGAACTTCACTGTTTGAGAAACTCAGCAATACGCTTCTTCTAGTTCAAGTTTTCTTAAGTGTGTAGACCCAAAAGTTTGGAATATTCTACCCTGTTTACTACCTCCTGTTCTTGTGCCGCTTCAATTGTTGATATTACTCTATTCATTGTACAGAACTGAATATGGTGCATTTTCCCAAAAATTTAGGGAAAGTCCAATTTCAGAGAACCAGTTAATATCCCTTTGAAAAACATCATTAACAATGTCTTCTGTTGCTTTCCCTTTAATGGCATTTGCAAAAAGTACCAGTTCTGCGATCAACTTGGATTCCACAAGGAACTGTTGTGCGCAGCGACCGTAGACTGTAAGGAAGGAGAGAAGCACAGCTTTCAGTCGCATTTCCATTAGTTTTATTACTTTTGCATAGGTGAAGACGGCTATTTAGAGCCGAAATCTAGATAGGCAAAAGTAGTAAAACTAATGGGGCGCGAATGATTGTCGTGTGTCTCTCCTTTCTTAAATTCTACGATCATCCAGTTTCATACCTTCAAAACCTGTTACATCCAAGTATTTGTATGTGTTGACTGATTGAAGTTAAGACTCGTTGATATTGTAGACATAAAATGCTACACTGTTTCCTTTTTGCGGAGTGCGTAGTTTTGGATTCTCAGCACTTGAAGAGAGTTTCCAGGTGTTGCATCACTCTGAAATTCTATCAAGATTAGACTGAATATCTGTGAACCGTATTTCAGGCAGATCTTAATTGTAAATAACTACACCATCTACGAAAAGTCTGAGGTTACCGTTAATATTTTCTGCACTGTCATTAATATTCAACATGAACAGCAAGGGCCTCATCACACTTTCCTGGGGCACAGGGTGTCCCAGGAGGTATGGTCAATATTCAGGGATGTTACAGGAGCGATCGTTTGAAGCAAAAAACTTCATACAGACATATGCCCTATTCCGAATGATTTTCGAGGCAGAACACATTTAATGTACATCGTTATTTATTTTCTGTATCCTTCAATAAATTGCCAAATGGTTCAAATGGCTCCGAGCACTATGGGACTTAACGTCTGAGTTCATCAGTCCCCTAGAACTGAGAACTAATTAAACCTAACTAACCTAAGGACATCACACACATCCATGCCCGAGGCAGGATTCGAACCTGCGACCGTAGCGGTCGCGCGGTTCCAGACTGTAGTGCCTAGAACCGCTCGGCCACTCCGGCCGGCAATAAATTGCCAGCTTCACACATGTACGCATGTACAACAGTTAGTTAATATAACAATATTCGTTTAGCAAAGTATCAGTTTAAAAATATGTATTTTTAGCACATTCATCTCCAAGTATTGTACACGTCACATCACAGATGATGTACGGTGCATCATCCATGTTCGAGTATCCCAACGCAAACTTCAATGCATTTGTGCACTCTTGGGAGAACACGTTGTGTTGCCTGCCTGAGTGCCTCAGCAAGTTCGCTAATGAAGGCAGCAGTGTCCATGATGCGTCCACGCAGTTCATCTCGCGTATTCATCTTTTGCTTGTTCATCTCAGACTTCATCCAAGCTCAAAATCAAAATAGCGTAAGGTCTGGCGATCTTAGTGGCCAGTTAACTGTGCTACCACGACCAATCAAGCAACTAGGGTAAGTACTGTTGAAAAGGTCTCTCATACGTCTGGTAAATTGTAGAGGGTCTCCGTAATGCTGGAACTTCATTGTATTCCGTGTGGCCAAAGGAACGCTTTCAAGCTGTTCAACATACAAGGAATTCTCTCTTGTCATTCGCTGTTCTAAAATGAGTTCAGATGGTTCAAATGGCTCTGAGCACTATGGGACGTAACATCTATGGTCATCAGTCCTAAAATGAGTGAACCTATCAACATGTTACCGATCGTACCGCACTAAACACTGATCGGAAAAAGAATTTGGAAATTGGTTTCCACTGTAGCGTACGAATTTTCTGTGACCATCGATAATTATAACGTATGTTGTTGATTACATTCCATATAAACGTAGCTTCATCAGTGAATAGTTTTAATGGAAGCAAATGAAGATAGACATTCAACAAGTGACAAAATTTAATTACTGTGGCATTGTCGCTAATGTGAAGATTTTTGCACATAGTATTTGAAATGGGTAAAAGTAACCAGCATGCAATGTTAATCACACAAGTGTTCGTGGGACACTGATACGCGCAGAGTGTCGCCATATGCTTGTAGTACGAAGGGCGTTTGAAAATTCCGTGCAAAAATAAAAACTACTTACGTGTTTGGGGTAAACCTTTTTTATTCTTCGACAAAGTCTCCTTTTAGATTTATACACTTCGTCCAACGCTGTTATAATTTGTGGATCCCTTAACGAACGATTGGAATTGTCCAAGACTGCAAAATAGCTATTAGTTGCTGCAATCACCTCCTTGTTTGAATAAAATCTTTGTCCCGCCAGCCATTTCTTCAAATTGGGGAACAAATCCCAGTCCGAGGGAGCCAAGTCTAGAGAATAGGGGGGATGTGAAACGAGTTGGAATACTGTTTCCAATCATTTAGCGACCACAACTGCTGAGGTGTGTGCTGGTGCATTGTCGTGGTGGAAAAGGACTTTTTTGCGGTCCAATCGCCGGCGTTTTTCTTGCGGCTCAGTTTTCAAACGGTCCAGTAACGATGAATAATATGCACCTGTACTAGTTTTACCCTTTTCCAGATAGTCGATGAGGATTATCCCTTGTGAATCCCAAAAGACACTCGCCATAACCTTTCCGGCCGAAGGAATGGTCTTCGCCTTTTTTGGTGCAGATTCTCCCTTGGTAGCCCACTGTTTGGATTGCTGTTTGGTCTCAGGAGTACAGTAATGTATCCATGTTTCATCCACAGTGACGAATCGACGCTTAAAGTCCTGCGGACTCTTCCTCAACAGCTGCAAACCATCCTTGCAGCACTTCACACGATTCCGTTTTTGGTCAAGCGTAAGCAATCGCGGAACCCATCTTGCGGAAAGCTTTCTCATGTCCAAATGTTTATGCAAAATATTATGTACCCGTTCATTCGTGATGCCCACAGAACTAGCAATCTCACGCACCTTAACTCTTCTGTCATCCATCACCATATCATGGATATTATCAATGATTTCTGGAGTCGTAACCTCCACAGGGCGTCCAGAACGTTCAGCATCACTTGTGCCCATATAGTCACTCCGACAATTTTGAAACCACTTATAAACTGTTCTAATTGAAGGTGCAGAGTCACCGTAATGTTTATCAAGCTTCTCTTTAGCCACACGAAATTCTTTTTCGTCCATGTTTTGACAGTCACTTGAGTTCCTTGATTCACACGAATGCGAACCACAAAGAAATAGACCAATATGGCTGAAACTTGGTGTGCGTTCTTTCCAAAGATGCTACTAATTAAACATGACCTCGATACGCGCCTGTGGTGCCACCTCTCGGACACTGCAAGGACTTTTCAAACGCCCCTCGTAGGGCTAGGCAGTGCCATTGCAACAATGTGTTGCTGTTCCTGTACAGGTTGTTGAAATACGTGTTCATATGAAAAATGGGAATTTCGAAGAATGCCTGTTTCATGCAATGTGCTGAAAACTTGGGTAAACACTCTATGACTAGGAATTCCACGTGTCGCAAAGCGCCGACGGTATTCTTCGATAGCCGTAAACATACACTATATCTACACATTCTACGTTAGTGTATTTGTGAGGCATTTTAGCCAGTGTATGTACGAAAAAAGTTGACCAGCACTTCTCTCTGATACACTCTCACTCCATCGCACTATTTCACTTACTACACACCATGAACAACTGCACGTTCAACAGGCTAGTTTAATGGCAGAAAGACATCCAGAGCAAACAGGTTGAAAGCAACGAGGCAGGTTGGCCTAGAATGAAACGTCAAAGATGCTGGCTCGGTAAGACACAGCGCGCGCCACCAGCCCAAAAACAAAACTACATTAAATGCGTATTATCTCGGAAACTGGTCTCAATGGGGCATATGTCCATACGAACTTTTCTGCTTTAATTGAGTGTTTCTGTCACACCCATGAATATAGAGCTACATTTTTGTGTACTTTGGTAAATTGGGCAAAAAACCGATATCGTCTCTTGCTCACCGACCTACATCTATATCTACATCTACATCTACATTTATACTCCGCAAGCCACCCAACGGTGTGTGGCGGAGGGCACTTTACGTGCCACTGTCATTACCTCCCTTTCCTGTTCCAGTAGTGTATGGTTCGCGGGAAGAACGACTGCCGGAAAGCCTCCGTGTGCGCTCGAATCTCTCTAATTTTACATTCGTGATCTCCTCGAGAGGTATATGATTCAAATGGCTCTGAGCACTATGGGACTTAACATCTGAGGTCATCAGTCCCCTACAACTTAGAACTACTTAAACCTAACTAACCTAAGGACATCACACACACCCATGCCCGAGGCAGGATTCGAACCCGCGACCGTAGCAGCAGCGCGGTTCCGGACTGAAACACCTAGAACCGCTCGGTCACAGCGGCCGGCTCGGGAGGTATAAGTAGGGGGAAGTAACATATTCGATACCTCATCCACAAACGCACCCTCTAGAAACCTGGACAGCAAGCTACACCGCGATGCAGAGCGCCTCTCTTGCAGAGTCTGCCACTTGAGTTTGCTAAACATCTCCGTAACGCTATTACGCTCACCAAATAACTCTGTGACGAAACGCGCCACTCTTCTTTGGACCTTTTCTGTCTCCTCTGTCAACCCGACCTGGTACGGATCCCACACTGATGAGTAGTACTCAAGTATAGGTCGAACGAGTGTTTTGTAAGCCACCTCCTTTGTTGATGGACATTTTCTAAGGACTCTCCCAACGAATCTCAACCTGGCACCCGCTTTACCAACAATTAATTTTATTTGATCATTCCACTTCAAATCGTTCCGTATGCATACTCAGAGATATTTTACAGAAGTAACTGCTATCAGTGTTTGTTCCGCTCTCATATAATCATACAATAAAGGATCCTTCTTTCTATGTATTCGTAATACAGTACAAGTGCATGACACCTACCGATTTCCGTCCCATTGGGAAATCGGTACCGACGCATCTACAGGATCCAAGCACACTGCTCTGCTAACGATACCGCGGTAGAATTTGCGATGGAAAGTAGCAGTGGTCCCAATTTGCCCGCCCAACACAGAGAAAGCCAGAGACAGCTGAAGACTCACTCAATAGTTGTCACCCTCAGAGTGTGTTAATGTTCAAATGGTAATACAATTTAGAACAAAAAGAAGAAAAAAAAGAGAAAGGAAAACGATGCACCGCGAAGGAATTATCTCAATGGGACGGAAATCGGTAGATGTGATGCACATGTACAGATGTTATAATTTCAGAGAAATTGAAGATTTTCTCAAGTGAAAGAGCTTCACAAACTGAGCAAGTCAATAACGCGTTGTCCACCTCAGGCCCTTATGCAAGCAGTTATTCGCTTGGCATTGATTGAGAGAGTTGTTGGATTTCCTTCTGAGGGATATCTTGCCAAATTGTGTCCGGTTGGCGCATTAGATCGTGAAATCCGAGCTGATTGGAGGGCCCTACCCCTAATGCTCGAAACGTTCTATATTTGGGAGAGGTCAGGCGACGTTGCTGGCCAAGATAGGGTTTGGAAAGCGCGAAGAAAAGCAATAGAAACTCTCGTCGTGTACAGGCTGGAATTATCTTGCTGAAATGTAAGCCCAGGATGGTTTGCGATGAAGGGCAACACACGAGGCGTAGAGCATCGTCGATGTTCCGCAGTGCTGTAAGGGTGCCGTGGATGCTGTAAGGTGCCTCTTACGCGAGAAAGACATTTTTACCAGTTTTAATAAATTATTGTCTCTTATTGATGTATTCACGATAGTTAGGAAGTGCTGTAGTCCGTAGCCGGCCTTGAGTCGGAGAGCATTTCACACGCTGGCTGGCTAGGTGACGAAGCGACCATATGTCGCCCGTAGTGGGGTGGGGCTCGGCGCTGGAGCGTAGCAACAAGCGTCAGCCTGGGAAATATACATGACGGGAAGTACCGCCATCTTGGCGCCAAAGTCACCGAGTTTGTTTATTTATATTTAATAATTAAAGTCATTTATGACAACATGAATACTAGGAGGAGCCTCTGGATGTTTAAAACAATTTATCATAATTTTGCCTCGTTAAAATTCACACCCGTTCATTAACAAATGCATATCTTAGTAAGTACGAACTTGATCGGAAATCCACGAACTGTGACGGGACTAGTAAGAGATGCGGACTGAGCGCCAAAGTCGGCAGTCGGCGTTAAGAGCTCTTTCTGTCTTGTTCGATGGTAGCCATGCTCTCGGTTACGAGTAGTTTGTGACATGAGTGTTTCATTATCGATCTGGTAGGAATAAAAGTGATATTACGGCATTCTGAATGTTAATTTCGAGTAAATAGATACCCCAAAGTTGATCGATAGCAATTTCAGATAATTAGCTTCCACCGACAGAGACATCCAATGCGCCAATGAAGAATCTGCATGGGACGAGATTTACGAGAGCTGCACCGCGCACAGGTAGGAGGAAATCCGACGACACGACCCACCTTGGTGCATCAAGGAAGGTCCGACTTACACTCGCAAATTCCAGGTGAAAATGCTGATCAATCATACTGTACGACACATATACCACCCTCTACGGACTTGCGGCTACGCTGAGTAATAACAGTATCAGGGGATCTTGCAATGCGAGGGGATCTTGCAATGCCGACAAAAGGGATTCCCCTGTCGGGCCGTATGGCGGGCAACGGTCATGTTTGTGTCCCACTGATGTCCACGTGGTCTCAAGACACGTCTTCGACCTGGCATCTCATTGACTGGCGCAGAATTGTCTTCAGTGATGAGTCTCACTTCGAACTGAGCTATGACGACCAGAGAAGACGTGTCTGGAAACGCCCCGGACAGTGATGGGACACCAGCCTGACTGTCGCCCACCATATAGCCCGGCAAACAGGAGTAATGGCCCGAGGTGCCACTTCATTTCATAGCAGGACCCCTTTGATTGATATCCGCGACACTCTTACAGCACAGTACTGTAACCTACTTCCTTTGTTTTCGGGTTGCATTTCCTTAGGATTCTTCCAATGAATCTCAGTCCGGCATCTGCTTTACCGACGATCAACTTTATATGATCATTCCATTTTAAATCACTTCTAATGCCTACTCTCAGATAATTTATGGAACTAACTGCTTCCAGTTGCTGACCTGCTATATTGTAGCTAAATGATAAAAGATCTTTCTTTCTACGTATTCGCAGCACATCACACTTGTCTACATTGAGATTCAATTGCCATTTCCTGCACCATGCGTCAATTCGTTGCAGATCCTCCTGCATTTCAGTATAATTTTCCATCGTTATAACCTCCCGATATACCACAGCATCATCCGCAAAAAGCCTCAGTAAATTCCGATGTTATCCACAAGGTCATTTATGTATATTGTGAAGTAATGAGCATTTACTTGTATTTACATGTTCATGACATTTACCGATTTCCGTCTCGTTCAGATGATTCCTTCGTGGTGCGTCGGTATTTTTTTTTCTATCTTGGAGTGTCCTCCTGTGTCTCCACATAGCCGGCTGGGGTGGCCGAGCGGTTCTAGGCGCTACAGTCTGGAACCGCGCGACCGCTACGGTGGCAGGTTCGAATCCTGCCTCGGGCATGGATGTGTGTGATGTCCTTAGGTTAGTTAGGTTTAAGTAGTTACAAGTTCTAGGGGACTGATGACCTCAGCAGTAAAGTTCCACAGCGCTCAGAGCCGTTTGAACCATTTCCAATTCTGGCTTGAACTCTGCTTGAGACACTTTCAATGAGGCGTCTGAATATCTGTGGAGGAATGACAGCCCATTCTTCCTTAAGAGCCGAAATCAGATGCTGTAGCTGTGTTGGACACTGGAGTATGGAGTGAAGTCGACGTTCTAACTCGTCTCAAAAATATTCCATCGGCTACAGGTCGGGATTCTGGGCAGGTCTGTACATTTCAAAAACGTTATTCTCCACAAACCATTGTTAGACAGATGCTACGTCGTCATTATGATAAACCAGTCGTCTCTTCTGAACTGTTCCTCTGCTGCAAGCAGTACACAATGCGGTGACAGGTAAAATCTATTCATATCCTCCCGCATTCATTGTTTTCTTAACCGCAATAAGGGGGCCACATTCTAATCACGGAAAACACGCCCATACAATAACACCATCTCCTCCGAACTTTACTGTTGGCACGACGCATGATCGCAGGTGACGTTCTCTGGGCATTCGACACACCCACCCGTTCACTCGAATTGTCATAGAGTGTAGGGTGATTAATCACTCCAGATCACTCTTTTCTAGTCACACTCTGTCCATTCACATCGCTCTTTACACCATACCAAGCGTTGCTTAGCATCGAATACAGAAATGTGTGGCTCGTAAGGATCTGCTCCGACATTGTTCCCCATTGTTTTTAACTCCCTATGCACACTTGTTGTGTTAGCTGGTAGCGCTCTCGACTCATGAGTGATTCCTTCCGCTGGTTTAATACGTTTTTTTTACAACCTTCTTCCACAATGCTCGACGGTCCCTGTACATCAGTACATCAGGTCTTCCTGGTCTTGGTTTATCTTTGGTAGTTCCTCTGAATTTCCACGTCGCAATTCACTTCATCAACAGTCGACTTCGACAGTTTTAGAAAGGTGGAAATGTCGCTGTTTCACTTCCAGTGACTGGTCAGTGCCGTCCACTGTGGCCGAGCGGTTCTAGGCGCTTCAGTCCGGAACCGCGCTGCTGCTGCGGTCACAGGTTCGAATCCTGCCTCGGGCATGGATGTGTGTGATGTGCTTAGGTTAGTTAGGTTTAAGTAGTTCTAATTCGGCGACTGATGACCTCAGATGTTTAGTCCCATAGTGCTCAGAGCCATTTGAACCATTTTGACTAGTCAATGGCCGAAGTCACTGAACTCTCTGAGCGACCCATTATGCTGTTCCTGCTCCTCTACTGAAAACACAATACTGTCTACTTCCTTTTATACAGTTGGTTCTGCCTCTCATGACATGTAATTTGCAATTCTGCATTACTTTGGAATTTCCAGATACTTTTGATCAGATAGTGTGTTTTTTACAAAAACTGAATATTTTTAGTGTAGTAATTACACCAATTGTAAAAACTCCAAAAATTTTTCAATATCACTATTACAACACTGTAATGGATTTACCCATATAATTGCAGAACAACCTACACAACTTCTGTTGCGGCTGTATCTGCCACTGTGGGTGCATAACAAAAATGTACTAGCGGAGTAAAGCTAGCTCTGTAATAATACTTTTTTTTGCTTTCTGTGTAATCTATTTTTAAGGACTACCATAAAAGACGAACGAATAGAACTAAAGGGAATAGCATAAGTGCCAAATGAAAATTCGTATGATTTCTTTGTAAGCTTGACATTTCACTAAATCATAAAGCCGGCCGCTGTGGCCGAGCGGTTCTAGGCGCTTCTGTCCGGAACAGCGCTGCTGCTACTGTCGTAGGTTCTAATCCTGCCTCGGGCATGGATGTGTGTGATGTCCTTAGGTTAGTTAGGTTTAAATAGTTCTAAGTCTAGGGGACTGATGACCTCAGATATTAAGTCCCATAATGATTACAGCTATTTGAACCATTTAAATCATAAAATGGGTAGTAAAATTTTATACAATCAAATAATGAAATGTAAATGTTGCGTTATAGGCTTTCAGTGCGAAAATGGTTCTACAGTGCTGTTTTTGCAGTTAGTTACTGTAAAATCTGCTCTGGTGTAGCCCATAGCATGAGTTCAGCCTAGGGGTCTAAGCATCCTAAATATTACCATGACCTTCGACCATAAATATAATAGACTGGCCCTGACGTCATTTTCGTGACTCCAACATCTCTGGGCTAAAGTCACGTGAATGTAGGCAAAACATGGTTGTTTCGTGTTGCGCTTATGGCTGTACTCAGCGTTTTGTCGGGGGAAATGGCATTACATTTCAGGTGTGTTTCTATGATAGTGCAGATGAGTTTATTGAAATCTGCTGAAGTGACCTTTATATGTTTTTTACACTTGAAATAGAGTATCACGTAAATTAAATTGTTGAAAGTGATGCCTGTGAAGTCCGACTCATATTACATTTTGGAAAGTATCTGTGATAATTCGGTTACAGAAGTAAGTATAACTGTGTTCCTCGTTCCTACTCACAGGTTCCCTAAGAATGAAAACCGAAGGCAGCTTTGGATACAGGCCCTGAAACGGAAAAACTTTAAGCCATCTGCGCATACGCGCCTTTTTGTATGTACAAGTGAGATTATAATAAGGTAAGAGCACCTATAGTCAACACATGAAGAGAATTTTTTTCTGCCTTCTAATACTATTAAATAAATGTTGGCTCCAAAATTATTTTCTGAAGCTTCAAAGGCTCACCTTTCATGTAAAATATCGTTTTTTTTAACTGATAGTTTAAACTTTTGTGAAAATAGTACGAACTGAACCTTTGAAGCGCACCTAAAATCGATACTCTAAAATGGACCTGCTCCTAAAGTCGACAATTTTGGCACCTATAGTTGACACAATTCCCATATCCCATTTTCTTTTATAAGTGACTAGAGCTCAAAACGCGGCGAATCCAATATTTAAAGTTTTGACAAGAGCCCACTCTTACTGTTTAAAAGAATTTTAACGACACTTTACTTTAATTGATAGTTTATAGTAATTTCGTCCCGCTGCCCACCAGAGGGGCGTTCGATGTATTTGTTAGATTTTATAAATGGTACTGTGAACAAATCCAAGTCAAATGTAGTTCTGACATAATTTTTCGCAAATAAAAAAGTAATTTTTGTTGGAAGCGTCTGGCAGTCAAATGAGAAATGTGGGTAAAATACGATAAAAACATAGGATGGCAGACAGCTGATTTGAAATCCCGCCACGTTTTGCCAACAGTCACGTGGTTTATGTTGGAGACACACCAGCTCTATAGCTTCTGCACAGCAATACCAGTCTACTAGTATCTATGGTCGAAGACCATGACTGACTTGAACAGTTTTTAGATTAGCATAATTTAATACTGGTGTAGTCAAACAGCGCCCCAGCCGCTCTCTTGCCTGGCGATCCGAACGCAGCGGCGAGTGAGGCTGATGTATGAGCAAGAAAAGGCTGCAACGCCGCGAAGGCTTGTCCAACGTGAACGACAGAAGTGAGCGACAGCGCGCGACGTCACGCTACGCGTCGCTCCAGGGACAAGCAGCAGCATTGGGCCAAAAGGTCGGCTGTCCTGCGTCCGAGCGACCATGTCGCGCTACAAGACTGCTGCTTCCGACCAGCTGTTTCTATAAAACGGTTCCCCTAAACTTTAGAATACTGTAGCTGGAGAGTGAAGCTACAAACTTAACTTTGCTTAGGAAAATAAACCGAAAAGGGATGCTGTGCATGAAATTTACTAAGGGAGGAAGCGTCATGATTTATACCATCAACTACGAAGATCACCAGACCATTCTTCGAATACACGTGAATGAGCAGAGGAGCATTTGACTATCTCATAAATAAATTAAACACGAATGTTTTTTACATGATCAAGAACTTTTAACAGCCGATAAATACGGAAGAATGACTGACTAGCCTAAATATCAAGAATAAACGTACACAAAATAGACTGAGCTGTGGTGTAACGGTAGCGTTCCCGTTTTGTGAAAACAACTGTGGAAGGGTCGTGGGTTGACCCTCAGCACCGCCAAAAGCCAGCCCACCTCGAGAAAAAAGTGTGCAGTGAAAGTGAATAAATGCAATAGAAAAAATGGTTCAAATGTCTCTGAGCACTATGGGGCTTAACATCTGAGATCATCAGTCCCCTAGACTTAGAACTACTTAAACCTAACTAACCTAGCCGGCCGACGTGGCCGAGCGGTTCTAGGCGCGACAGTTTGGAACCGCGCGACCGCTACAGTCGCAGGTTCGAATCCTGCCTCGAGCAGGCTCCTTAGGTTAGTTAGGTTTAAGTAGTTCTAAGTTCTAGGGGACTGATGACCTCAGCAGTTAAGTCCCATAGTGCTCAGAGCCATTTGAACCTAACTAACCTAAGGACATCACACACATCCATGCCTGAGGCAGGATTGGAACCTGCGACCGTAGCAGCAGCGCGGTTCCGGACTGAAGCGCCTAGAACCGCTGGGCCACAACGGGCGGCCGCAACAGAAAAGATAAAGTGTTCCTCCTCCCGTCTCAAATAGTCAAACAGTAGTCTAAAGTGTTTGTTCTCAGTGAAATCAGTGCTACAATGTGCTCCGCACTAAACATCTGTCATGCTCACATCCAAATCAGAGTCAAAAGTACCACCAGTGTGTTCTAAACGCGTGTTTGTTAAATGAGACAGCATTCACTTCCTGGTATGGAGTGTTGCATAGCATTCATGTATACTTCATTATTTGTACTACACTCCTGGAAATTGAAATAAGAACACCGTGAATTCATTGTCCCAGGAAGGGGAAACTTTATTGACACATTCCTGGGGTCAGATACATCACATGATCTCACTGACAGAACCACAGGCACATAGACACAGGCATCAGAGCATGCACAATGTCGGCACTAGTACAGTGTATATCCACCTTTCGCAGCAATGCAGGCTGCTATTCTCCCATGGAGACGATCGTAGAGATGCTGGATGTAGTCCAGTGGAACGGCTTGCCATGCCATTTCCACCTGGCGCCTCAGTTGGACCAGCGTTCGTGCTGGACGTGCAGACCGCGTGAGACGACGCTTCATCCAGTCCCAAACATGCTCAATGGGGGACAGATCCGGAGATCTTGCTGGCCAGGGTAGTTGACTTACACCTCCTAGAGCACGTTGGGTGGCACGGGACACATGCGGACGTGCATTGTCCTGTTGGAACAGCAAGTTCCCTTGCCGGTCTAGGAATGGTAGAACGATGGGTTCGATGACAGTTTGGATGTACTGTGCACTATTCAGTGTCCCCTCGACGATCACCAGTGGTGTACGGCCAGTGTAGGAGATCGCTCCCCACACCATGATGCCGGGTGTTGGCCCTGTGTGCCTCGGTCGTATGCAGTCCTGATTGTGGCGCTCACCTGCACGGCGCCAAACACGCATACGACCATCATTGGCACCAAGGCAGAAGCGACTCTCATCGCTGAAGACGACACGTCTCCATTCGTCCCTCCATTCACGCCTGTCGCGACACCACTGGAGGCGGGCTGCACGATGTTGGGGCGTGAGCGGAAGACGGCCTAACGGTGTGCGGGACCGTAGCCCAGCTTCATGGAGACGGTTGCGAATGGTCCTCGCCGATACCCCAGGAGCAACAGTGTCCCTAATATGCTGGGAAGTGGCGGTGCGGTCCCCTACGGCACTGCGTAGGATCCTACGGTCTTGGCGTGCATCCGTGCGTCGCTGCGGTCCGGTCCCAGGTCGACGGGCACGTGCACCTTCCGCCGACCACTGGCGACAACATCGATGTACTGTGGAGACCTCACGCCCCACGTGTTGAGCAATTCGGCGGTACGTCCACCCGGCCTCCCGCATGCCCACTATACGCCCTCGCTCAAAGTCCGTCAACTGCACATACGGTTCACGTCCACGCTGTCGCGGCATGCTACCAGTGTTAAAGACTGCGATGGAGCTCCGTATGCCACGGCAAACTGGCTGACACTGACGGCGGCGGTGCACAAATGCTGCGCAGCTAGCGCCATTCGACGGCCAACACCGCGGTTCCTGGTGTGTCCGCTGTGCCGTGCGTGTGATCATTGCTTGTACAGCCCTCTCGCAGTGTCCGGAGCAAGTATGGTGGGTCTGACACACCGGTGTCAATGTGTTCTTTTTTCCATTTCCAGGAGTGTATATTCTTTTAGGATACAGGCATTACTTAGTGAAAATTGCCTATTAGAAAAAAAGTCCTGCCGCTTCCTATATTTTAACTGACTGCGCTACAATACCGTATACTAAGTTTTGTATAAGTTATACTGTTGACACTGCATCGCGAAGTATATTTTTAAGGTCGTTCCAAAGTACTTGATCTTTAAGTGTATACGCACCTATTCCAATATATCACACACATTAAATTCCTAATAAATTACAATTAACCACCATGAAATTTTACAAATATTTGATGTTGCGAACGTAATTCATCAGCAACCAGTGTTAAGGCCAAGCGTTTTTGTTATTCTTAATAGTCTGTAAAAGTAAAGGATACAAAATATTTGAAAAGACAGTCAAACATCTTGTGAAATTATTTTCTAAAAGTATGAAATAAAAAATATTAGAGAAACGTTTGATGCACCTCATTTTCTGTTCATGATTTCGAGCATCATTCAAAGGCACGTTGAACGTTTCTCTGGTCTATTTATTTCTTTTACACAAATCATTTCACAAAATATTTGACCGATTTCTTTCGTTTTCTATTTTCAGTTTTATTCAGAAAGCATAATCATACTTGACTCCTCGTTTGCCTTGCGAAAGTCTTTTGTTCTCAAAAGTCCTAAATATGGCACTTGATGCGAAGGAAGCCTTTTTGACATGTAAATACCGCACCAATGTATCTTTTTATGTGCAAAATAGCTAGGCCTTGAACTGATTACCTTTTTGACACTTCAGTTACACAGCTTGGCAGCTGCCTTTCGTGAAATATTTCAATTTTTCCTCAACTCATTAATCAAGTTTTCCTTAATTACCCTGATTACTTTAAAGCAGTTAAATATTTTCATGCAAAAATAGCTCTCACGCTAGTCACTTTGATACCCCATTTGCCTGTTTCTCTCTCTTTGTTTGGCTACGAACATTCGGACAAAACCACAAGATGTAATTTATAGGGAATCTTGTTTTCGTCTGCTCGAGCTTTTACAAAAACGTATCGAGTGTTAATCATACGATAAAATAGTCCTTTCTGCGTGCTGTCATTTCCATAAAACGTCGTTTCGATATCTTGAACCGTTCATGGGATTCGACGATTTTTACCACCACTTGATTCCCGAAGCGCAGGAAAGGATTCGGACGCGCCGCGAGCGACCTGTCCGCGGATATAACAACCAATGCCTCGATAATGAAAAGAGGTATCATTCCGATCTCAACTTTAAATACAATTTAGATATATTGGTAACATTTCATGCGCAATAATGTATGGCTTTAAATGAACTATACGGAAAGTCTTTGCAATGTGTTTTTACCTCTGCAAATTCTTAAAAATTTCGTGCAGCCATGTATTCAGTTACGTGCAGCACAGTAACTATGACGAATAACGAAAATAAATTCAGACGTTTATCGAGCAAAGATATCAAACTATAACATGCGGAAGAATCAAAGTTTTCTTAAAATCGGATGATACGTATTCCATAGCTGCCGTCGCGACCGCTCCACTGCTTTGCCGAGTACGAAACGTGGCTGTCGCTCTGTGTCGCGCGTCCTGCAACGACGAGATTCAAAGACGTTTGAATTCAAACGTCGCTATAGTTCAACTCTTTTATCTTGGCGGTTCGCGCATGCCCGCCCAGACGCGGGAGATTGCTGCGTTGCCAGTTGTACGCGCCAAGAGAAGCAGCGCCATAGTATAGTTCGCAAACTTACGTTTCGGGGGGAGCGCACAGTTTATGAAGTAAAGCCACCACGGCCGCATTAACCCTTTCGCTGCTACAGCGACGTGCTCCCCGCATTCCGCGATGTGCGCGATTTTGTCATCATTGAACTACTCGCCTCTGCAGACACATGGTGTTTCGACTGCTTTGACACACTTTATCACTCGATTTCACAAAAACTATTTGGCCCAAGAATTTGATTTTTACACATCGTCTTGACTGATACCTTCCCCCCATAAATGACATGATTTTGTTTCGATATTCAAGGCAGATATTGTGCAGCATTTGATGTAGTAAACCATTACACGAAATTTCGAAGAGTTTGCACTGGTAAAAGTCCATAGCGTATACTTTCCGTATGGTCGATTTTAGTTGCCACTAGAAATTTCAAAATATTACATTCAAACGAATAAAATTCATGAAGTAAGACACTTCAATATTGTTTTTAAATAAAGAAAATACTTAGCACCAAACACGGTTTGAACTCGGAACCTTTCGTTTAACGACCTTACACTTTAACCATTATGCTAACGCACCTCGACATTTAATTCGTCTCCCGGAGGACTTTAAACTATCACGCAAAATACCGAGAAACACTGTTGGTATGACTATGAACTACGTTTCGTTGAAGTACAATAGGAAATAAACAATTACCGCTGTTCTTTATTGCGAAAAAGCGGTTAGTGAGAATGATACCAACACCTTTCCTTGCTATCGCTATTAGGAGTCTTATTGTTTGTTTGGTTTAATTAATTAATGGAATATGAAGCAATTGGTATAAAGAATGCTTTTTCCAAACTTTCTACAAAAGAAAGTCTGCTATCAAGACATTGCTTTTGTTCAATTACTTTATTTATGACTGAACATTTCTAAAACTGAAGACACTTGTCTGTGCTCTGCACTGCAGTCAAGCTCTGGCAACGTCGTTCTCTGTTCATTGGCTGACTGTCTTTTGTGACGTCAGATGCGCAGAACGAACCTAAACTCGGCCGCCGTCATAAATGACGCGCACTTTAGTTGGAGCACAGAGAACTGGCAGCGCCACGGATGTCGCCCACGTACACGTCCTTAACCATACCTGTAGCTGTTTTTTGTGTCACCTGAAGCTGTCGCGCGCTGTCGGTCGCTTCTGTCGCTCACGTAGGACACATCCTAAGACGACGCAGTCGGTTTCTCACGGTCTGCTAAAATTAAAATTGTGTTAAATTAGATTCACTTTCTGCATTAGGAATACCATGGCGTCCACGCAGTTGCCCAAAAAAAAAAAGCGGAGAAGCCATATTACTCAATGTTCAGTGGCAGCTGTTTTATTTTACTGTAGTTTGAAGGCCACGTAATGTGCTTAATGCTCCATCGCACTGTTGTGTGTTGGAAAAACATTCATTGGAACATCATTACAAGACTAGCCACAAAGGCAATAAGCTGCACTTGCCTTCTGACAAAGAGAAAAAAAGCCTGTAGCGAAAAATCTGAGTTAAGGCTATACAGAGCAGTGAAAAAATTTTGTATGGTCGACATTATCAATTAACTTAAGTCATTAAATGTCTTAAAGCAAGTGGAGAATCATTTCGTAACAGATATGGCCCTCAAGATTAATGATATGCAACCAAAGTTAATGTTATGGAAAAGCCAGCTTCAGGTTCACGACATGAAACATTTCCCACAACTCGGGGCAGTCATTTGTGCATCAGATATTATCGACTATATTTCAATAATTCAAACATTTCATTATGAATTCTCAAAAGAGACTTCAAGACGTAGCACTTTGATGATTAATTTCGATTTATTTGTCATTCCGTTTTCGCTTTTGGCTGCTGATGTACCTCGTCATTATCTCCAACTTGGGTTGATAGCTGTGCATTGTTGCTCCTGGCTCAATGACCTGCCTGTCCAATCCAGGTATTTACAAGACTCCTCAAGAGCAATATCCTTGACTGCACAGGATAGCCGCTAAAGTTATGTCAGTGGTTCAACGTGTGTGTGGTTCAAATGGTTCAAATGGCTCAAATGGTTCAAATGACTTAACATCTGAGGTCATCAGTCCCCTAGACTTAGAGCTACTTAAACCTAACTAACCTAAGGACATCACACACATCCATGCCCGATGCAGGATTCGAACCTGCGACCGTAGCAGCCGCGTGGTTCCGGGCTGAAGCGCCTATAACCGCTCGGCCACAGCGGCAGGCATGTGTGTGTGCAGATAGTTTTTTTTCTGCTATGAAATCCAAAAAGTCCCGCCAACGTTTGGTTTTAACAGATTTTAATCCGTGTAACTACATGTATTTGACTGTATCACGAACCATAATTCCAGATATATGACATTCTAAAATCCAAATGTCTATAAATTTATAAACATAGCAGCTTAATGTTAAATGCCTGTATGTAAATCTTTTTGTAGTTAAAGTCATTGTATTACCACTATCTAGCACACTAATTGACTTATGTATTGCTCTGGCAGAAAAACAAAAAGTTAAAAATAAACACTAGCTATAGACTCCTGCTTATAAAAGTATGCTGCAGTATTCGCATATCAGAAGTAATCACACTGTATTGCAAATATGATTTCCTAAGTTACCCACGTGTGCAGTCTTCAGCATACAGTCGGCTCACTCACACACCTGCTCGAAATAGCGCAGTGGCGGAGGAAGCTGAGCTGACAGCTGCACTCGCAGAGCGTGAACATGCTCCAGGAGCGCAAGGCTTGGCAGTTCCTATTCTGTATCATTCATACCGATCAGTGCAGTAGGTTAGCCTCGGTAGTGATGTCATTTTTGGTTATTTATCCGAATTTCCTATTCAGTAAGCTTCTGAGACCTGTTACCGATTGGTCCTCCTGCCGATTTTTCGACAACTGTACTGAGAGGTTTCAGATTTTAATATGGCCCTCTCGTTCGGTTCGGTGGGATTTATTTACAGCTAGAGTTTGGAATTTGATATATTGAGCGGTTTTAGCTTCGGATTTAGTGATTGTGTTACTGAAGAATCACCTGGACGTGTCTGGGTGGAAAGTTAGTTCATAATAGACTATTTTCCTTTGTTAGAAATATGGTTTGTATTGTTACTGTGAATGATTATAACATAGAAAACTATTTCGGTCAATATTCTCACAAAATACCTCTTTTTTTTACGTAATTAATAGTTTAAAAAATCATTAAATGTCAAAACATCGACTGTGCTGTATGTCACATGAGTGTTAGCTGAAATTACTACTGACTTCGCATACTTTTTCCGCAAATGGTTTATCTGTTAATTAGCGAAACGCATTTAAAACTTTTAAGTAACAATGCAATGGAATTTTGTGAAACCTGATAGAGGAAACCTTCCAAAATTTCATGTATTTACGGCTTACGTCCACATCATTCGGCAAGGAAGTCAGCCTGCATCTTTCTCGACTGGAATTATGTGGAATAAAGTACTAAATACATGTGAGTTGTAGTAGCCAAGTAACACATTCTGAGACTTCATTAATCATCAAAGTTAAGCATTTTTCTGAAATATTTGTTGTAATTTACACATAAGAGCACGCTTTCTCAGTAATGAGTAACTTTGATTTCGTGACTTCCATCTGTTTAAGAAATGAAAGATGACATTCCCATGTGTGAAACAACTGACAGTGGAATTTATACTTTTTCTTGTCACAAATAATTCACCATTTTTTCTGAATACATGGTGATCTCCGAGTTTGTGGTCAGACAGGGATCTAAGAGCACAACTTAAATTACTGAGAATGAAACTAGCAGCAATTTGCATTATACTCTAGCTTCTCACAAGTATTTATCTGCGATTGAATCCTTAACAACAGCAGACTGAGATGAAAGATTCCCGCCACAATATTTTTAGACTATACTACCACATATGAAACATTTTGAGTCATCAGATGCATGTTATGAACTACAACGAACTTATAAAGCTGAACTCGCCAACTGCTACGAAAAGGCGATTTCTTAATTTTGTTATTATGAACCAAATCATTGATGTAACATGTAGGGAAGTAGGTACTTCATCATTTGGATCTCTAGGAGCGAGTTACAACCACGTTCTACGCAACTTCTTATTCTTTGTCACTCTCTTAAACAATGTTTCGGGTTCATGGAAATGTGTTCCGACTATGCAACTAATTGAAGGCAGTTTGTTTACTGCCATACTCTTCTTTTATTTATGAAGCATCTTCACAAATAAAAGAAGCTAAGCGCATATAGCAATAAACAAACTGCCTTCAATTAGTTGCATAGAGGAATATACCTCCATGAATTTTGAAGCAACTACGGAACGCTGGAAAACAGAAAAAATGACAATTTTTGTTTGGGGGGGAGGGTTTTCTATAGATGTATTTGTACAATGTGGCACTACAATCCATTCCTAACCCATATTGCGAAACGTAAAATCCAAAACAAGACATTGATGTGAATAATTTGACATTTATGACAGTTTCCAGAACACAGTCAATATTCCATCGTTATCACGCATTCATGGAAGCCCATAGTCAGCGAAATTTGAACAGTATTACATACTCTAACCACACTTTCCGGTACTGTGAAGAATAGCGAGCCGTCTGTCGGCTGCTAGCCACTTTTGGTTTGTGCTGCTGGAGTGCGCATGCGCCGAATTGAGGCAGATTGCTTTTGACGGGTTGGTGCGAGGAGAACTGACAACAGCGTCTCGGTTCGCTAGGACCGTTCGGCATCGCTTCCGAAATGCTTACAGAATAATGTTGAAGTTCTCCTTCGAAAACAAGACAGTTTGGTGCCATCGCGTACCGAACCGATCGGCAAAATGGCGGAAAGATACAGAAGAGGGCCCCAGGCCTGGTTTAATATCTGACAGTGATTTGGATTCCCCCGACAGCCTGAGTATCAATATGGAGGGAAGCTCAGGGTTACTCAGGCTTCAAACCACGGGTGCAACTGGTTCCTGCAGAGGGCGTGGCCACTACTGCAGACACGTCACGTGGGCCCATCCAGACTTGACAGTGTTCCTAAATACCGCGACTCCGGACTTGTGCGGCAGTTCTCGCTATTGCCTGTACCTTCGATATGTGCCATTGATAACAGAATGATTATTGGCTGTGTTTACGTTTTTCGATTCGCTTCACGTTCTGCACTGTCTGTGCCCTCTTACTATGACTTTCGCTACTCTTTGAACTTTCCTTCTACATAGCAGTACACGTCATGAACACCATCGTCTTTGCCCACAGGAACCATCTGTTTATTCCACCGGTCTCTGCGTCACTGTCAGTGCGAGTGATCGCTCGTAAACTGTGTTCTACCTGCGCCAAGTAGGATAGAAAAGTGATGACGTGGGCTTCCTCTCTGAGCACCTATTCACTGTGAAGCATAGATCCTGAGCTTCTAAATTTGTGGACACGGATTTACAGCTCCAAATGGAATAACAACTGCAGCGATAGGAAAAGGCAGTGGTAATTCCCACAGCAGCACAGACGAAAAACAGGAGTTGCTACTCCAACTACTGCAAAACCAAATAGATTCTGGTCCTGATGGATCAATTGGGACTGACAGATCGCCTTGTCACCTCCTGTCAAAGGTGTCATCGGTTGCAGCAAGGAGGGATGTGGGGTCAGCACACCACTCTCTCAGCCGTTATTGACTTTCTTGATCTTGGAGCCGTTACTTCTTATTCAAGTAGCTCCCCAGTTGACCTCACAAGGCTGCTATATCCCGGCCCAGTCCTCCCATAAAGGAAAAATCCCTGGAAGTACTGGAAATCGAAACAGAGCCCCCACATAGCAGCCAGTCACACTGACCACTCAGCTACGGAGGCAGACGAATTGTTTAGAGTGGTGCAAAAACTACACACACACTAGGACAACAATGTTTTGATCTTTCTGATGCTTGTGGATTGCTGACTGACTACTGCGCTCGCCTAACCTATGTAGTTGAAACTAGGCTCAAATTTAACATATACACTAAGCAGTGCAAGCAAATATACACAGCATGGGCTGCTGAAATGCAAGGCTTAGCACTTAAGTGTGATTCTTCCAGTAAACAGTGTGGCACATCGTATGCAGTATCATTTATCCTTGATATTATTATACGTCTAGTTCGTGACAGAAAAGTTAGAGAGAAAGTTTTAGAGTCATCTGTTCCACCACTGAGCGATGTGTTAAAAACTACCTAATCACACAAGGTAACAGCGTCACTGGGAGCTGTGTTTCACAGTACTTCTGCTATCGGCCTTATAAGCAGCAGTAGTAGTTGTTGTTGTAGTGTTGTGTACATAGTTCCGCGTAGTCAGTGCGTACACAACTTTCCCAATAGAGCGCGCCCCACTAAGCACAACAGAGCAGGCGCAGCGCTCGTCCACCTCCGCACTACGAGATGGCGCTGTCTTAGAGACGGACCAAATTCTGCTTCCGCCGATCCGTGTATTAATATGTAATGCAGCCAATGAGATTGCTGCTAACGTAGAACCTTTTCTCCTCACGGATCACACTCGCGCAGTGATACCTGAACGCTCGAGGTATTATAACGAGTGTACAGACCGCAAATTAGTCAGTCTGCAGTGCATTTGTCTGTACCAGTCTATAGTCAAGTTTCAGTCTGCGCCTAATAAGATTATCATATTCCTGTACATAGCCACGAAGATAAATGTATAGACACTTTGTCAAGTATCAGAGATATGTGAGAATAAGATTAACGTACCAAGACCAAAGGAACTTCAGATTGTCAATTGTAAACAGCATCCAGAATCAAGTTACGTAATATCTATGATTTTTATTATTTTAATAAATGTGTGTGAAAATTAATCAAGTTCTGTTTAAAGTTGGTCACCGTCAATCTGCTACTCTAAGGGTGCAAGTGGCATTTCTATCATCTGACCTAACGGCAGAAGATAAACACACCATGATAAGACCGCGAGACATATTCCTGACACTCGCCTACTTCGTTAGAGCGACAAGTCAAATAATCTGATGGTGTGTGTACTGAAGGTCTTACAGTACGGACACCAAGTCTGCAGCTCGTGGTCGAGCGGTAGCGTTCTCGCTTCCCGCGCCCGGGTTCCCGGGTTCGATTCCCGGCGGGGTCAGGGATTTTCTCTACCTCGTGATGACTGGTTGTTGTGTGATGTCCTTAGGTTAGTTAGGTTTAAGTAGTTCTAAGTTCTAGGCGACTGATGACCATAGATGTTAAGGCCCATAGTGCTCAGAGCCATTTGAACCATTTTGAACGGACACCACAAGTAGTGTTAGTCGCCGTCGTATTCTGTGATCAGCGGATGTCAACCAATCATCATAATCCTTATTACCGAGCATTAGATCGTCTGGTAGTCTGGCGAAGCAGGATTCAGTACTTACCGCAGTAGTTAGCGGTCCACTGCCCTGATTGTTGGTAGACGTGCACAAATTGTTCGCTGTCGGGGTGCCCCAAATTCAGAAGAAGCTCATACAAAAGTTTTTTCCACGTCGTTATCAAAGAGTCCCAGAAACGTTTGTGAAATCAAATCGTATCCAGATTGCGACCAAAGGAATGAACGATGTCGCTGCCCAGTCCGTGACGTCAGCTATTTTGCATGCTGCAAACCGAGAATATAGCAAGTGTCTACCTTGTCCGGCGGGAGACAACAGCAGCAACCAGTGCGCTGCATGCTATCTTGCCAGTGCCAATAACAGCAGCAGACGATGTGCAGAAGCTCATGGTGCAGCTGGAACTTAATGGAGCAGTGGCAGAATTCCAGTTGCACAGAGGCATGAACATTATACGAGAATGCAGGCTTTCTCGGCGAATCTCGATGATTAAATCTTCTCGGGTTGACAGCCGAGTCAATGCATTGGTCTCCAGCAACGTTTCAGCACGTTTCTATTCACAGACTATCCTCGAGTCCAGTGGTGTGGGAGGGTAAGCAGCACGGCTGCTGTTCGTCCGTCGACCTCTCAGGTTGATTGGTGGCCTCTCGTTGGAATCGGCATGTGGCTACTTCCTTAGGTTTTTGAAGTAGGCTTTTGCTGCTTAATCTTCAGGGGCAGGCTTCCGCCCGCCCGAGCGCCACTCTTCCTTCACCCACTTCTCCGTGACTCGGTAGACAGTCGCAGGGGCTGAAAATAGGGTGGGCATTAAGCAGACGCAACTTCTTCTCTTTATTCGCACGAAGTAATGGCCGCTATCGACAGGGGATCTCAAGTCGATTCCGTATTTCTAGATTTCCGGAAAGCTTTTGACACCGTTCCTCACAAACGACTTCTAATCAAGCTGCGGGCCTATGGGGTATCGTCTCAGTTGTGCGACTGGATTCGTGATTTCCTGTTAGGAAGTTCGCAGTTCGTAGTAATAGACGGCAAATCATCGAGTAAAACTGAAGTGATATCAGGTGTTCCCCAGGGAAGCGTCCTGGGACCTCTGCTATTCCTGATCTATATAAATGACCTGGGTGACAATCTGAGCAGTTCTCTTAGGTTGTTCGCAGATGATGCTGTAATTTACCATCTAGTAAGGTCATCCAAAGACCAATATCAGTTGGAAAGCGATTTAGAAAAGATTGCTGTATGGTGTAGCAGGTGGCAGTTGGCGCTAAATAACGAAAAGTGTGAGGTGATCCACATGAGTTCCAAAAGAAATCCGTTGGAATTCGATTACTCGATAAATAGTACAATTCTCAAGGCTGTCAATTCAACTAAGTACCTGGGTGTAAAAATTACGAACCACTTCAGTTGAATAGACCACATAGATAATATTGTGGGGAAGGCGAGCCAAAGGTTGCGTTTCATTGGCAGGACACTTAGAAGATGCAACAAGTCCACTAAAGCGACAGCTTACACTACACTCGTTCGTCTTCTGTTAGAATATTGCTGCGCGGTGTGGGATCCTTACCAGGTGGGATTGACGGAGGACATCGAAAGGGTGCAAAAAAGGGCAGCTCGTTTTGTATTATCACGTAATAGGGGAGAGAGTGTGGCAGATATGATACGCGAGTTGAGATGGAAGTCATTAAAGCAAAGACGTTTTCGTCGCGGCGAGATCTATTTACGAAATTTCAGTCACCAACTTTCTCTTCCTAATGCGAAAATATTTTGTTGAGCCCAACCTACATAGATAGGAATGATCATCAAAATAAAATAAGAGAAATCAGAGCTCGAACAGAAAGGTTTAGGTGTTCGTTTTTCCCGCGCGCTGTTCGGGAGTGGAATGGTAGGGAGATAGTATGATTGTGGTTCGATGAACCCTGCCAAGCACTTAAATGTTATTTTCGTTATTCGTCATAGTTACTGTGCTGCACGAAATTGAGTACATAGCTGCAAGAAATTTTTAAGAATTTCCTGAGGTAAAATCACATTGCGTAGACTTTCCGTATAGTTCATTTAAGGCCATACATTATTTCGTATGAAATGTAATCAATATATATAAATTGTATTTAAAGTTGAGACCGGAATGAAATCTCCTTTCATTCTTGAGATATTGGTTGTTATATCCACGGACGGGTCGCTCGCGGCGCGCCAGAACCCTTCCTGCAGTTCAGGAATCAAGTGGTCGTAAAACTCGTCGTATCTCATAAAAGGTTCAAGATATCGAAACGACGAATTTTGTAAATGACAGCACGCAGAAAGGACTATTTTATCATATGATAAACACTCGATACGTTTTTGAAAACGTGTGAGTAGAGCGAAAACAAGACTCCCTACAACTTACACCATGAGGTTTTCTCCAAATTTTCATAGCCAAACAAAGGGTGAGAAACAAGTAAACGGGGTATCAAAGTGACCATCATGAGGTCTAGTTTGGCATGAAAATATTTAACTGCTTGAAAGTAATCAGGGTAATTAACGAAAACTTAATTAATAAGCTGAGGAAAAATTGAAATATTTTACGAATAGCTACTGTAAATGAAGTGTCAAAAATTTCATCTGTTCAAGACCAAATTATTTTGCACACGAAAAGATACATTGGTACGGTATTTAAATGTCAAAAAGGCTTCCTTCGAATCAAGTACGTTAAGAAGGCGACAAACGAGGAGTCAGTAAGATTATGTTTTCTGAATAAAACTTGAAACTAAAAAATGAAAGAAATCAGTCAAATATTTTATGAAATGATTTGTGTAAAAGAAATAAGTAGATCAGAGAAACGTTCTAAGTGCCTTTGAATGATGCTCAAAATCATGAACAGAAAATGAGGTGCACCAAACGTTTCCCTAATACTTT
Organism: Schistocerca piceifrons; assembly: GCF_021461385.2. Lineage (NCBI taxonomy): Eukaryota > Metazoa > Arthropoda > Insecta > Orthoptera > Acrididae > Schistocerca > Schistocerca piceifrons. Next base: position 224,871,226 of record NC_060149.1, read on the forward strand.
TTATTTCATACTTTTAGACGAATCATTACACAAAATGTTTGATTTTCTTTTCAAAAAAATTGTAAGCTTTACTTTTACAGACTATTTAGAGTAATTGAAACGCTTGGCCTTAACATTGACTGCTGATGAATTACGTTCGCAACATCAAATATCTGTAAAATTTCATGATTCATTGTAATTTATTAGGAATCAAATGTGTGTGATATACTGGGATAGGTGTGAAGATCAAGTTCTTTGGCAAGACCTTAAAAACATACTTAGCGATGCAGTGTAAACAGTATACATAAAACTTAGTATACATAATTGTAACTGAGTCAGTAAAAATATAAGAACGGTCCAGAATCGAAACCTTTTCTTTCGATAGGATCTAGAGAACTTTATTGGATCAAATTCACTTATTTCTGAGTATACATCTATATATATTTCCCATGTATTTATTTAGTTTTATAGATTTAACGGGATCCTACTACCGCCACCAGAAGGTTCCGAGTCGTCTTCGCGTAATGAATGTAAGGGGGATTCCCTCTAAACCGTTTGCTCTAAGGATCACTCGTATGCCGTGAATCATTTTTAAGTGAGCCTACTAGTACTCGGAATGCCCCAATGGGCAAGAGGATCTTCGAATAATGTGGATAAATAGTTCGATAGTCGTGTGCGGTACAATGCATGGTGGCGGAATGCCTCATGAGTCGTTGTCAGGTGGACCCACAGTCCAGAGCGTTTTCGGGAGCGGCTTGCAAAATGTAATACAGCACCATGCCGTTCAGCCAGTTGACGGCGTTAGTTCTCGTAGTGGGAAAGAAAGTGGTATCTGGGTGTAGGAGTTCGTCTGGCGTGACAGACCTAGACCTCTGTCAAACACGTAATCACGAACAATATACACTACCCCTACACCACAGCTAGCATTTGTTCACAGGTGTCAATTTGTTTACTTACGTTTGTATTTAGCGTAGTTAGTCGTGTAGTAGTCATTCCTCCGCATTTATTGGCTGTTAAAAGTTTTTGATCATGTAAAAAAATATATTCGTATTTAATTTATTGATGAGATAGTCGAATGCTCCTCTGCTCATTCACGTGTATTCGAAGAATTTGTCTGGTGATCTTCGTAGTTGTTGATGATATTTATGAAATTCTCCATGGAGTTTCCTCTCTTTGTAAATTTCATGCACAGCATTCCTTTTCGTTTTATTTTCTTAAGTAAATCTAATTCTGCAGCCTTACTCTCCAGCTGCAGTATTTTACAGGTTAGGGACGCCGTTTTCTAGAAACAGCTGGTTGGCTCTAAGCAGCAATCTTGTAGCGCGACATGGTCGCTCGCACGCAGGACGCCCAAGCTTTTCGCCCGATGCTGCTGCTTGCCACTTGAGTGTCGCATATCCAGAAGTCACTCGCTGCCGCTCGCTTCTGTCGCTCACGCAGGACACGGCCTAACTATAAGCCTTACTTGAAGGCTGAATTGGTGAGGTGTTTTGTCTTTGCGACATTTACTTCTGCTTCTAGAGTGGAAGGGTAATGGTCATGGCATTTTTTGTGGGTCCTGTCGTTTGTGAGAGAAGTGTTTTATTATCCTAGGTTTATCTGGGATTAGCTAGTGGGTTTTATGAATTTTCATGTTAATAGGGGTCTGGGCTTTCGATTCTAAATTCTCTTGGGTTGTAGTTACCAAGGGAACTTATCAGCGCTTTCAGGGATTGTCTACCTCTATCGTAGGTAGAATGCTTGGGCGATATTTTTAAACCTTGTTTTAAGAGGTTCTATATTGACGGCAGCGTGCAAGTCTGCAGTGGGGAAACTGGAGTCTACGTGTATGGCTCTTTTCTAGGCTCTGTTCTTTGTTGCTTGCAATCTTTTGATATGGGATTTTGCAGTGTAGCCCCATACAGGACAGGCGTATTCGAGGATAGGGCGCACTAGTCTGCATTGGCTGCTCTCTCTGTTTAGAATGGGGTATAGTACGTGGAGCCTTTGACTTTCTTTTGCCCTCAGGGCTTCTATGTGTCTATGCTATGTGAGGCGTTGGCCATAGTCACCCCGAGGTACTTTGTCGGGCCGCCACTCTATGTTGCGCCTGTGGTGACGGAGGGTGGGGTGTGGGCGGCGGCGTGAAGGTCTCTTCCCTTTCTAATGCGTAAGCATAATTGCTTGTGTTTTTCCACTGTTCAGTGTTATGCGCCATTTCTTGGCCCATCTGCCCGTTTTGTCAAGGACGTTTTTTATCGTATAGTGACTAGGTTCCTGTTTGAGCTTTGTGCAAAAAGGGCTGTGTTATCAGCGTACTGCTCTGTTTCTACCGCCGGTTCGGTGGGGTGTCCGCTGTGTATAGGATGGGACCTATGGCGCGACCTTGTGGTACTCCTGCATGGATGCGTCTTTTTGCTGAGTGTGTGTTGTCAACTTTTACTGCGAAACTTCTGCCTGACAGGTAGCTTTTTGTGAGTTTGACTATGTGCTCTGGGAAGCCCTGCGTGTACAGTTTATATAATAGTCCCTCGTGCCAGACCGTATCAAAAGCTTTGGCTACGTCTACTAGGACCATTCCGCAGAAGTTAATTAGTTGTTGTGAGGCAGCATGGCCTCTCTGAAAGCCAAACTGCGTCCTGGGGAGTATCTGCTCTCCTGCTATGTGCTGCTGTATGGGGAGAAGCAGGAGACGTTCATATAGTTTGCTTAGCGACAGTAGCAAACTTATTGGCCTGTAATGTTGTGGAAAGATTGGATCTTTGCCTGGTTTCGCGATTCCAATCACTTCTGCATGTTTCCATTCGTTAGGGAACTTGCGTGATCTCATTGAAGATGTTCGCGATGTGCGTACTCGCTACTGGGGGAGTCGTTTCAACAGCTCGTTTGTGACTTTGTCGTGGCCAGGCGCCTTGCTAGTTGGTAGCGATTTTATGACTGCTACTACGTCTTCTGCGGTGAAGAGCGGTAGAGCGTCATTTTCATCGTCTTCATCGAGGAAGGCGGCCAACTGCCTCCTGCCGATGGTGTCGTGTTCCCTATCCTGTGACTCTGCTGGTTGGAATTGTTTTTCGATGTCCGCGAGCGTGTTACCCTTGTCAGCAGCACTGAACGTGAGGCTTCGCTCACCGTGCAGAGGGGGCATTTTTTCGCGTCTTTTGGTACACTGTTTGGTTGCCTGCGAAAGGCTGTTGTCTTCTACTTTAAGAGTGGAGAGACATGCGGACCATTCCTGGTTCCTGTGTTCTATGAGGGCTGCTTTCAGCTCTCTCTGGAGCCTGTTAAGCAGTCTTCTGGTGCCTGGGTTTCTTGTTAAATTTCAATTCCTTCGTGATCGTATTTTTGTTCCTAAGCTGAGTAAGCTGGTGCGGTGGGAGCTGTTTAGAGGGGGGGTCGCTTTCTGGAGGCCTGGGTGTGGCTTCCTGAGCTGCATGTAGGACCGTTCCGATGAGGTGGTGGAGCGCCTGTTCTGTGGTTTCTGCTGTGGGAGGCGGGGTGTCAGCAATGTCCGTGGCCAAGTCATGACGGAATTGCTCCCAGTTGGTGTTTTTGTATGAGTACTGACGCTGCTGACGCAGGTCTCGGACGGTTTCGTGTTGGCGAAGAAAACCTTTCGCCAGCCGAGGCTTCCAGCGGCCCGGGGAGTGGAACCCACCCCGAACAGGTTTCAGGCGGTGGCTGATGAGCCAGAGACAACACATAACAACACGATAGAAACACAAACACAGAAACAAGTCACCCACCAACTCCCTCCAATTGTAGCAGAGTTTTCTCAGAATTACGAGGAACTCTTCGAGTTGCTAAAAACAGAAATCGGGGGAGGTGATGACAAAAGAAAAATATCACTACAGGCACTAGATGACTACAATACAGTCAAAACACTTTTCACGAATAAAAACATACCTCACTACACGTGCCCCACAAAAAAACACGAAACAAGAATATCGTCATCAGAGACCTCCCAAGACGACTGTGCCCCCAAGCAATCAGAACAGACTTGACTGCCCAGGGGTACGTCGTCGAGGCCGTGCAGCAGATGGGCAAAGTGGAGAGCAAGTGGCCACTTTTCCAGGTCACACTGCCAGACATCCCACAGAACAAAAGGGAAATTAAGATGGTCCTGGCTGTGCCTGTCAACACCGAGCCACTCCGCTGAAAAAACAAGACGGTGCAGTGCTTCAGATGTCAGGGCCTAATCATATCGCCGCGCACTGCACCATGGCGATAAGGTGCAGAAAGTGCACTGAGGCCCATGACACGAGGTCATGCACACTAAAACCTTCGGAATCACAAATAAGGTGCGCGCTGTGTGGCAGAAACCACACAGCGGGTTACCAAGGTTGTGAGGTCCACAAAAGACACTCACAGCGGGCAAAGGACGCAAAGGACCCCTCCCACACACGAAAACAAGACACCACCACCCCATTCGGACACACAAAGAAACAAACACACACAGACAGGGCTTGGGTAAAACCAAGACCAGACACACCAAGGGCAACATACGCTGAAGTGGTTTCTCCCTCGAGAAACCATGAAAACGTAGCCCTATCACCACAACACCAAACACAGTCACAAGAACAACACTGGGAAACACACAACAAGAACGACCAGATCCACCAAGACAGAGGAAGCTCTAGGGAACTCCACACTCAGTTCACCCTCTCGGATCAGTTGTTAGGCATTATGGTGCAGACCATGAATCTCGTCATGGAAATGATGAAGGAATTTAGGGAGGCCCAGAAGGAGAACACTCAGATCCTCGTTGCCCTTCAGGCAGCAGTCCAGCAGTCGCTCCCCTCTGCGACTTCCACAGCGGTTTCAAATCCCATCATGGATATACGACCATACATCCAAGGCCTGACAATGTGCATCTTTAACGCAGATGGCATTGTTAATCAAGAGGTGGAGTTCAGAGAGCTCATAAAGGAGTTCTCCATCGACACATGCATGATGGGAGAAACCCACCTAAAACCGGGAATAAAAGCGAGAGTCCCCAACTACGTTAGCTACCGTAAAGGCAGGCCAACCCAAGGCGGAGGGATGGCCATATACATAAAAAGAGGGATCCTCCACCACCAAGTATTCTTACCAGCTACCAATAAAATCGAAACCGTGGCTGTGGAAGTAACTACTGCCACCGGACCCCTAACAATTGTTGCAATCTACCGACCCCCACAAGACGAGATAGACGAGGGAGATATAGCTGCTTTAGGGCAAATTGAAGGCAAACTCATAATAGGAGGCGACTTCAAAGCCAAACACCTCGATTGGAACTCTAGAGTAACCTCCAGAGCAGGCGCCAAATTGCGACGACTAGTGCGCGACCACCACTTCAAAACATGGGGTCCGGTCGAGCCCACACATTTTCCAAAAAATGGAGGTAAGCCCGACGTGTTAGACATAGCCCTCACTAGGAGGATCGCGGGGTTTGTGGCCGCAAGGACAATCAACAGAATGTCCTTCGACCATAACCCAGTGATTCTAGAGGTCGATGTGGGAGAATGGGTAGCACTTCCACGTTACCAGACGTCTTACAAACGCACAGACTGGGAGAGATACTGAGAAACTGTCGCCCCTGATATCGCTCGCGCTCCGCCACCTACTGCCGAAACAGTAGAACGAGCGCTACAAGACCTAACAGGCAACATTCCACAGGCAGCGGAAGATGCCACTCCCCCACAAACGGATGGCCCGACCCCGCAAGTACAACTCCCGGAAAACTTACTAGCCCAAATCCGTCACAAGAACAGAGTGGCGAAATAGTGGAAGATCACCAGAAATCATGCTACCAGGAGGCTGCTCAATCGTCTGCAGAGAGAGCTGCAGATAGCGCTCAATGAGCACAGAAACCAGCAATGGCAAAACCGCCTCACAGCTCTCAAAGTAGACGATCACACACTATGGCAAGCAGCCAAACAATTCACGCTAGGAAGCCGCCACTGCACGGCGAGTGGGGTCTAGCCTACAGCCATGCTGAAATGGCCAACGCCCTCGCCGACTCTTTCGAGAAGCAGTTCCAGGCAGCAGCACCCCAGGATGAAGAACATGAAGGGGTAGTCCATCGTCAACTGGCTGTCTTCCTCAATGCTGAGGAGGACCCAGAGGACATTGCAAAAGTAATTAGGTCCTTCCCCACAAAAAAGGCACTGGGATGTGATAGTGTTACCAATCAGTTAGTTAAAAACCTCCCACCCTCGGCTATCGAACACCTCGCGAACTTCTTCAACGAGATTACTCGTTCCTGTGAGCTCCTAGCTTGCTGGAAACACGGGGAAGTGGTCGCGATACACAAACCAGGGAAAGACTCTCTATTCCAGCAGCACTACAGGCCGATTACACTCTAGCCAACTCTCAGCAAGATCTACGAGCGCCTCCTGCTAAAAACCCATACAGGAACATATTACCAGAGAGCAACTTCTGCCGGATTTCCAATTCGGATTCCGGCAGAACCACTGTGCCCCACAACAGATCATGAGAGTGGCTGAAGCAGCCACAGAAGGCTTCAACCACAGAGGCTACTGCAGTATAGTGCTACTAGACGTAGCCAAAGCCTTCGACTCAGTATGCCATAGTGCACTACTCTACAAGTTGTACACTCAAGGGTTCCCCGGGAACAAAGTTAAGCACATCAAAAGCTATCTCACGGATAGAACTTTCTCTTTCAAAGTAGAAACTTCCACCTCCACCAAAAGGCGTATTCGTGCTGGGGTGCCACAGGGATCGGTCCTGGGGCCCGTTTTGTACAATCTGTACACTGCGGACACACCAACGGCCCCCCTAGCGCACACCGCACAGTACGCAGATGACACAGCCTTCTGGACTCGAAATGCGAACAAGGATCTGGTCATCCGTGGGCTACAAAGGGTTTTAGATGACACAGAAACTTGGGCCTGTCACTGGCGCAACTCCATCAACTCTGAAAAGACGCAGATTATGCTGATCACCCGGAGGCTCGAGGAAGGCGCGGACCTTCTCAACGCCCTCCCCTCCACCTTCACCTGAACGGAACCCAACTCCCCTGGCGCAGATCCGCCAAGTATCTTGGCGTAACCTTGGACTCTCATCTTACGTGGGAACCCCACATAGACGAGGTCCACAGGAAGGTCTGTGCCAGAATGTCCATCCTACACCCAATCCTCAACACTACCAGCTCCCTTCCCTGCTCTGTAGGAGTGAATGTTTATCAGGCCCTTGTACGGCCAGTAACGGAGTATGCATGCCCTGTCTGGGGATATGCGGCGAAGCAGCACCTGGACAAGCTCCAGAGGTTGCAGAACTGCGCCCTCAGGAGAGCATTGCATCTACCCCTGGGATTCCCCACAGACGATCTGCACACCGCAGCTGAAATCCCACTCCTGAAAGAGCGTTTCCAATATCTGGCAAGGGCCTTCCATGAAAGCTCTTCCAGATCAGGAAACATCCTCATCCACTCCCTACGTCGGTATGACATGTCCCGCGACAAGCACAAACGCCCATTGACGATCTTCGACGACTAAGTCGAAGAGAAAATCCCTATATCCAATCCCTAATCCTCCTGCCTCCCCCTTAATATCATTCATCTCGCCAACCTCAGGCAAGTAGCAGACACACACAGAACATTCATCACATTACACAGACACCCAAAACTACAGAAATAATCACACACACAAGTAAACACGTGGAGTAAAAGCCAAAGGCTACAAACTCCACTAAACACGTCCCCAAAGAGGGAAAAGTATCAAATGAGAGTGAGTGAACCCGACACTTCGCCTGAAGATGGCAAGTAAGAAACTTGCTGAAATGTTGCTGGAGAACAACGCATTGAATCGGCTGACAACCCGAGAAGATTTTATCATCATAAGCATGACCATGTTTCTGATTAATTTTGACACGTAACAGTGCACTGAATCCTCACAGCTGTCGTGTTCTTGGCGTAGAATTGTGACGTACAATGGACAATCGACCCCATTGCTAGATCAGATCGTAGTCCAAGATCAGTATAAAAATAACGCTTGGCAGCTAAAGTTGGTAGTAGAAACTCTTGGGTGACAACCATCATGTTTGGCCCAGACACGTTTACGGGTTTTGGTTCCCAAATTCAAGATCAAGTAAATCTAGTTTCAACCGTGATTCCAAGGAAGCTGATACATTCTGTGCGCAATATAAGCAACTGTTTGCATTAGATTTAGCAACAGAGTTTAAAGTCCATGAACCCTTAAAGTAATCAGCAGTACCTTAGATTTCTAAAGCACTTCCAGTGCCTGTTTTCCATGTACTACCAAGTTACAATGCGGAACTAGATAGATTGCAGAGTACGAGAGTAATATCCCGAGTCTCGTATAGCCTGTGGGAAACGCCCATGATTATAATTACGAAGCCAAATGGATCACTTGGAATGTGTGTCGATTTTAGGTCTACGATTAACGCTCAAACTAATGTAAATCCGTACCCATTCATAGACAAGGGGAATTGTTGAAAAAGTCGGATTGGAGCCACTATTTTTCCAAGGCAGACCTCGTTCAGACAAAAATTTTAATAACTAATACGCCAGTCGCCTTGTATCGTACTGACAGATAGCCGTTTGATGTTGCGAGCGTTCCCACAACTCATTCAAGGTATGAGAAAAAAACCTGCAGAATCTAAAATTTTGTTTTAGCGGCTTCAAGCCCATGGCCTCCATTGCCGCCTTCGTGAATGTAGTTTCTTTGAGCCAATTCTGAAATACCATGAACATATACACTCTCTAAGACAAAAGAAAAAAAAACAATGTACCATGAAGAAATTATCCAAATGGGATGGAAATCGGTAGATGTGATGTAGTTGTACAGACAAACAATAATTTCAGAAAACTTGCACGATTTATTAAAGTGAAAGAGTTCCATTAATTGAGCAAGTCAACAATGCATTGCTCCACGTCTGGCCCTTATGCAAGCTGTTTTTCGATTTGGGATTGCTTGAAAGAGTTGTTGAATGTTCTCTTGAGAGATATCGTGCCAGATTCTGTCCTAATCAATTGCATAAAAAAGGAGTTAAATTCGAGTTCGGAGGCGCGCCAGAAAGCTTTCTTGCAACTTAAAAAGTGACTTGTGTTGGCCCTTTGCTTAGCAAGGTTCAATCAGGGCAAGAATTTAATGCTAGCTACTGATGAGTGAGATTGTAGCACTGGTGCAGAGCTTTCTCACAAATACGCCGATGGCACTAAACAGCTACTTGCATTTTTTGTCTAAGACATTATATGTCCTGCAATGAAATTACTAGCAAATAGAAAAAGAGGCGTTGGCTGTCACATACGGCATCAAGAAGCTTCATCTATATCTCTCGCACTGAGTCTCACCTCTCACTGAACACAAGTCCCCTATTTCTATTCTGTATCCACTTAAAATTTCACGACAAGGTGGCGCAGTGGCTGCAAGATTGGGCGTTATTCCTTAGTAATTACAACTCCGAGATCCATTATCGGCTCACCACGAAAGACTCAAACGCGGACGCATATTTTCACTTGCCATACAACCCGGATGCAAAGTATGACAGGGACGAAGCACTACATTTTGCGTTAGATGCTGATGAGCGACACACCCTCGACAAATTCCCAATTATGGCACGCGAATACCAACAAATACAGGCTTTTGTCCTCTGCTCCACAAAGTGTTATCTGTCGTACAGCGGGCCTGACCAGAACGCCTACCTAAGGGCGCAGACTCACCATGGGGCACATATTTTTCGCTATGACACTGGCTTAGTACTATGTATGTGGGGTGATAATTCTGGCCATGCTCCAGCCCTGAATACTTAAGTTCCTCCACACTGCATGTTGAGCATGTGCAGAATGAAAGCAATAGCGCAGCAATCAAGTGTACTCGCCAAGTCCAGAACTACTAGTCCTCTGTCCACAGTCAGCCAGCCCTGGCCCAGTGATTCAGCCCTGGCCACGCCCTGACCATCCCTGACAAAGTGTACATATTGATCTTGCCAGACCAATCTGAGCACTGTTGTTGCTAATTTCTTACACCCTCTCTAAATTTTCATATCAATGAACATGTTTGGAACACGCGGCTCAAAAGTGAGAAGCCACGACGCTAGTTGCTATGAAACCGTTTCGGTTTAAGTTGTAACGCACTAAACGGCACATAAACTGTGTCGAAAAATATGACCGTCGTTTCTGAAATACGGTCGAGTATCTACGGATCAGCCGTGACAAATGTTCGCTTATTTTGACCCCTCTTCCACTGAGTGAAGTTTCTATGAAATCAGGTTGAGGCGCCTGCCGTGTTCACTATGTAAGGAATTCTTTTAACGAATCATGATCGTCACTCTTAAAATCAGCATTATCTTTTTTTTTTTCAAGTAAATGAGTTCATCTATACTGTAGCGCCAAAAAACTGGTTTAGGCATGTGTGTTCAAATACGGAGATATGCAAACAGACAGAATACGGCGCTGCGGTCGGCAACGCCTATATAAGACAACAAGTATCTGGCGCAGTTGTTAGATCAGTTACCGCTGCTACAATGGCAGGTTATTAAGATTTAAGTGAGTATGAACGTGGTGTTACAGCCGGCGCACGAGCAATGGGACACAGCATCTCCGAGGTAGCGATGAAGTGGGGATTTCCCCGTGCTACCATTTCACCAGTATACTGTGAATATCAAGAATCCGGTGAAACATGAAATATACGACATCGTTGCGGACGGATCCTGCAAGAACGGGACCAGCAACGACTTAAGAGAATCGTTCAACGTGACAGAAGAACAAACCTTCCGCAAATTGCTGCAAATTTCAATGCTGGGCGATCAACAAGTGTCAGCCTGCGAACCATTCAACGAAACATCATCGATATGGGCTTACGGAGCCGAAGGCCGACTCGTGTACCCTTGACGATTGCACGATACAAAGGTTTACGCCTCGCCTGTGCCCGTGAACACCGACATTGGACTGTTGATGATTGTAAACATGTTGCCTGGTCGGACGAGTCTCGTTTCAAATTGTATCGAGCGGATGGACGTTTGTATGGAGACAACCTCATGAAACCATGGACCCGGCACGTTGGCAGGGAACTGTTCAAGCTGGTGGAGGCTTTGTAATGGTGTGGGTCATGTGCAGTTGGAGTGATATGGGACCCCTGATACGTCTAGATACGACTCTGGCAGGTAACACGTAAGTAAGCATCCTGCCTGACCACCAGCATCCATTCTTATCCACTGTGCATTCCGAAGGACTTGGGCAATTCCAGCAGGACTATGCGACACCCCACACATCTTGAATTGCTACAGAGTGGCTCCAGGAACACTCTTCTGAGTTTAAACACTTCCGCTGGCCATCAAACTCCCCAGACATGAACATCATTGAGCATATCCAGGATGCCTTGCAACGTGCTGTAGCACCCCTTTGTGCCCTTCGGATTTATGGACAGCCCTGAAGGATTCATGGTGTCAGTTCCCTCCAGCAGTACTGCAGACATTACTCGAGTCTATGCCACGTCGTGTTGTGGCACATCTGCATGCTCGCGGGGGCCCTACACGATATTAACTAAGTGTACTAGTTTCTTTGGCTTTTCAGTGTATTAACAATGTAATGAGATCGGTCTTATGAGTATTTACCTGAATGAGCATAACAGCCCTTGATGAAGGGTAACAAATCCGGCAGTGAACTGGAACAATCGGTAATGTGTACAGAGCAAGCTTCTAAGAAATACAAAAAGATTCAAAGTTTTGTGCTTTAGCGATTTGTTGTTTGTCTAGCTCTACATCTGAGATAATTATTTAGCTTGGTTTGAATCAGATTTTAAGTGATTTTGATGTATGGTGGTATGCCCTCCACATATTTTCATATTTGCCTTTATTTGTGCCTTTGTGTGTAGTGTGATAAATATTTCAAGAGATAATATATAAGTAAGTCAATTTAATTTTGTTTATTATTGCGTTTTTCGACTCTTGAACAGTTCTACGATTTTAAATTCCATTTACCTTTAGATATCAGATATTTTTTGAGTTTTCTCATTTTTATTAATTCGTTAGTAATCTTTTTGGCCATCGAAGCAACAGTACAGTAGAAATGATTTGCAACTGGTTTTCCTTTACTTTTAGAGATGACGCTTTTTATGAGTCATTTTGAATCTAATTTTTCATGTGTCTCATCATTTTTCATTTTGATTGTTTCTCATAAATTGTTAATAATGACATGGTAATTGAATACAGGATTGTCTATTGATAGTGACCGGGCCAAATATCTCACGAAATAACCAACAAACGAAAAAACTACAAAGAACAAACCTCGTCTAGCTTGAAGGGGGAATCCACATGGCGCTATGATTGGTCCGCTAGATGGCGCTGCGATAGGTCAAACGGATATCGACTGCGTTTTTTTAAAGTAGGAACCCTCATTTTTTATTGTATATTCGTGTAGTACGTAAGGAAATATGAAGGTTTTAGTTGGACCACTTTTTTCGCTTTGTGATAGATGGCGCTGTAATAGTCACAAAAGTATAAGTACGTGGTATCACGTAACATTCCGCCAGTGCGGACGGTATTTCCTTCGTGATACATTACCCGTGTTAAAATGGACCGTTTACCAATTGCGGAAAAGTTCGATATTGTGTTAATGTATGGCTATTGTGATCAAAAATCCCAACGGGCGTGTGCTATGTATGTTGCTCGGTATCCTGGACGACATCATCCAAGTGTCTGGACCGTTCGCCGGATAGTTACGTTATTTAAGGAAACAGCAAGTGTTCAGCCACATGTGAAACGTCAACCACGACCTGCAACAAATGATGATGCCCAAGTAGGTGTTTTAGCTGCTGTCGCGGCTAATCCGCACATCAGTAGCAGACAAACTGCGCGAGAATCGGGAATCTCAAAAACGTCGGTGTTGACAATGCTACATCAACATCGATTGCACCCGTACCATGTTTCTATGCACCAGGAATTGCATGGCGGCGACTTTGAACGTCGTGTACAGTTCTCCCACTGGACACTTGAGAAATTACGGGACGATGACAGATTTTTTGCACTCGTTCTATTTAGTGACGAAGCGTCATTCACCAACAGCGTTAAAGTAAACCGACATAATATGCACTATTGGGCAACGGAAAATCCACGATGGCCTCGACAAGTGGAACATCAGCGACCTTGGCAGGTTAATGTATGGTGCGGCATTATGGGAGGAAGGATAATTGGCCCCCATTTTATCGATGGCAATCTAAATGGTGCAATGTATGCTGATTTCCTACGTAATGTTCTACTGATGTTACTACTAGATGTTTCACTGCATGACAGAATGGCGATGTACTTCCAACATGATGGATGTCGGGCACATAGCTCGCGTGCGGTTGAAGCGGTATTGAATAGCGTATTTCATGACAGGTGGATTTGTCGTCGAAGCACCATACCATGGCCCGCACGTTCACCGGATCTGACGTCCCCGGATTTCTTTCTGTGGAGAAAGTTGAAGGATATTTGCTGTCGTGATCCACCGACATCGTCTGACAACGTGCATCAGCTCATTGTCAATGCATGGGCGACCATTACGGAAGGCGAACTACTCGTTGTGGAGAGGAATGTCGTTACACGTATTGCCAAATGCATTGAGGTTAACGGACATTTTGAGCATTTATTGCATTAATGTGGTATTTACAGGTAATCACGCTGTAACAGCATGCGTTCTCAGAAATGATAGGTTCACAAAGGTACATGTATCATATTGGAAAAACCGAAAATAAATGTTCAAACGTCCTGTGTTCTGTATTTTAATTTAAAAAACCTACCTGTTACCAACGATTTGTTTAAAATTGTGAGCCATATGTTTGTGACTATTACAGCGCCATCTATCACGAAGCGAAAAAAGTGGTCCAACTAAAACATTCATATTTCTTTACGTACTACGCGAATATGTAATAAAAATGGGGGTTCCTATTTAAAAAAAAAACGCAGTCGATAACCGTTTGACCTATGGCAGCGCCATCTAGCGGGCCAACCTTAGCGCCATCTGGTTTCCCCCTTTAAGCTAGACAATTTTCGTTCGTTGTAGTTTCTTCGTTTGACGCTTATTTCGTGAGATATTTGGCCCGGTCACGATCAATGGACCACCCTGTATATGTATGTGTGATGAATACATGAACTCCAAGTGTTTATTGTCGAACAGTAATTGCGGGAGTTATATGTGACCTCTATAAACATTAACCATCTTTTGCTCAAGCATGTTACATAATTTTTCAGCATCAGCATTTTGATTATCGTCGGAGAATAACTTTATCCATCACCGAAAAATAGGGGCTGTTGAACATATGATTTCCTGGCTGCCAATGCACAGTTTGCTACTGCAGTCATCTCGACCACTTTCGGCCTGCAGGAGGAAGGAGATTTTGTTCAGTTGAAGGAGTTTGGCCGGTTTTTCCTAAGCTTCCTAAGTGGGTCGTGGTTAGAGCTGACTAGTCTGATTTTAAGAGAGACTATTTTCGCTATGATGGACGATATTTCCATCATCTGTGGCAGAGAAAGTTCTGTAAGTCTTGCCAGGAAGCAGCAACCTACAGAAGCGTGAACTGTATCAGGGGTGGGCAAGGTTCCCTTAGTAAAGAAGACGATCTATATATTTTGATATACTGGAGGATACAGTTTTTCTATATACAAAGCGATACATATGATCACATAAATGTAATATTTGGATTCATTGTGGATTGCAACTAATAAAAACATTCCATTTGCTGTTTGGTCAAGTACAATACGTAAATATTATGTTTTCCAAAAAATGTTCGTCATCGTATTGATCATTTTGAAATAAAGAATGATAAACGGAGGTATACGCTTGAAACGACTATTTGCTTATTACTGCACTTTTGTATTACGCTATTCATTGCATTTGCAACGAGCAACAGGAAGAAATGTAAAATTTTAAGAATTTTATTGGGATAGTTTGAATTCAGATTTTTTTACTCAATATGTAGATGCCTGGTACATGATCAAGAAAATGTAATTAGTTGTATGCAAATCAAATACTTCACTAGATTCCCTCTCCCAGCTAACGGGAACGACTCGATAAACACCCACCCTAGGTAGGTTAAAGTCGACTCCAACTAACAGTGAATGAGCAGGTTACTTCCGCGTTGCTGAAAGTTGACCTTTGAATGATTCTACAACTGTCACAGGGTTATCGGGTGGCTGGTAAACAATTCGATGACTGAGTTTACCTAGGCTGGTTACCTGCGTCTAGATAACTTCGCAGACACAATTTGATCTGGAGAGACAGAATATTTTTAGCGATTACAGTAAACACTTCCTCTCTCTATCATTTCGATATACGTTTCATGATACAAATATCACAAAAAATCGTGACTCACTATTGTGCATCTTTTGATCTCAGACCATTCTCTGAGGGTCTGCTGCTGTTGTTACTGATTATGATTTCGCTACTTATCTTCTTGGTCTCAGTCACTTTCTCCGTGTTTTTGCTGATGCTGGTGCTGCTGTTAAATTTGTTTTAGATCTTTTTGACCTTAGTTTGCAATTCTGTGGGTGACGATGGTGATTCTGGATGGATCACGTAGTGATTAGTTGGTAGATCTTTTTCGCTGTCCTTACTTTATTGCTGGTTTCGTGCTTGGGTGGACCTGCGTTTGGTGTTTATCTCAGAAGGAAAGTATCCTCTTGATAGGGTTGTCATTAGCTGCTTGTTGTAGTTTGCAATGATGGTTTCAGTACGCAGTGTATTGGCTTTCGTAAATGTTTTCGTCGCACTTTTCTTTGTTATTCAGTTTGTAATCAGCAACTACTGAGAAGTTGTTTTAGGAGTGCCTGTAATTTCCAGGCGTCCTAAAACAGAATTTTCGCTGCCAAAAGCTGTTTTCCTTTTTATTTATGGTGTAGTCAATGATTCGCATGAATTCTGAGTCTCAAGTAACTTATATACATAATTCCAGTATTCTTAAAATTCCTGCAAAACAAATATTTATGCTCAGATTCATTGTTGACACACGACTATGACGGTAAGTCATAACGTAGTGGAGTGTTTATGATTATTACATTAGTGTGTGTTAGAGCCGGCCGAAGTGGCCGTGCGGTTCTAGGCGCTGCAGTCTGGAACCGCGAGACCGCTACGGTCGCAGGTTCGAATCCTGCCTCGGGCATGGATGTGTGTGATGTCCTTAGGTTAATTAGGTTTAACTAGTTCTAAGTTCTAGGGGACTAATGACCTCAGAAATTGAGTCCCATAGTGCTCAGAGCCATTTGAACCATTTGTGTGTTAGATTTTCTATAGTCTTGTAGAGCTTTATCAGTAATTTGCTACTCGTTTCTCTGTATTTGAATGTGCTATCAATAACGGTTGGCTATTTCTAACGCTGACACGGTCCCAGTCCTAATGAAGGTAGAGATTTTATCTTATGATTTCGTTCGTGCCACCTCCATGACTGGCCCCACAGTTATCACTGTTCCGTCCTTCTCTGTATTCTCTGTGCTGAGCACTGCTGTGCCTTTCGTTTGTGCGGTTCCTACGTTACTAGAAACGTTTGGCTTAGATAACTCAGGCTAAATTCAGTTCACTTCATTTACAGCAGTCCTGTTTTGTTCTTTAATTACGGCTTTGTTTCTCAAGGTGTCATTGTTAGTGACCATTTCTTGATCTTCATACATGGCCAGGACATCGAATTTATTTCTCACTGGCATAGTGTTCTCAGATTTACGTAAAACGCCGTTTTGATTCTTAGAAGCTTGCCGGCCGTTGTGGCCGAGCGGTTCTAGGCGCTTCAGTCCGGAACCGCACGACTGCTACGGTCGCAGGTTCGAATCCTGCCTCGAGCATGGATGTGTGTGATGTCCTTAGGTTAGTTAGGTTTAAGTAGTTCGAAGTTCTAGGGGACTGTTAACCTCAGATGTTAAGTCCCATAGTGCTCAGTATGTGAAATTTAAATGAAATACCGTGTCTAATCAATACAAAACTAAGAACCAAACGTACACATTCGCCTAAGTACATACTCCACAAGCAACCGTGTGGTGAATGGCAGAGGATAACTTGTTCCACTACTAGTCATTTCCTTTCCTGTTCCACTCGCAAATAGAGCGAGGGAGAAGCGACTGTCTATATACCTCCTACTCGCCTTAATTTCTCTTATCTTCGTTGTACTTACGCGACATTTACATATGGTGACCAGTAGATTAGTTCTGCAGTCAACTTCAAAGGCCAGGTCTCAAAATTTTCTCGTTGATAATATTTTATGGGAGTGGAGCTGTAGAGCTTTCATGAATGTTGAGAACTGCGTTATGAATACACAGCTGTAACAGTATATTTTATTAGACATGAAAGATGTCTGCCTAGGATCGGACCATCATGGGGTTCACTGTACCAGAGAAGAACAAAACCACATTTACCAAATTGTGTAACATTAAAGTATGCAGCTGTTACGAGAAACAACATTAAGTACATCATATCTTACATCATCTTACAAAACCATCTCAGCTTAGCGTTTGCGTAATTGTAATAATAGTTATCAGATATATATTGTTTCATCACTGATAGGAGCTGCATATAATATTGAGATGACAACGGTTATGGGAAAACGGTATGTACATATACAGATGGTGGTAGAATAGCGTACACAAGGGCAGTGCATTGGCCCAGATGTCATAAATTAACGGACTTTCAACGCGGAATGGTAAATGGAGCTAGACGCATAGGACACTCCATTTCGGAAACCGTTAAGGAATTCAATATGCCGAGATCCACAGTGTCAAGAGTGTGGCGAAAATACAAAATTTCAGGCGGGAAGTACGACGATCTTCTGCGTTATGACAGTGCAGCAAAATTTTGTGCAAGCCGGTGGTGGCCCCATATTGGTGTGGGCTGTGTTCTCATGGAATGGACTGGGTCCTCTGGTCCAACTGAACCGATCATTGACTGATTATTGTTATATTCTGTTACTGGGAGACCATTTACAGCCTACATACAGCCATCCTCATTAAGGTTTTCCGTGATTTCCATAAATCGCTTCAGGCAGATGTCGGGGTGGTTCCTTTGAAAGAGCATGGCCGACTTCCTTCCCTACCCTTCCCTAATCTGATGGGACCGATGACCTCACTGTTTGGTCCCCTCTCCCAAAACAACCAACCAACCATTTACAGCCATTCATGAACTTCATGTTCCTAAACAGCGAGGGAATCTTTATTAACGACAAGGAATTCAATATGCCGAGATCCACAGTGTCAAGAGTGTGGCGAAAATACAAAATTTCAGGCGGGAAGTACGACGATCTTCTGCGTTATGACAGTGCAGCAAAATTTTGTGCAAGCTGGTGGTGGCCCCATATTGGTTTGGGCTGTGTTCTCATGGAATGGACTGGGTCCTCTGGTCCAACTGAACCGATCATTGACTGATTATTGTCATATTCTGTTACTGGGAGACCATTTACAGCCTACATCCAGCCATCCTGATTAAGGTTTTCCGTGATTTCCATAGATCGCTTCAGGCAGATGTCGGGGTGGTTCCTTTGAAAGAGCATGGCCGACTTCCTTCCCTACCCTTCCCTAATCTGATGGGACCGATGACCTCACTGTTTGGTCCCCTCTCCCAAAACAACCAACCAACCATTTACAGCCATTCATGAACTTCATGTTCCTAAACAGCGAGGGAATCTTTATTAACGACTATACGCCGTGCCACCAGGCCGCAGTTGATCGCGACTGGTTTGAAGAACGTTCTGGACAATTCGAGCGAATGATTTGGCCACCCAGATCACCTGACATGAATCCCATCGAACATTTATGGGACATAAGTGAGAGGTCAGTTCGAGCAGAAAATCCAGCGCCGGCAACACTTTCGCAAATATGGATGGCTATAGTGGCAGCACGGCACAGTATTTCTGCAGAGGACTTCCAACGACTTAAAAGGAGCTCTGACACGATATTAGGAGGTATCCCATGATTTTTGTCACCTTAATGTATAATGATTGCAGGTTGTAGTAGAAAATGGCAATGACACGGAAGCAAGCGCCTCTTCGTGATCACATCTGTTGGACTCTAGACAACTGCAAAACCATGGCCTGGTTAGGTGAGTCCCGATTTCAGTTGGTAAGAGCTGATGGCAAGGTTCGGGAGTAGTGAAGACACCTCGAAGCCATAGACGCAAGCGGCCAACAAGCGCTGTGAAAGCTGGTGGTGGCTCCAAAAAGGTGTGGGGTGTGTTTACATGGAATGGACTGGTTTCTCAGGTTGAAATGAATCGCTCATTGACTGGAAAGGCTATGTTCGGCTACTTGAAGACCATTTGCAACCATTCATGGACCTTCATGTTCCCTAACAATGAAGGAATTCTTATGATGACAGCGTGCTATGTCACCAGGCCACAGTTATTCACGATTGGTCTGAAAAAACTTCTGGGCAATTTGAGCGAATGATTTGGTCACCCAGATGACCCGACATGAATCCCATCGAACATTTGTGGGACATAATCAAGAGGTCAGTTCGTGCACAAAATCCTGCATCGGAAACACTTTCGCAATTATGGACGGATATAGAGACAGCGTGGCTCAATTTTTCTGCAGGGACTTCCAACGACTCCTTCAGTCCATGTGACGTCGAGTTGCTGCACTATGCCTGGAAAAAGGAGGTCCGACACGATATTAGGAGGTATCCCGTGACTTTTGTCAGCTCAGTGTACGTAACATTATGTTTATTTAACCTCATAGACATTTGTGTGTGGTATACTCATGCACTGAAGAGAGTAGGTCGAAGAGTAGTCAATGAAGCATTTAAGGTTCAAAATGGTTCAAATGGCTCTGAGCACTATGGGACTTAACATCTGTGGTCATCAGTCCCCTAGAACTTAGAACTACTTAAACCTAACTAACCTAAGGACATCACACACATCCATGCCCGAGGCAGGATTCGAATCTGCGACCGTACCGGTCACGCGGTTCCAGACTGAAGCGCCTAGAACCGCACGGCCACTACGGCCGGCAAGCATTTAAGGCATTGCAAACATACACCAACTACTGATGAGCTAGTTTGTTAATACTACTTACATATTAACATTTCACATAACGACGAACACAAGATGCATCCATTATGCAACATTAATAATTCAATTAGATACAGGTCGCATTTTATGATTACTGTATAACATTAATGGAAACACAGACAGACACACTTCAGTCTAACCAACTCTGAAAGTTGTTAGGTAGTGATCTTACAGATAACATAATCATGACATGCAGTGTCAATTAAAATCTAAATTATTTTTTTATTCCCACCTGGATGCGTGTCAACATTTGGTACATAGTTCAATATTTATTATAAGTGATTATAATCATTAGTTTTGACAGTTCTGGTACCTTGTCTGTTTAATATAATACTTATTTATAGTTGTATAGTATACTACAGAAAAGGACGTTTATGTGCTACCATACCATTTACTGTTTCCTGATCTTTGTCATGAAAAGTTATGTAACTATGGATGATTCGTAAATAACACTGTCAGTGCGCCCGTTAGAGGTAACCAATATCTACATCACAAAAATTGTGAGAACACGTGGTGCCCTGACCAATTCTTTCTTTTATGCTCATAGTATCAACTATATCTATATTAACATGTCATTATTTATAAATCACAATGATATATAGTACAGAAACAACACGTAGACTATTAAGAAAATGGAAATGGAAATGAACGTATGGCATCGTTGGCCGGGAGGCCCCAATCGGGGAAGTTCGGCCGCCAAGTGCAAGTCTTATTTCAGTCGACGCCACATTGGGCGGCTTACACGCCGTTGATGAGGATGAAATGATGATGAGGACAACACAAGACCCAGTCCCCGGGCGGAGAAAATCTCCAACCCGGCCGGGAATCGAACCCGGGCCCGCTTGTATGGGATGCGAGCACGTTACCACCCAGGTAAGCAGGCGGACATTATGTTAATGTCACAAAAACAGCTGACATACATTGGCAGTCTGGAGGTTTAGTAAAAAATGTGATGATCTGTAAACCTCTGTATGCATTCGGTACAGCTGTGTATTGCATAATGTAGTTCTTAATATTTATCAGTAGTGTTTCCCGAAAAGAACGTCATCTTCCCTCCTAGGATTCCCATTTGAGTTCACTAAGCATCTGCGTAAGCCTCGCGTGTTGATCCATCCTACCAGTAACAAATCTAGCAGCCCACCCCTGAATTGCTTCGATGTCTTCCTTCAATCTGAACTGGTGGAAATCCCGAACACTCGAGCAGTTCTTAACTATGGGTCACAGTACAGCTCTATACGCAGTCTCCTTTACAAGTGAACCACGTATTCTTAAAATTCTCCCAGTAAACCGAAGTCGACCATTCGCCTTCCCTACTACCGTCATGACGTTCTAGTGCCATTCAATGTCGCTTTGCAACGTTACGCCTAGATATTTAATCGACGCGACTGTGTCAGACAGCACACTACTAACACTGTATTCGGACATTAAGGTATTGTTTTTCCTACTCATCTGCATTAGCTTACAATTTTCTACATTTAGCGCAAAATGCCATTCATAACACCAACTAGAAATTTTGTCTAAATCATCTTTTTCCCTCCTACAGTCACTCAAGCTTCCCACACATCACAGCCTCATCAACAAACAGCCGCAGATTACTACTCACACTGTCCGCCATATCATTTACGTATATAGAGAATAAGGGCGATCCTATCACACTTAAAAAAAAATAAAAATAAAAAATAAAAATAAAAAAATGGCTCTGAGCACTATGGGACTTAACTTCTAAGGTCAACAGTCCCCTAGAACTTAGAACTACTTAAACCTAACTAACCTAAGGACATCACAAACACCCATGCCCGATGCAGGATTCGAACCTGCAACCGTAGCGGTCGCGCGGTTCCAGATTGTAGCGCCTAGAACCGCTCGGCCACCACGGTCGTATTATTACACTTCCCTGGGAGACTCTTGTTGATACAGTTGTCTCTGATGAACACTCGCCGTCGAGGACAATGTACTGGATTCTGTTAGTTAAGAAGTCTTCGAGCCACCCACGTATCTGGGAACCTATTCTGTAAGCCCGTACCTTCGTCAACCGTCTGCTATGGGGCATCGTGTCAAACGCTTTCCGGAAATCTGGGAATATGGAATCTGCCTGTTGCCCTTCATTCATGCTTCGCAGGGTATCATGAACTGAGTTTCCCACAAGTGATACTTTCTAAATCCGTGCTGGTTTGTGGCCAGAAGCTTTTCCGTCTCAAAAAAATTTATTATATTCGAATTGAGACTATGTTCAATAGTACTGCAGCAGACCGAGGTTAAGGATATTGGTCTGTAACTTTTTTGCAGGTCTGTTCTTTTACCCTCCTTATATACAGGAAGCATCTGTGGTTTCTTCCAGTCGTTTGGGACTTTGCGCTGGGCGACACATTAGCGATAAATGCAAGCTAAGTAAGGGGAAATTGCCGTGGAGTACTCTTTGTAAAATCGAATTGGGGCTCCATCGGACCTGGTGGTTATTGGTTTTCAACACTTCCAGCTGCTTCTCAACGCCAGGGATGCCTATTTCTATACCCCCATATTGGAGTATGTGCGACGGTCAAAAGACGGTATGTTTGTACGAGCTTCCTTCGTGACTGATTTCGTAAACGAGAATTTTAAAACTTGAGCTTTCTTTTTGCTGACTTCTATTGCCCTACGAGACTGCTCAATAAGTGACTGTATGGAAGGATTCTGCCTGCTTCGCGTTTTTTCGTAGGTTCGGAATTTTCTCTGATTCTCAGGAAGATCTTTTGCTAAGGTATAACGGTGGTAATAGTTGAATGCTTCGCTCGTCGTTTTTTCGTCCAAATTAGATGCTACCAGTGTAAATACATCTAATAAAAAAATATGAATCGAAAGAAGGAAGTGCTATTTTCTTTAGCGAATATCTTTCAGTAAACACATACTCAACTTAGATACTTAGGTATCAGTGGGTCACAAAAGTCACTCAGAAGTTAAGTCCCATAGTGCTCAGAGCCATTTGAACAAAAGTCACGCACGCAATACTTCACACCGAGCGAGGTGGCGCAGTGGTTAACACACTGGATTTGCATTCAGGTGGATGACGGTTCAAGCCTGCGTCCGGCCATCCTGATTTAGATTTTCCGCCCTTTCTTAAATCACTTCAAGTAAATGCCGGGATGGTTCCTTTGGAAGGTCAAGGCCGATTTCCTTCCCCATCTTGCCGTAACACGAGTTCGTCCTCCGTCTTCACAAAGACTGAAAAGCACTTACTTTAGTTCAAAAAGGGGTCCACTACTCAGGAACACTCCTCTTCAATAATTTGCCAGCAAACATAAAAAATTTAGTTACAAATAAAGATCAATTTAAAAGGAGCCTGAAATACTTACTAGTGGCCAACTCCGTCTACTCCATTGACGAATTTTTTAATAGAAACAAATGATGTATTGTGTATATTCATACTATTAGTATTGTTATTTCAGCAAAAAAAAAAAAAATTGACATGTTCCACATCCACGAGGATCTCCTCAGCATGAATCTATGGAACGAAAAACCAATCTAATCTAATCTAATCTCTAATGACCTCGCTGTCGACGGGACATCAAACACTAATCTCCTCCTCCTCCGCAATATTTCAGATTTACATGCCATTTCACCTAGAAATAAAAATAATATATGACCCCTCCTTTAGTGTGTTTGTTTTGATGTACTGATCACTGAAAAAATCATAGCTCTCTATAACTGCAGTCGTTCCCTATCCCCGTTGTGTATTCGGTGAACATATCACTTAATGGGATTGCTGAAGTGGATGGGGGGAACTCAGCTGATTGGAACGGCGCAAGAGTGTTGTCAGCAGTGTTATTACTCAACGTTTACCATAGTTGAAAGTGAGCAGTGATGCATGAATGTGGTTTATTTATAATATTATGAGGCGTAAAAGCATAGTGAATACAGTGAAAAAATGACCAATATTCGTAAGTTTTTGTACCTCATAAACGAATAAAAGCCGAAAATGAGCGTGAGGGAATCGAAAATTATATTACCTGCGACGAAATATCAAAAGACAAGGGCGAGCCAGACTCAGATATATCTATTAAAAATTCCAGTTATTGCACTTATGAAGGAAATACAGACATAGCCAGTACTTCTACTGGCTTCAGGTGCTTTGATGGACGGGATAGTAGTCTCCTGGTCAATATTTCCGACGTCAGAAATAATGTTGAAAGAAAAGGTTGATGATTCCCTGAAGTATAACGTTATATTGAATCCATTGTCACCTGACGAAATTATAATTTCAGAAATGATGTAGACAGCATAACTAGATTTTTTCGGTACGGCTGCCTGTCATTATACCCATGGTTGGTTTATTCTAGCTCAGTTAAAGTTGTGTCCTTCCGGCCACGTATAACGCATGGCAGTTATCAAAAGGTTTCACGCATCTGCAAAAAGTGCATATCAGTTCCAAATGGCATAAACGTGCAGCTGAAAACTCAAAAAATATTGTTAACGTCATGTCAAACAAAACTAAGGGTGCAGAAGAAATCACGAAAGAGAATGTTACAAAATTAGTACAGACTAATTGTGCTAGCATTAAATCAATTGTTTCTTGCATACTGTTCTGTGCATTACATGATTTGTCTTTAAGAGGGAAAATAAAATTCAAATTCTGTTTCTAAAGATTTATTGCCGTTTACAGTTAAGTCAGGCAGTGGCAGATTAATGAAATTTCGTTGGTGAGAGCGGTTTCCTAGAAGAGAAAGAAAATCCAGGGTTCCTTCCCCTGAGAGCGTATGGAAAAAACTTCAAAAACTGCTATTTTAAGCAGTTTTTATTATTAACAACATCGAAGAAATTCTAAAATGTGCTTTGTCGTAGACCAACAGGTTTTTAATTCCTTGGAATGTGTAGCATTCACATCCTTCTTCTTACTTCTACACATATATATCATTGTTAACATGAAAACCTATTTTGTCAATCAAGAGTTGCTAAGCCAATTAAAAGATACGAAATTCAGATTAGAATGAAATACTCTTAAATTTATAGTTTTTGATATGTTCAAAATTACATTTTTGCCAGTTTAGTTCAGAAATATATACAGGGTGGTCCATTGATAGTGACCGGGCCAAATATCTCACGAAATAAGCATCAAACGAAAAAAACTACAAAGAACGAAACTCGTCTAGCTTGAAGGGGGAAACCAGATGGCGCTATGGTTGGCCCGCTAGATGCCGCTGTCATAGGTCAAACGGATATCAACTGCGTTTTTTTTTTTTTTTTTAATAGGAACCCCCATTTTTATTACATATTCGTGTAGCACGTAAATAAATACGAATGTTTTAGTTGGACCACTTTTTTCGCTTTGTGATAGATGGCGCTGTAATAGTCACAAACGTATAAGTACGTGGTATCACGTAACATTCCGCCAGTGCGGACGGTATTTCCTTCGTGATACATTACCCGTGTTAAAATGGACCGTTTACCAATTGCGGAAAAGGTCGATATTGTGTTAATGTATGGCTATTGTGTTCAAAAATCCCAACGGGCGTGTGCTATGTATGCTGCTCGGTATCCTGGACGACATCATCCAAGTGTCCAGACCGTTCGCCGGATAGTTACGTTATTTGAGGAAACAGGAAGTGTTCAGCCACATGTGAAACGTCAACCACGACCTGCAACAAATGATGATGCCAAAGTAGGTGTTTTAGCTGCTGTCGCGGCTAATCCGCGCATCAGTAGCAGACAAATTGCGGGAGAATCGGGAATCTCAAAAACGTCGGTGTTGAGAATGCTACATCAACATCGACTGCACCCGTACCATATTTCTACGCACCAGGAATTCCATGGTTACGACTTTGAACGTCGTGTACAGTTCTCCCACTGGGCACAAGAGAAATTACGGGACGATGACAGATTTTTCGCACGCGTTCTATTTAGCGACGAAGCGTCATTCACCAACAGCGGTAACGTAAACCGACATAATATGCACTATTGGGCAACGGAAAATCCACAATGGCTGCGATAAGTGGAACATCAGCGACCTTGGCGGGTTAATGTATAGTGCGGTATTATGGGGGAAGGATAATTGGCCCCCATTTTATCGATGGCAATCTAAATGGTGCAATGTATGCTGATTTCCTACATAATGTTCTAAGGAAGTTACTACAAGATGTTTCACTGCATGACAGAATGGCGATGTACTTCCAATATGATGGATGTCCGGCACACAGCTCGCGTGCGGTTGAAGCGGTATTGAATAGCATATTTCATGACAGGTGGATTGGGCGTCGAAGCACCATACCATGGCCTGCACGTTCACCGGATCTGACGTCCCCGGATTTCTCATGTGGAGAAAGTTGCAGGATATTTGCTGTCGTGATCCGCCGACAACGCCTGACAACATGCGTCAGCGCATTGTCAATGCATGTGCGAACAATACGGAAGGCGAACTACTCGCTGTTGAGAGGAATGGTTCAAATGGCTCTGAGCACTATGGGACTTAACATCTATGGTCATCAGTCCGCTAGAACTTAGAACTACTTAAACCTAACTAACCTAAGGACATCACACAACACCCAGTCATCACGAGGCAGAGAAAATCCCTGACCCCGCCGTGTTGAGAGGAATGTCGTTACACGTATTGCAGGTAAATAAGTATCGTAGAAACATAAAAGACAATTATTTTCACAGCATCGAGCAAATCATACAGATGCTGAATTTTTACATTTGCTACTGTACCATTACAATATGAACCCAACAGGACTGATCCGGGGCCAAGTTGCGGGATTTGGCCCCAGAAGTAACAAGACTAAGCTGTCAGACGTACTGGAACTAACGCACGCAGCTTTTTCGCGTCACTGCCGAACGCTTGCGGGATATAGAAGGGCTCGTCATAAAAGTAGAGAAAATGCTGCGCCTGGTTGGCTTCGTGGATTCTGTTGTTGATAGGCTCGTTGTCAACGCAGCAGGTGACACTTCCAGAACTGAAATGCTAAGAGATTACCAGACGACTGACTGTAAGTAATACCTTCAGTGGCTTCAATATTTAACTATACGGTGAAATCCTTCAATACTCTCTGACGTTACACACAACTTATGCAGAAAAATTGTCCTGTGGCTAAGTCAGGAATTTTCATCATTCTTGTTTTTAATTACAACAGTACGTTAGCTGAAAGAGGATAACCTGTTGCGGTTTTCGTCTAGTCGTCTAAGGAACGTATAGTGTGAGATTTGCAGTGTATTATTTCATTCTGCTTAAAATTAAATGACATTCGAAGCTGTATTGCTTCTCTGCTCGTCCCTTTTTACGTGTGAACTGCACCTGAGCACGTCACTCCAGGTTAACTGTACCACCTGACCGGTAAGTCGATGTGCTCGTAATGCACAGCACAAAAGTACCCTCATTATCGCACTTGACAGTACTCGAGACAGCTTGGCTGCAGTCCCACGTGAAACGGAAGTCCAAAGATATTCCAGCAAACGCGAAAGAAAACATAGTGCTATGTGTTGTGTCTAGACAAGACAGCCTAGACACAATGAGAGGAAGACGAAACGCACGCGCTTGAACTCACGCAGGCTGGCGTGAGGTCTGAAACAGGATACGTAATGAATGCTATAAAGAAAAGTACGTAGCTTCGGGAATACTTAACTTTAATCTATAATTGTAGAACATCGCTCTTGATGATACATGCTTCATATAATAAATTATCAAAGCTATGGCGCCTTGCTAGGTCGTAGCAAATGTAGCTGAAGGCTATGCTAACTATCGTCTCGGCAAATGAGAGCGTATTTGTCAGTGAACCTTTCCTTACAAAGTCGGCTGTACAACTGGGACGAGTGCTAAGACGTGTCTCTAGACCTGCCGTGTGGCGGCGCTCGGTCTGCAATCACTGACAGTGGCGACACACGGGTCCGACGTATACTAGCGGACTGCGACCGATTTAAAAGGCTACCTCCTAGCAAGTGTGGTGTCTGGCGGTGACACCACACTATGTTTCATCAGTTTTATGAGTATCCCAGTTGCAAAAGCGGCTAAGTCAGTTTTAAAAGATTTTTGGAAAAAAAAAAAAAAAAAAAACGTTGCCCTGCTCTCACAGCAGTACTACAACGGTAGTTAATATCTAAATAAAAAAAAGAGAGAATCATAGCGACCACATCATAAATGTCTCTATATTCCTACATTAACCCCTTATTAGTATTTTTATGTAAAAATTTGTACTTACCCCGTTTTGCAACCGAATGGGCCTGTTAGCTGCTTCTGCAACACCATCGGCGGCCATGATGGAATGCAGTCGGATATAAGACCGGCCGAAATATTAACTCCGGTGTTTATCTGGCTATGCCGGTAAGAATGGTAGACTACAGTAGTTAACTAAAACAATGCGAAAGGAAGAAAATTAAACGAACAAAGTGCTGAAATACTGTTTTATTTTAGATATTTAAAAAGATTGAAACCTTTACAAAAAAAAAAAAGAACTAAACACGAACTACTACAAGGTACAATATTAACATCACACAGATTTAATCACTGAATTCAGTCTTAACACCTGTCATGAAAATGAGAAATCTTTGGAAACAAATCTTGGAAAAATGAAATACTGCAAAGAAACGATCACAAGGTAAAATGAAGTGTACAGCGCTTAAGCTAAGTTCGGGGAATCGTCATGTAAGAGCTCAAAATTAAGTCATTCGTCCTCGTCGTTTTGACATTCGTCTGTTTCCATGATCTGCTGCTGCTCAAAAACATCAGTGTAGAATTTTAACTTTTCCTCCTCGGGCCATGTCTCTCCCCAGTATAGTTTTAAGAGCCGCTCGACGTCTGTAATTTTAGCTTTTTTCAATGGGACGCCTTTTGGAATCTCAGGAAGAATTTCTTTCGTGATACGTTTGCCTCTTTTAAGAATTGAAGAATGCTTCTCCTTGCACAAGACATAATTTTCTGTTTGTTGCCTTCGTGATGATAACTATCTTCGACTTTTGAAACTGGAAGTGCCAGGATTCAGGAGCTTTGATGACGTCAGTGGCGATCTTCCTCCAGTCTCTCACTTTGCACTCTTCCAACCCCAAATGCACCACTGTGCCGAATTTTTCCATTATGCCGACGTATACTGCAAGGTTTTCGATTACACTCAATTTTGAAAATTTTCTCTCCATGTTTCCAAAAACTCTATCAGGGTGTATAAAATAATAACCGACGATCGTGAACCAAACTTCAACGCTCTCTACGTGTACTGGAGCAGCGTACAGGAACCAGTACATCAACATCCCAATCACTGTTGTATTCTTGTTTTGCCCGCCGCATCCATCCGAAAAGAGGTGTAATTTGGTGACACCATGCAAATTGGAGTTAAGCAATTAATGATGAAGAGGTGAAGCAATCTGATTTGATCCTTTACAAATTAGTTCCCCAGTCAAACATACAAGGTCACATTGTCTTTCGTCTGACTGCTCGTAGAGGAACCTCGGCAAACCGTGAAATTATATAAGTACATCTGTCTGGAATAATAAGCCGCCTGAACTGGGACTTTTGGAAGGACTAAATTTTTCTAGTAGTCGTAACTTAAAATTAGTTGACCTTCGATGTCGTCCTACAGCCTTTCATAAAAAACATCGTTCCGAACTTTGTGAGCTGTAAGCAGATGTTCCAAATTTTTCTTTTCCATTGGCCGATTTTCCAAGTAAATCATGCTTTGTAAGGATGAGCATGTAGAGCATGTGTCAATAGAAAGTGCTCCGAAGCCAGTATTTAAATTATTGTAGAATATTGTCCGGTAGTAGTCATACTTTACGTCCAGACCAGGATATTTGTCACAGAACATTTCCAACATTATTTTTACATTTAATTCACTGGACAAACATTGGCGATGTAGCATTTTCCCTCTAGAATAGTGACTTTCGATCGGCTTGAATTGTTCAGTGTGTCTGACAACTGCATTTTTCCTATCTTCGCACAGCTTCGTTCTTCTGTCACATCCTTTTCTTTCAGCGGTTGCAGGTGAGGAATTGTTCATTATACTCTGACAAATTTTGTTGAGTCTCATTTTTTTATCTGCAAAATCCCATGAAAGCCGCTCTGCAAACCCTGATGTTTATAGAAACTCCTTCACTTTTTTGGGAGCACAAACTCTGTAATTAGTTGCTTTCTTGATACTTTGTCTGCTGTAGGCTTAGAATCTTAGATGTTCGAGGAGATGACACAGTGACATGCTGTCGAATGTAATTGTTCTGCCATTCTTGGTTATTTTGTTCGTAAAAGTTTTGATAGGTCCGTCTTACGTCCTGAATAGTTAGTTCTTTACATTTCAGCTTTCCAGCAGGATGTTTACAGATTGAGATATGTGGAAACCCTTTCGGTTGGTACCTACAGATAAATGAAAAATGAAACTGAAAACCAACTGATAGTAGTTTTATTTCAATGCAATCAGAAGTTCGGTGTTTCTATTTCCAAATACGTTGAATTTACAAGGAATGTGTTCCAGAAAAGGTTAGGTAATGTTGCCAGGGCATTAATTTCAACAACATTAAAATTGTAACGAATATTAGAATATTACTCTAAGCAGTGGTCTTTCTTACCTCTTTCTTTTCTTGATGATTCGTTTCCATTGGTTTACATTCCGTCTTCTCTTTCTAGAAGTAGAGTTTCTCGTGGCATCTCCTCACTCATCATTAACGCTAATATCAGCTCTTTTGTCGTCGGGTTCGTCGAAATGTACTACAATAGTAGAAATTTCCTCTTCATTATCCCTGTCCATTTCGAACTGTGCTACAATGAAACTGCCTACAAAGTCGTTTTAAAATACACAGTGGACCGAGTGTGCTGGTAGGTATTTTTATCGTATAACAATGCCTTTTCGCACTTATAGCAATGGAAGCAAAAACATATGAGAATCTAGAATGAGATTTTCACTCTGCAGCGGAGTGTGCGCTGATATGAAACTTCCTGGCAGATTAAAACTGTGTGCCCGACCGAGACTCGAACTCGGGACCTTTGCCTTTCGCTGGCAGAAGTAAGGCTGTGAGTACCGGACGTCAGTCGTGCTTCGGTAGCTCAGATGGTAGAGCCCTTGCCCGCGAAAGGCAAAGGTCCCGAGTTCGAGTCTCGGTCGGGAACGCAGTTTTAATCTGCCAGGAAGTTTCATATCAGCGCACACTCCGCTGCAGAGTGAAAATCTCATTCTGGAAACATCCCCCAGGCTGTGGCTAAGCCGTGTCTCCGCAATATCCTTTCTTTCAGGAGTGCTAGTTCTGCAGGGTTCGCAGGAGAGCTTCTGTAAAGTTTGGAAGGTAGGAGACGAGGTACTGGCAGAAGTAAGGCTGTGGGTACCGGCCGTGAGTCGTGCTTCGGTAGCTCAGATGGTAGAGCCCTTGCCCGCGAAAGGCAAAGGTCCCGAGTTCGAGTCTCGGTCGGGCACACAGTTTTAATCTGCCAGGAAGTTTCATATGAGAATCTACCCAGTACTGCCAACCCAAACGTTTTAGTCACAAATGGTTCAAATGGCTCTGAGCACTATGGGACTTAACTTCTAAGGTCATCATCAGTCCCCTAGAACTTAGAACTACTTAAACCTTACTAACCTAAGGACATCACACACATCCATGCCTGAGGCAGTATTCGAACCTGCGGCCGTAGCGGTCCCGCGGTGCCTGACTGAACCACCTAAAACTGCTCGGCCACTCCGGCCGGCTAACATTTTAGTCACATGTAGCTAAAAATCGGAACTTTTAAAAGTTTTACGTGTGAGAAGATAATATGCCCGGGTCACCAACAGCACCCTTTGTCGGCGGCCATTATCCCATTTAGACTGCCTCTTATGTAACCGAATAGGATTTGGCCGCTTTTGCAACCTAACGTGTAGAAAACATAGCCGCCTTTGCACCCGTACGCGATTTTCGCACATTTTAAAATACTTAGGACCGTTTTTGAAGCCTGATCGATACATTATTACATAGTCCGTAAAAACCTGTACAAGAAAGTGCCTCTAACTCAATTTTCGATGCTTTTGCAACTGGGCTACTCGTATAAAGGGTGATCACCTAAAACCTGTACCGCAAATATTGCGGAAATGGAAAGTGCTACTGATGCGCTGTTCTCACAGAATGGATTGGTAATAGGAGGTTCGTATTGTTAGCCAATAAACAAGTCTTAATAATAATTCGAAAGAGTATTTTTTGTGCAAGCATAGGCTTTTTTAAGTGGGACAATGCCTGTGGACATTAACATGTTAAAAGTAGGGTAAACTAGGATGTCAGTGGTGTTTGTTGCAAGATTCTAGTGCGAGTCGCTTAACGAGATATCGTATTTTGAAAAATTCCCACACTGATACTTGGTTGTGCCATTCAGCTTGCATAGTTGCTAGGTATGATGTTGTTATGTTTCCTTACAGTGTACTTGTGCGTTCCTTGAATGCACTGCGACTTGCTAGTCAGTCAGTGTGTGTCAATCCAAGTGTGAGTGGACGATGGTATTTACCAATGCAGAAAAAGCCGCCATGCTCATGGTGTATGGAGAGTGTGGGATGAATGCAGTTCGTTCTTGTAGAGTGTATGCGGCAAGAATCATCTCTGGAATTATTTATCAACCGCTTCAACTAGTTACGTGGAAGTTGTACACTACTGGCCATTAAAATTGCTACACCACGAAGATGACGTGCCACAGACGCGAAATTTAACCGACAGGAAGTAGATGCTGTGACATGCAAATGATTAGCTTTTCAGAGCATTGACACATGGTTGGCGCCGGTGGCGACACATACAACGTGTTGACATGAAGAACGTTTTCAACCGATTTCTCATACACAAACAGCAGATGAGCGGCGTTGTCTGGTGAAAAGCTGTTGTGATGCCTTGTGTAAGGAGGAGAAATGCTTACCATCACGTTTCCTACTTTGATAAAGGTCGGATTGTAGCCTGCGGTTCATCGTATCGCGACATTGCTGCTCGCGTTGGTCCAGATCCAATGACTGTTAGCAGAATATGGAATCGGTGGGTTCAAGAGGGTATTATGGAACGCCGTGCTGGATCCTAACGGCCTCATATCACTAGCAGTCGAAATGACAGGCATCTTATCCGCATGGCTGTAACGGATCGTGCAGCCACGTCTCGATCCCTGAATCAACAGATGGGGAAGTTTGCTAGGCAACAACCATCTGCACGAACAGTTTGACGACGTTTGCAGCAGCATGGACTACCAGATTGGAGACCATGGCTGCGGTTACCCTTGACGCTGCATCACAGACAGGAGCGCCTGCGATGGTGTACTCAACGACGAACCTGGGTACACGAATGGTAAAACGTCATTTTTTCAGATGAATCCAGGTTCTGTTTACAGCATCATGATGGTCGCATCCGTGTTTGGCGACATCGCGGTGAACGCACATTGGAAGCGTGTATTCGTCATCGCCATACTGGCGTATGACCCGGCGTAACGGTATGGGGTGTCATTGGTTACACGTCTCGGTCACCTGTTGTTCACATTGACGGCACTTTGAACAGTGGACGTTACATTTCAGATGTGTTACGACCCGTGGCTCTACCCGTCATTCGATCCCTGCGAAACCCTACATCTCAGTAGGATAATGCACGACCGCATGTTGCAGGTCCTGTACGGGCCTTTCTGGATACAGAAAATGTTCGACTGCTGCCCTGGCCAGCGCATTTTCCAGATTTCTCACCAACTGAAAACGTCTGGTCAATGGTGACCGAGCAAATGGCTCATCACAATACGCCAGTCACTACTCTTGATGAACTGTGGTATCGTGTTGAAGCTGCATGGGCAGCTGTACCTGTATACGCCATTCAAGCTCTGTTTCACTCAATGCCCAGGCGTATCACGGCCGTTATTACGGCCAGAGGCGGTTGTTTTGGGTACTGATTTCTCAGGATCTATGCACCCAAATTGAGTGAAAATGTAATCACATGTTATTTCTAGTATAATATATTTGCCCAATGAATGCCCGTTTATCATCTGTATTTCTTCTTGGTGTAGCAATCTTAATGGCCAGTAGTGTAGTATAACCACTAGACAATGTAACAGAAAGAAACAGGTGATGACAGAAGAGGGGGAAATTAATGTTCTTGCTGCTGTTGCGGTTGATCCGCACGTTAGCTACCACTCAATCGCGCGAGGAAGTGGCAAGAGTCAGGCAAGTGTCCTACGCACTCTCCCTTGATATAGGTTCTCTCTATCAAGAGGTGCGCGGAAACGATGATGAGAATCGTGTCAACTTCTGTACAGGGGCATTGAGACAGGATACTCCAGATGTATCAGTATCTTGTTTAGTGATGAACCCAAAGTTACCAATCATGGAAAGGTAAACTGACGAAACTTGCACTACTGGTCTATTGACAATCCCCACTAGCTTCGTCAGGTGGAACGTAAACGTGTGGTGTGGGATAATGAACCATGAGCACATTGGCTCGATTTTCATAGATGGAACACTGAAAGCACATAAGTGTTGCAGCCTCCTAACAGACAATGTCCCATGGATGATAGAAGATATTCCACTGCAGACTAGAAGGAACCTGTGGTACCATGTGATGACAGTCCAGCCCATAGTGCACGAAGTACTACAGCATGTCTTCACAAATTGTTTCCAGGTCACTGGGTTGGACGTAGAGGACTTGTGCCTTGCCCGGCCCATTCCCCGGATTTGATGCCTGTAGACTTTTTTCTGTGGGGAAAGCTGAAAGACGCTATCTAAAAGGACATACCAGTTACACACAATGATATGCAACAACATATTACTACAGCCTGCTTGGACATCTCCGCTGAAATGCTAGCATGTGTGCAGAAGTAGTTACATACCAGACTGGAAGTGTGTATTGCCGCTGCCAGTGGTCATTTTGAACACAGCCTGTGATGGCCAGTTGTCTCATTACTGGTCATAATCCACATACCTAGTGTGTGCACTTGTGTTGTTCTTTAGTGTGTG
Organism: Schistocerca piceifrons; assembly: GCF_021461385.2. Classification (NCBI taxonomy): domain Eukaryota; kingdom Metazoa; phylum Arthropoda; class Insecta; order Orthoptera; family Acrididae; genus Schistocerca; species Schistocerca piceifrons. The sequence goes on from NC_060149.1 coordinate 224,906,032, forward strand.
CTACCACTGGCATTGTACAAGAGTCAGAATTGTAACTTTTCGAAATACGATATTTCGTAAACGACTCACTACAATCCTGCAAAAGAAACACCACTGACATTCTAATTTACCCTTCTTTTAGATCCTTAATCTCAACAGGCACTGTTCCATTTAAAAAGTGTATGTTTGCACAAAAAATACAATCTCTAAGAATTATTACAATCTGTTCATTGGCTAACAATACGAGCCCCTGATTACCAACCTATTCTGTGAAAACTGCACGTCAATAGCACTTTCCATTTCAACAATATTTGTGGTGCAAGTTTTAGGTATTTCGCCCCGTATAGTATCGTATGTTGTGGGTCAGAGCAAACACGATTTAGTTTCACCATAAATCAATTTGAAAACTGATGTTGAAGTTTGGGGTAGTGATTCAGAATTGTAAAGTGAGGGAAATTTATCCATATGAAATTCTTAATTGCAGGAAAAAATTATTAATTGAGAGAATAGGGCCTATGATAGGACCAACTGAACATAACGGGAAAATGCAAAATCTGGAAATGTAAAAACTGGTTTTACTGTGAAGTAATTATATTGTTAGTTTATATGTGTTTATAGCATTGACGAGATACTAAAACGGCGTTGTGACGAACCGAGCAGATAACAATGTACTCAAAATGTCAAAAATCATGTTTATGTGGAAAATATTTTCCTCCTACTGACAAAAGAACCAGGGGTCACCTTGAGGTACATGGTGCACAACCACGCATGGGCAGCACAAAGTGGCCTACCGGCCTTATCGCTTCACACAGTTACCAATTGACTCATGCGGCCATCGTGGCGGCTGGTCTTGCTTTTAGTCAGAGCTGTTTCCACGAAGAGGTTTTTATGGTAAGAAAGTTCTTTGGTAATATCTTCAAGCTGTACTGTGCAATCACTGATACTCCCAGAGAAATACAGTCTGCTCCTCTTACAATTGCCAATTCTGCACAAGCACAGATTGAGGTTTGATCTTGGAGGGGGAGGGGGGGGGGTAAAAAGTGCAAAGTGCGTGGCTTGCTGTCTCTGCAGACACTCCCCCCCCCCCCCACCCCCTAATTCCCTTCCGAAACTCATCTTGCATAAGCCACTTTTAATGTGCCACATATGTCTGTGATTTTAATAACAATAAAATATAGTAATGTCTTTAAAGTAATAATGATAATACACTCTACAATAAAACAAAAAAAGACCCACCCTGAAGAATTATCTGAATGGGACAGAAATTTGTAGACATGATATAACGTACAGACAAATAAATTATTGCAATTTTAGATAAACTGGATGATTTATTCAACGGCAAGAACTTCACAAATTGAGCAAGTCAATAATGCATTGGTCTACCTCTGGAACTTATGCAAGCAGTTATTCAGCTTGGCATTGATTGACAGGGCTGAAGGATGTCCTCCTGAAGAATATTGTGCCAAATTGTGTCCAATTGGTGCATTAGAATGTCACAATCCAAAATGGTTAGAGGGCCCTGCCCGTAATGCTCCAAATTTTCTCAACTGGGGAGAGATTTAACCACCTTGTCGGCCAAGGTAGCCTTTGCCAAGCATGAAGATGAGCAGTAGAAACTCTTGTCATGTGCGGGCAGGTATTATCTTGCTGAAATGTAAGCCCAACATGGCTTAAAGTGACAGTCAAGTTAGTATCAGGTGCCCTGATGAACAGACCATTTGGAGGCCGCTGCAGCACTTTGAGGTTTATTCTTATTTTATAAGACCTCTGTTAACATAATTTGGCGAGAACAAACAGTACTGTTCTGCAATACTGAACATACAGCCAGTGTTACACAGATTCAAAAACATTGTGTCATTTGTTGCAGTATACAGAAGTCACAGCTGCACCCCATCTCAGTGGTAAAATCATGGCTAATCATGCTCATATAATTGGCTTTGCAGGAAGCCAGAACATTTTGTTTGTGATCATACCTTTGGCAAAATTAAAAATTGTCTATAAAAAAAAGCAGAAATCTTCAAGTATCCTGTTCTGTTTCTTTGGTATTTTTCATAAGACAAGCCTTTGCTTATGGAAGGAATTTTACCAATTTACCTCTAGTTTTGGTAAATGTTTGTATGTCAGAAGCAGTACTCAAATGTGATAAGCTGTTGAAGAGGTAAAGGTAAGAATGTTCATAGTCCTGCACACAACAATAATGTTCCTTAAGTTTCAAGTCAAATAAGTAACTTAAAAATAGGTATAAAAATAAACTTCTTAAGCATTGTGCATTGTAATACATTATTTATTACATATTCAGAAATAAAAAATTGCATTTAACACATGGAACATGAACAGTTAATTTCAAAACAAAAAGACATCAGGACTTTGACTGTTTCTACCAGTTGTGGAGCATAATTAATTGACAGGTCATCAACATTCTTAATGTCATCTTCATCTCCTCGTCCAAACCTAGGGCAGGAACCAGTGAATCACAGAATTCTTGAGGATTGGGATTGGTCAAGATTGGTTTTAAATGTAGTAGATTCTTGAATTTTGCAGGTTTAAGGGGCAGTTTGCCATTGTAAAGATCTCTCAGTTAGTTTAGATCACTTTGATTGTTACACTTTCTTGTTTTCTGTGCCTTGATTCTCAGCAAAAACAGCTTTCAAATAGTTTTAAAAGTAGTTTGTCTTGTGAAGCACCAATCTTGCCTCCTTATGGTCAACTTTTAATTTCTAATTGGTGGTGTTGCCACAAGGCACTTTTTAACATAAAACACACATAAAAAGTCTGTCTAAGTTTCAAATTTGATGTCTATGGCACAAATGATGTTAGTGAAAGGTCATGGTTTGATTCTGGTATTTCTAATGACATCCCTCCAGTCATCGGATGTCTCAGTGTAAGATTTCGCATTGACAAGACCTTTCATATAACAGTGGCCTCTTATAGCAAAAACTACTTTTACAGATGTACGTTGTTTCTGTGCATGAGCTGTGTAGTGCAGAAAATGCATAACCATGAAATTCTTGTTCTGACTTGCATATGAGTTGGGAAAAAAGAATGATGTGTTTTACTATTGGGCTGAGATTATTCTCAACATATGTCCTCTTCCAGGTGGCACTTTCATCATACATGTAAAATACTGAAGTTTAGTCTGATGATACGTGTATATTAAAAGATATGAAATTCAGTTGACGATGACTGTATACATCAGGTGTGGTTACATTAAGAGTAGGCAGATTCTTTATTTAATCAACAATAATTGCCTCAATTTCTTCATGTTTTCCGGATTCTTTATAGCAGTTTCTTTTGACTGAATAAAACTTCGCACTTCTCACCATATGATCTTGTCTTTCCTTTGCCACAAAGCCTTCTTAGCCTTAAACGGTATTATAAATTGCCATGTAGAGACTTTAAAGAAACACTCTGAAATCTGTGGCTCTCAGATAGATGGTTGAAGTAAATATAAAACCAAATAAAATCAACTGTGTGAATAAACTAAATCCATTTTTTTTCCTTGATGAAATCTATGAGAGGAAGTGATCTTCGTAAGTAAGGTAGGTCCTGGGCTAATGAGGCTTCAGGTCCTTTGTCAGTAGTATCAGTAATGGCACTGATACCTATTATTTCAATCAATTACAACTGTATATGTCTTTTTCAGGGTATCCAAAAATAAATATTGAAGTTTCCATCAAAAATTTCTTGGAAAGTTGTTGAACCACCAGTATGCTCTTTGTTAGACTCAGTATATATTACATATAGTTTGGCTTCATCTAGCCCTTCAGGTAAGCACACTCTTGATGTATCCTTTAAAGAATAGTGATATTTCCTTCCTCTCATAGATTTCATGAAGGAAAAAAAATGGATTTAGTTTACTCACACAGTTGATTTTAGTTGGTTTTATATTTACTTCAACCATCTATCTGAGAGTCACAGATTTCAGCGAAGTGTTTCTTTAAAGTCTCTACATGGCAATTTATAATACCGTGTAAGGCTAAGAAGGCTTTGTGGCAAATGGTTACATCTGGCAATAAATCACTACCATAAACACGTGCACATGCCTGATAACAATAAGACACACAATCACTTGCCACTGCATCATACTTTCTGTTGCACCACTGCTGAACTGGAACAATTGTGATCAGTTCACTCAAATACTGAGTCTGTTTGTTGCAACACCCAAGTTTATTTACGTTAGATATAATGTGTGGAGTGCCACTATGAGGACATGACCGAGCACCTTAAGATTTTGCATGAACCGAGGACTGGCAGCCACGTAACACGAGAAAATGTGAAAAGTGTTAATATGTAGTAAAAACCTAAGAAAATGTCCCGTTTCCGTCATTTACTATCGAATCGACCTAACGCCAGATCGTCACATTGGTCGCTTTTCTCTCTGAAACGGTTACATTTATCGTCTTCAAGCCCTTGTCGCGTGCTGCAGTATGCGGAGACACTACAAACAGCACAGTAGAACACAGAAGACGCATCTAAGTTGATGCAATCGGCCAGTAAGAAGAGCAACATTTCAAGTTTTAGTTATCGATTATTGATTTCCATTTTCAAGAAGGGACGTCGAACAGATGTGCAGAACTATAGACCTATATCTCTAACGTTGATCAGTTGTAGAATTTTGGAACACGTATTGTGTTCGAGTATAATGACTTTTCTGGAGACTAGAAATCTACTCTGTAGGAATCAGCATGGGTTTCGAAAAAGACGGTCGTGTGAAACCCAGCTCGCACTATTTGTCCATGAGACTCAGAGGGCCATAAACACGGGTTCACAGGTAGATGCCGTGTTTCTTGACTTCCGCAAGGCGTTCAATACAGTTCCCCACAGTCGTTTAATGAACAAAGTAAGAGCATATGGACTATCAGACCAATTGTGTGATTGGATTGAAGAGTTCCTAGATAACAGAACGCAGCATGTCATTCTCAATGGAGAGAAGTCTTCCGAAGTAAGAGTGATTTCAGGTGTGCCACAGGGGAGTGTCGTAGGACCGTTGCTATTCACAATATACATAAATGACCTTGTGGGTGACATCGGAAGTTCACTGGGGCTGTTTGTGGATGATGCTGTGGTATATCGAGAGGTTGTAACAATGGAAAATTGTACTGAAATGCAGGAGGATCTGCAGCGAATTGACGCATGGTGCAGGGAATGGCAATTGAATATCAATGTAGACAAGTGTAATGTGCTGTGAATACATAGAAAGATAGATCCCTTATCATTTAACTACAAAATAGCAGGTCAGCAACTGGAAGCAGTTAATTCCATAAATTATCTGGGAGTACGCATTAGGAATGATTTAAAATGGAATGATCATATAAAGTTGATCGTTGGTAAAGCAGATGCCAGACTGAGATTCATTGGAAGAATCCTAAGGAAATGCAATCCAAAAACAAAGGAAGTAGGTTACAGTACGCTTGTTCGCCCACTGCTTGAATACTGGTGAGCAGTGTGGGATCCGTACCAGATAGGGTTGATAGAAGAGATCGAGAAGATCCAACGGAGAGCAGCACACTTCATTACAGGATCATTTAGTAATCGCGAAAGCGTTATGGAGATGATAAACTCCAGTGGAAGACGCTGCAGGAGAGACGCTCAGTAGCTCGGTACGGGCTTTTGTTGAAGTTTCGAGAACATACCTTCAGCAAAGAGTCAAGCAGTATATTGCTCCCTCCTACGTATATCTCGCGAAGAGACCATGAGGATAAAATCAGAGCGATTAGAGCCCACACAGAAGCATACTGACAATCCTTCTTTCCACGAACAATATGAGACTGGAATAGAAGGGAGAACCGATAGAGGTACTCAAGGTACCCTCCACCACACACCTTCAGGTGGCTTGCGGAGTATGGATGAAAGATGTAGATGTAGAAGGTGACAGAGATTCCGTGAGTTGTAATACAGCTAGGAGAAGCTGGATGTTCTTTCTGCAATATTGCAGAAAGACTTGGCAGGAATGTAGCCACTTTGCATGTCTGTTGGTAGTGGTGCTCACAAGAATGTAAGGTCGCATGAAGACCGGGTTCTAGACGGTCACGTCACCCTCCAAGCAGGAACATGTTTCACACATGATATTGCATCTGCAGCTGCAATTTGTGCAGCAGTTGGCACCACAGTGACACAACGAACTGTTACGTATCGTTTACTTCAAGGACAGCTTCACACGAGATGCCCTGTAGCATGCATTCCACTGACCTCAATCACTGTCATTTTTGACTTCAGTTCCGTTAAGCAAGAGGTCATTGGAGGACATGGTGGAGGTCTGGTTCTGCCTTGGTGCCAGTGATGGCCAAGTGTTGGTTAGGAGGAGGTCAGTTGAGGTTCTGCAGCCAACCTGCCTGCGTGCTAGACATACTGGACCTACACCTTAAGTTAGGGTCTGGGGTGCAATTTTGTATGACAGCAGGAGCACTCTCATTGTTATATTATGCATCCTGACTGCAAATTTGTTTATCAGTCTGGTGATTTGACCTGTTGTGCTGCCATTCATGAACAGCATTGCAGGGGGTGTTTTCTGAAAGGATAACACTCAACTACATACCTTGTCATTACACAACATGTTCTACAGAGTGTCAAAATGTTGCCTTGGCCTGCTTAATGACCAGGTCTGTCTCCAATTGAGCACACATAGGACATGATCGGATGAGAACTCCAGCAGCATCCACAAACAGCATTAACCATCATTTACAGCATCATCCACAAACAGCATTAACCATCCCTGCATTGACCAAACAAGTGCAACAGGCGTGTAACTCCACCCCACAAAGTGACATCCGGCACCTGTACAACACAATGCATGCATGTTTGCATGCAACATTCTGGCTGTTATACTGGTTACCAGCACTTCACATTTGCAATGGCTTATCTCACACTTACATGAACCTGTGATCTTTCAATGTTAATATAAGTCTCTTAGTATCGTAGTCATTTTACCAGAACAGTTTTTCTCTGTGACTGTTTCTCTAGAAAGCAAAACAGGCGTACACTATTATTGCATATAATACTGAGGTAAATATTTAGAAATCACTCCTTTTCTCCTCTTCATATCTTTCAGGCAACTATTGCAATATTACCATATTGTCAACATGCATGTGTGAGCATTTTGACTGTTACCTCTTACACCAATCACAAAGTAACTACTGGTGTTACTTTTCATTTCTTATTGATGTAACTAACTGTGTGTGTGTCATGTTGATAAATATAAAACAAAACTAGGTCCCAGCTCTCTGGCAGAAACGTGGCATCTTTTTGACAATATTCAGGCTTTCATTTCAACAGAGTCATATAATAATATAGAATAAAATTTTTAATATGATGTTTTTGGTATTGCACTTTATTGAGTAAAAATAAAAATTATTTATTAACAAATGCATCATGAAAGCATTTTTAGTTCATACAATACCGCAAGCAACTTTGGTGTACAGAAAATATCATAATCTGCAGTCTTCAGTATTAGATTCATAGTTACAGACTAGATGTTCATTACTTAAAGCTACAGGACACTCATTATTCCAAAACTTGTGCAGAAATGTCTGTGTTGCATCTTCTGATGCTATGCTCCATGTGTATTGCATACCTGTACACTGATTTTGAGACAGTATGGATTCTCACTGGAGTTTTTTCCATGTTGGAGGACGATCACAAACTTTCACCATTCATGACACAAATTGGCACTTTTGGTACAACCTAAAATAAAAGAGTATTTATCAAGAGTGTTTCCAAACTGCTTACATTTATATGCAGTACACTGACACTAATAAATATTGTTCAAAATATTAGATATTTCATTGAGTTTGATCCTCCTATTTGTGTCTCTAACAGAAATATGACTTTCAAATAATAAACTTTCTTCCAGACAACGTAACTGCCATATAAGAAACAATATTATATTATTAATACTGTGGAGAGGCCAGAAAAATGTCGTTCCAGAAGAGGGGCAGCAGCCTCTTTAGTAGTTGCAGGGGAAACAGTCTGCATGATTGACTGATCTGTTACAATAATGTCAGACAATATGGCCTTGCTGTGCTGGTACTGTGAATAGCTGAAAGCAAGGGGGAAACTATAGCCATTACTTCTCCCAAGGACATGCAACTCTACCATATAGTTAAATGATGATGGGATCCTCTTGGGTAAAATATTCCGGAGGCAAAACAATTTCCCATTTGGATCTCCAGGTGGGGACTACTCAGGAGAATGTCATCATTAGGAAAAACAAAACTGGCATTCTATGGATTGGAGCATGCAGTGTTAGATCCCTCAACTGGGTAGGTAGACTATAAAATTTTAAAAAAAGAAAATGCTTAGGTTGAAGTTAGATGGGATGGGGATTAGTGAAGTTTGGTAGCAGGATAAAGAGAACTTCTGGTCAGGAAAGTACACTGTCATCAATAAAAAATCAAATAGGGATAATGAGGGTGTAGGTCTAATAATGAATAAGAAAATATGAGGGTTGCCCAGAAATTAGTGCACCACATTTTTTTCTTCAACAATCCTTTATTGAAGATAACAAGAATTACACACATGAAAGAATGGTGTTTCATCTACATACCCTATTTTTCCACGTAATCTCCATCCCATCTTATGGCCTTCCTCAAGCGCGAAATAAGGGCGTGTATGCCCTGTCAGTACCAATCCGGATCCTGGTGGTGGAGCCAATGCTTCACTGTGTGAATCACCTCCTCATCAGCAAAATGTCTTCACGAATGGCATTCTTTAATGGCCCAAACTAGTGGAAGTCCAAGGGGGCTAGGCTAGGTGTGTCAGGTGTGACAGACACTGCTGCAAATAATGGAGCTCCACCAAATCACCTTCTGACGACCTCACCCTCCATGCCCAGCAACTAACTGTACTTCTGTTGACAGCATATGCTCCATAGACTGTGCACAAGCATTTGTGAATATTCACCACAGTTTCTTTCTCTGCAGTGAGAAATTCAATGATGGCATGTTGCTGTAACATGCATCTCCTACAGATGCCATTTTGAAACTGTCCTGCAGCTACACTATCTGTCAGAAGTGACAGAATCTTGACGCGCTCTCTCTCTCAGGAGACTTCAAATAATATATTTGGAATATTCTGCATTTGTAGCATTGTTTTTGGCTGAGAAAAAAAAATTGGTGCTTTACTTTCTGGGCGACCCTCATAGAATGTGGGTAAGCTACTATGCGCAGCACAGTGAACACATTATTATACACAGGATAGGCATAAAGGCAACACCCACAACAATAGTACGAGTTTATATGCGAACTAGCTCTGCCGATAATGAGGAGGGTGAAACAATGTATGATCAGACAGAAGAAATTATTCAGACACTTATGGGAGAGAAAAATTTAATTGCGATGGGTGACTGGAATTGAGCAGTAGGAAGAGGAAGAGAAGGGAAAATAGTAGGAAAATATGGACCGGGGGAAAGGAACAAAAAAGTAATCTGTGTGGTAAAATTTTGCTCAGAGCATATTTTAATCATCACCAATACTTGGCTCAAGAATCAACAATCATGGAAGACACCTGAGATAATGGGAAGTTTCAGATGATTACATAACAGCAAGACAGAGATTTTTGGAACCAGATTTTAAACTGTAAGACATTTGCGGAGCAGCTGTGGACTCTGACCATAACTTATCGGTCATGAACTGTGGATAAAACAGAAGAATCGATTGCAAGAACGATGGAAATGAACACGGTAGAAAACAAATTGATAGCTTGAGAGATGAAATAGTGAAGGCAGCAGAGGATCTAATAGATAAAAAGACCAGGCCTGCAGAAATCCTTGGACATCACAGGAGATACTAAATTTAACTCATGAAAGAAGAAAATATAAAAATTCAACAAATGAAGTGCCAAAAGAGAATACAAATGTCTAAAACACGCAATTCACAAAAGTGCAAAATGGCTAAGCAGAATGATAGAGGAAAAACATAAATCTATAGAAGCATATATAACTAGGGGGAAGACCGGTACCACCTACAGAAAAATTAAAGAGGCCTTTGGAGAAAAGAAAACTAGCTGTATGGCTGTCAAGAGATCAGATAGCAATCCAGTACCAAGCAAAGAAAAGAAAGGTAGAAGGAGTATATAGAGGGTCTGTCCACGAGAGATGAAGTTGAGGGCAATGTTATAGATATCAAAGAAGACGTGGACGAAGATGAGATGGAAGATATGACACTGTCAGAAGAATTTGACAGAGCACCAAAAGACCTAAGGAGTTGACAACATTCTGTCATAACTACTGATAGCATTGGGAGAACCAGCCATTACAAAGCTCTTCCATCTGGTTTGCAAGATGTATGAGACAGGCAAAACACCCTCAGACTTCAAATAATAAATCTAATTCCACAGAAAGCAGGTGCAGACAGGTGTGAATATTACTAAACTATCAGTTTAATAAGTCATGGTTGTAAAATACTAACATGAATTATTTACATAAGAATGAAAAAAAACTGGTAGAAGCTGACCTCGGAGAAGATAGGTTTGGGTTTTGGAAAACATTGGAACATGTGAGGCAATATTGACCCAACAACCTATCTTAGGTCTTGTAAATAGGTTGAGGAAACGGAAACCCATGTTTACAGCTTGTGTAAATTCAGAGAAGGCTTTTGACAATGTTGACTGGAACACACTCTTTGACATTCTGAAGGTGACAGGAGTAAACTAAAGGGAGTGAAGGATTATATGGAACTTATACAGATATCTCAGTTATAATAAGCCAAGGGCATGAAAGGGAAGCAGTGGTTGAGAAAGGAGTGAGACATTGAGAAAGGAGTGAGACAGGGTTGTAGCATATCCACAATGTTACTCAATGACACTTTTATTTTAGCAATTGTTGGGGCGGGAGCTGCAGTCACTGAATGTGCTGCACTCTAGGTGACTGTTATTCTATGGATACTTACCTCTCCTGTGCACAGAAAATAATGGTGTTTCTTCAAACCACAGTAAATACTCACTTGCAGAAAAAACAACTGTTTAAAATTTACCACTGCATATATCTTCAAAGGAAAAGGAACCAATAATGAAACGTTCTCTGAATGTGCACCACACCTTTTCACTGCTAATACAAAGGTATTTCCACAATTAATCAAGCTATATGTATACACATTTCAATTACTTGAAAAGTGTATCTCATCTGCCTGCATGACATTTGTTTGATTGGATGATTGATTTGGGGGAGGGAACAAACAGCAAAGTCATCAGTCCCATGCATGACATTTATGTCCATCCATATTATTTTCCATTTGTTGTGTGTTGGCCTGATGCAGCTAAGTTTATTGCAGGTCACTCTAAACAGTATGTATTGTCAAAGTTTTTCATCATCGTTATCACTGAGAAACATGGCACCACACCCTCTCAGCTACTGTTCAAAAACAGTATGAACAATAATGGAAATTCATAAACTGTGAGTTACCTTATTACGTTATGGTATGGGAAGATTTCAACTTACTAACTATAGGCTGGAAAACTCTATAATGATTATGGCAAGCAATAACAACAGGGATTTGTGTGATATTGTTATGAATCCTTATCTAAAATTTACCTTGAACAATTAGTAAGGGAAGTGACTTATAAGGAGAAATGTCTTAAATCTAGTTACAAATTGGTCATAACATTTTAATTTAGTTAACATAAAGCAGAGAATCAAAGCTGATATAGCAGTTATAGCATCACCAGCATGAGTGTTATTAGATATGTTAAGAAAGGCAGATAGATATTTCTCATTAATAAATGTGACAAGAAACAGATTTCAGATTATCTGAGCAGACAACATGAAACATTAATCATTCTGCTGTTAGCTGCCCTAAATGGTTGGTATTCCACAATTTTCACTCTTATAAACGACATAAATTGATGTTACAGTATTCATCTGTGGCATGCTAGTGTAGAATATGTGACAAATTCAGCTAAGTAAAAAGACCCAAACATTGCACATGTTTATTTAAATATGTAAACTAACTTTCAGTTTTTCCATGGTGTGAGACCACGTCATGTGTCAGGTAAAACTGATGTAGAATTCTAGAAATATTTTATTGTTTGTATTAAGGCTTGTGTGTATCATAATATATTGTGCATCTTCAAACATCTGTGAGTGCTGCAAAAGATCTGTACTACAATGTCAATTGCAAACTACATTTTGGCAGCAGAACCCATCATTTAGACAACCACTGCCTCCTGATTTCAGTTGGTACACGTGTGCTAAATGATACATTTTTGAGAATTTTTGGAAGCTCTGAGTGCTGTGTGTAACATATTTCACAATAAATCAATGGTTTTGAGCTATAGTTGTGTACTCTGCAAACTTTAGCAGCAATATATTTTTGGAAAATCATTTCCCCACGTGAATCTGTTAATGAAGATGATTTCAACAGAAGTTTGAGACAAAGTAATCTTCAACAATTCACTGAAATTTAACAAAAGCCACTTTCTTGGGTGTTGAAACTTCATATCTTAAAAAGGAACTTGGAGGCCTTGTAGGGTAATAAATCACGAAACTAAAAAATCCAAGATTAGTTTAAAGTTACTTGTTTATTGTTCAACAAAACAATCAGTTTTTGAAAAAATAATTTAAATTTAATTGGATAAATAAAAAAAGTCTACTCACCAAGTGGTGGCAGAACACACACATAAAAGAAAATTGTAATTAAGCAAGCTTTTAGAACCAGTGGCTCCTTCTTCAAGCAGAAGGATTGAAGGGGGAAGAAAGAGGGGTGAAGGAAAAGGACTGGAGAGGTCTAGGAAAAGGGGTGGATTTTGGGAAAGTCACCCAGAACCGCAGATCAGGGGAGACTTACCACACAAGATGAGAAGGAAAGACTGATTGTTGGGGACTGCATCAGATGATATTTGAAAACCTGAGAGCTTAAAGGTGGAACACAGGGTAATATGCAAGACAGAGATTACTGCTTACACATCATGCACGAGTTAATAAGAGCAAAAAGATAAGTACATTGAATGTAACAGATGTGGGAGGGGGTGGTGAAAATAGATAGGTAAGACAATGAAAGATTTAGAAAACTAAAGTGGAGTGAAGAGAAGAGTAGTTACTGTGAAGAAATGCTGGGATGGAAGAAGTTAACATATACTAAGGCCAGATGGTTCGCGAGAACCAAGGACATGTTGTAGTGCTAGTTCCCACTTGCAGAGTTCTGAGAAACTGGTGTCTGGGGAAAGAGTACAGATGGCATGTGTGGTGAAACAGACTCTGAGGTCATGGTTATCATGTTGTAGAGCATGCTCTGCAACAGGATATTGCATGCTCCCAATATACACCCTCTGCCTATGCCCATTCATCCTAATTGATAATCTGGTGGTTGTCATGCAGATATAAAAGGCCAAACGGTGTTTACATACCAGCTGGTACAAGACATGTCATTTCACAGGTGGCTCTCCCTTTGATAGTATATCTTTTGCCAGTTACAGGGCTGCTATAGGTGGTGGTAGGAGGGTGCATATGGCAAGTCTTGCAGTGAGGATGGTCACCGGGCTAGGAGCCATAGGGTAGGGAGATGGGTGCAGACGGAGCACAGGACCCGACAACAATATTGCAGAGATTGGGAGGGCAACAAAAAGCTGTTCCAGATGTGATGGGTACAATTTCAGACAGAATGAATCTAATTTCATGGTATGTTTTTAGGAAGTCATGGCCCTGTTGAAGTAACTGATTACACATTAAAGACCAGGATAATACTGAGTCACCAGTGGTGTGCTTCAAAGCTGTTTTTACAGTGATCAGCAATACGAGGATTGGATGGGATGGCTTGGGAAATCTGCTTTTGAACTTGGCTGGTGGGGTAATTATGTGCAGTGAAGGCTGAGGTGAAATTCTTGGTGTATTGCTCTAAAGAGTTTGCATCTGAACAAATACGTTTGTCTCAAATGCCAAAGCTGTATGGGAGGGAACATTTGACATGTCAAGGCAAACGTATTTGTTCAGATGCAGACTCTTTACAGCAATACACCACCAGTCTCACCTCAGCCTTCACTGCACGTAATTACTTCACCAGCCTAGTTCAAAAGCAGATTTCCCGGGCCATCAAATCCAATCCTGGTACTGCTGATCCCTCCAAAAAAACAGCTTCAGAACACAACACTGGTGACTCAGTATTGTCCTGGACTGGAATGCATAAATCAGCTACTTCGACAGGTCAATGACTTCCTAAAATCATGCCCTGAAATGAGATGCATTCTGTCTGAAATTTTTCCCACCACATCTAGAACAGGTTTTCGTCACCCCCCTCCCCTCCCCTCCCCTCCCTGCTCCTCCCCTCCCCTCCCCTCCCCTCCCTGCTCCTCCCCTCCCCTCCCCTCCCTCACCCCCCAATCTCCACAATATTCTTGTCAGACCCTATGCTCCTTCTGCACCCATCTCCCTACCCAATGGCTCTTACCCCTGTGACCATCCCTGCTGCAAGACTTGCCCTATGCACCCTCCTACCACCAACTATAGCAGCCTTGTAACTGGCAAACATATACTATCAAAGGGAGAGCCACCTGTGAAACAACATGTCATGTACCAGCTGTCATGTAAACACTGTTCGACCTTTTACATCACCTTGACGACCACCAAATTATCAATTAGGATGAATGGACAAAGGCAGAGGGTGTATACTGGCAACATGCAACATGCACGCTCTACAACATGACTATCACGACCTCGGTGTCTGTTTCACCAAACATGCCATCTGGATTCTTCCTCAGACACTAATTTCTCAGAACTCCGCAGGTGGGAACTAGCACTACAACAATCCCTTGGTTCTCACCACCCACCTGGCCTTAATTTATGTTAATTTCTTCCACCTCAGCATCTCTTCACAGTAACTACGCTCTGTGTGCTCTCAGGTTTTCAAATCTCATCCGATGCAGTCCTCAATAATCAGTCTATCCTTCTCGTCCCGTGTGGTAAGTCTCCCCCAACCTGCGGTTCTGGGTGACCTTCCCAAAGTCTACCCCTTTTCCTAGACCTCTCCAGTCCTTTTCACTCATCCCTCTTCCTTCCCCTTCAACCCTTCTGCCTGAAGAAGGAGCCACTGACTCTGAAAGCTTGCCTAATTACAACATTCTTTTATGTGTGTGTTCTGCCACTGCTTGGTGAGTAGATGTTTTATCTAGCCAATTAAATTACTGTTTGTTGTTCAGATAAACATTGCACCACCCACATGCAGCCCCACTGTGAATGCTGCTCTCAGGCACTGGGTGAACTACTTGGTGTTTGCAAGTAATTGGAAATTGTCCAGACTGCTATCAAGCATTTGAAAGCCGGTGTGAATGGATGGTTGGGTAGACTTCTGTCAAAGGAGCGTGAACTACTACCCTCTCCCAAGGGTACTGTTCCTTCTCCAGGAAATACAAGATGTCAACAACTAGACTTTGAGTGGTGAGTCAATGGTTGGTCCAGAGGTAGGCCAGGACTGGGAAGAACTTCAAAGTTCTACACTTATCACTTTTACCAACAGGTTTAAGGTGCTGTCTCCCACTGGAATGATAACTGTTGGGGCAGTAGGACTAAAAAAAAACATTGTTCATTGTTCATTGGTAGCATAGTAGGATAATGCAGTCAATCTACACAGGAAACTGCTTAAAAACACTTCCACATTCCATTTCAAGTGTATGGGGCCCATAACAATTAGTACTGACATGTATATTGAATGTAAACAAGTAAAAGTAGTATGAATGGTCACAGGTTTGTTTGACTCACAGGAATGCTGAAAACCTTAAACTGGCACACACTTGAATATAGATGCCATCTGTTACTGGTAGTGGTGCATACACATCTTGCTGCCAGCCACAAGCACTAGTCATTTTTTTAATACAATTATTCTTAGTCTCGCAGCCCAACCGAGATGATGCAGCTGTGCCAAATGAGGACACCACATGGGCTTGTCAACAGAGGTTATTAGTCGAGGCCACTGCAGGACAGCAGTTTTGCACACTACATCTCTCCACAGACTTATAGAGGCATGACACCACTGGCCACTCATGTACATCCCCGGCAGCACAGCCAACTCCTGCCCAGGGGGCAGGAGGTTTCTTCCCATGCACACCAGCCACTGCCAGACAGGGGGCCTAGTGTGGTGGGCACCCCTGCTGTGATGTCAGCAGATGGTACTTGGGGCCACAGAAGCCATAGCAGCATAAAATTTGCACAATGATGGTGCAGGGTCCATGCAACCAGCTTATGTAACAAGGTCACTGGCACGATATAGTGCCGCACCGGCAACAAGGGTTGTGCGGGCAGACAGCCAAGCAGAATTTGGCAGCCAGCTGGACACTGACCCTATGCATCAAGCAGTTCAGATGTGTCAATAAAAGAACTTGTTACATTTGCAGCTGCCGTCCTCTGCCATCTGGGCTCGACCTCAGCTCCACCACCCATTTGCAGCATCCTGGCTTCTAGCCACCGCACCCTGCACCACGAGCACTGTACCTTAATCAGTCCCACAATCAGCAATTATTTTGTCAACACATCAGTGAAAAGATCTGTGCTCAGCTGTGAAAATAAACGTGTATGAACTTCCTTGTGTAGTCAGTCAGTGATAGGTGTAAATATGGATAAGGGAGACATGATTGTTGAACCTGTTAGAGCGCTATCGATGAGTTATCCTGCCACTGTCAAAAGTCCATTATATTCGGTAACTAACTTGGCCAACTAGTGTTATTATCTGGAGAGAAAGTGGACTGATTAGATGAGTATTACTAATGAAATTATTTTTATAAACTGCTGATACTATGAAAAAGTGTGAGAACTGGTCATCAGTTGCGTGCAACTTAATCTGAATAAATAAGGAAGAGTATCAAAATTAAATCAATGGTGTTACATCCGTCCCTGAACTGTGAGAACACCAACTAATACAATTTCAGGATCTGAGACTAAATTATTCATGCACCACTGAGGACTTGCAGCGACACTGCCAGATTGGCACCTTAGTAAGGTGGACTTTATTATTATTATTATCATTATTATTATTACTATTACTACTACTACTACTACTACTACTACTACTACTATTTTTATACGCAAACTATCTATGAACTGAAGTGACATGTAAAGGAAACGGGTCAATGCTGGCACATCAAGAGTCCCAGAATCACTCCTCATCAATACGTACTTGTCAGAAGTACAAACAATGGCTTTACTGCGTTCAGGTGTGTCTTTATTGTTTCTAGATTGTTTTTGTTGTGAAAAACTGTAGACAATCATTTCATTTCACACTGACTTTATAATCTGCAGAATATACCAGCCACAAACAAGAAATGCATGATAATATTCTTCAAATTACATAGACGTACATGACTGCTGCATTTGTCTCCCTGTCTGGAGTGCGGAGATTCCTGTGCCTACATGGGGCAGCCTGTGTGCACAAATCAGAAGCCCGTGTGACTCTGCGAAGTTGCATTCACCCCCTCACTTCTCCGTTCAATGGCTACATGCACCTATAGTGCGCGTCATTTATGTTGGCGGCCGTGTTTAGGTTCGTTCTGCGCATCTGACGTCACAAAACACAGTCAGCCAATGAACAGAGAACGACGTTGCCAGATCTCGACTGCAGTGCAGAGCACGGATGAGTGTTTTCAGTTTTAGAAACGTTCAGTCATAAATAAAGTAAAAGAACAAAATCAATGTCTTGCTAGCAGACTTTCTTTTATAGAAAGTTTGCAAAAAGCATTCTTTATACCAATTGCTTCATATTCTATTAATTAATTAAACCTAACAAGTAATAAGACTCCTAATTCAGGCGATAGCAAGGAAAAGTGTTTGTATCAATCTCACTAACCGCTTTTTCGCAATAAGGAACAGCGGTAAGTGTTTATTTCCTATTTTACTTTGACGAAGCGTCAGTAATTCATAGTCATACCAACAGTGTTTGTCAGTATTTTGCATGACGTGTTAGACTCCTCATGTAGTTACATTGTAAGATGAGCTGCGTTAGCGTAATGGTTAAGGTGTTGGGCTACTAAGCAGAAGGTTATAACGGTTAAGGTGTTGGGCTACTAAGCAAAAGGTTATGAGTTCAAACCTTGTGCAGTGCTTAATATTTTCTTTATTTAAAAACAATATCGCAGTGTCTTACTTCACGAATTTTATTCGTTTGAATGCAATTTTTTGAAATTTCTAGTGCTTTGTCTCTTCATTAACCCTTTCGCTGCTGCAGACACGTGCTCCCCGCATTCCACGCTGTGCGTGATTTTGTCATCACTGGACTGCTAGTCTGTGCAGACACATGGTGTTCCCACTGCTTTGACACACTTATCATTCGATTTCACAAAAACCATTTGGCCCAAAAATTAGATTTTTACACATCTTCTTGACTGATATCTTCCCCCAATAAATGACTTAATTTTGTTTCAATGTTCAACACAGTTATTGTGCAGCATTAAATGTAGTAAACCATTGCACGAAATTTTGAAGAGTTTGCAGAGGTAAAAGTCCATAGAGTATACTTTCCGTATGGTTGATTTTAGTTGCCACAATGTTGAGATTGAAATGTGGACAAGATACCTAAATTTCATATAAAATTTACTGTATAACAATATCTCATTTAATTTAAGTATCACATAGGTGTCATATGTAATATTGAGAAATATTCCATCTTTCGCGACTGTAACAAAAGTTTTATTTACACTGGGCAAGTTTGGCTTTATTTTAAAGCACTTCAATCAACGAAAGGTATGGCACATACACAATGGTACTCATGTTCTCTTTCTTGTTTTTGTTCCACAGTTGCAGTTTTACCAATGGTATTGAAATATATTCCTCTTCCGCAACTGTAATAAGCGACTTATTTAGACCAGACGCATTTCTCTCTTTTGAAGCATCTTCAGAGGACAGTATTTTGTCTCCTCCATTGCCAAGTCACCTTTCATAGTTTTGTGCTGCGGTAACACAATATTCAACGTTTGTGTCGGCTGATCAGTGTTTTAGCAAATAAATGCTGTTTGTGTGTGCCACACACAAAAATTATATTTGACATAGCTCAGAACACTTCACTGATAGATGGAGTCCTAATGTTTTTGTAAGTCCACAGTTTTGTTTAATGTATTTTGTCTACTTCCTTTTGATCGCTTGAAGTGCTTTTAAATAAAGCCAAATGTGCCCAGTGTAAATAAAACGTTTGTTACAGTCGTGAAAGATGGAATATTTCTCAATATTACATACGACACCTATGTGGTACTTAAATTAAATGATATATTGTTATACAGTAAATTTTACATGAAATTTAGGTATCTTGTCCACATTTCATTCTCAACGTTGTGGCAACTAAAATCGACCATACGGAAAGTATACTCTATGGACTTTTACCTCTGCAAACTCTTCAAAAATTTCGTGCAATGGTTTACTATATTTAATGCTGCATAATAACTGCGTTGAACATCAAAACAAAATTAATTCATTTATGGGGGGAAGGTATCAGTCAAGAAGATGTGTAAAAATCTAATTTTTGGGCCAAATAGTTTTTGTGAAATCGAATGATAAGTGTGTCAAAGCAGTCAGAACACCATGTGTCTACACAGGCGAGCAGTGCAGTGACAAACGCGCACAGCGCAGAATGCAGGGAGCACGTCTTTGTATCAGCGAAAGGGTTAATGCGGCCGTGGTAGCTTTACTTCATGAACTGCGTGCTCCCCCCTAAATGTAAGCTTGCGAACTATTCTATACTATGGCACTGCTTCTCTTGGTGCGTGCGTCGTGTGCAACTGGCAACGCAGCAATCTCCCGCATCTGGGCGGGCATGCGCGAGCCGCCAAGATAAAAGAATTGAACTATAGTGCACACATAAAGTTACACAGATGTAAACACACCATTACAAGCAGGTTAGTTTACATGCATCTAGCAGTAGTTTTGTCAGAGAAAGTTGATGTTGCGTCAAAAGAAAACTTCACCTGATAAGACAATAAATTATGAGACAGAATTTCTTCCCAGTGCCTATTTTCTGGGGGCAAAACTGTTAGTACGGCCATAACATACAAAATTATACAAAAATACCCTAGCTTTCAAAACTATCTGCTGCTACTGCTGCTGGTGTTTGTGTGTGTGTGTTTGTGTGTGTGTGTGTGTGTGTGTGTGTGTGTGTGTGTGTTTTGTATGTTCCACATCTTCTCCTAAACCAGTGGACCAATTTCAACCAAACATGATATACATATCCATTACTGTCAAGCAACAATTGCTGAGGGGTAAGAACCACCTACCCACCACAGTTCAGGACATATGACTTCATTAACACTGAGATGCATGAAAAACTGCTACATTGTGCATGACATTTACATTTTTTACTCCTTTTCTACTAACTCTATTCGCAACACATTTTGCAGACACTATCCACAAAAGCTGCTGAATGTAACTATAAAATTATATCATTGTATGATATACAGATCAGGAGAAACCTTTGCATCATGCATGACATTTAAATAAACTTATTCTTAAGTACTAAAACACTCCTAGTCAAGTCAACTTAAGGTAATCCCTTACACCTGCTTGTGCTTTTAGCATGTTTGAACTGTGAAGCACAAACGGCATTAGATGAAAACTATAGCTGCCTACAGAGATATGGAGAGGCATTGCCATAGTGATGTTCACAAAACTGCACATCTCACACCAAGTATACTGCTCAAATACATACAAGGTTTCATTTCTAATAGAAAATTGGCAAAATTAATATCCACGCAATGCTGGGTTTGTCAGCTAGTAAGTCTATAAAAATCAGCAGCAGGGTGCAGTGCTGTTTATGAAAGAAGACAGTATATTGAACATTTCAGAAACAGAAGTCAGTGTTTCCAGTAAATGTTCAGTATTTATGAGAAATAACATGTTCTTACATAGTACTTGAAAGTCAGTAATAAAAGTTAGTGTGATCTTATAATCTTTTAAATGAACAGATGCATCACCCATGGGGCAAGTGAACAGCAGATCTATTTCCTAATTCTTGTCAGTAAACTTTTACTTGTGTTTTCTCTTTGTATCAAACTGATGTTAGACATATGATTTATCTATGGATAAACAATAAACTAAACAATTGTGGCTTCATACTTCTACAAACATTATTCACTGTATAGGAATCATAGCCAGAGTTAGTAAATTGTATGTCCTGTTTTCCTCATTATATTTTCCACACACAGTCAAACATCAGTTCAGTGTCAGTTATTATTAATAAATTTTATGGACAGAAAACTAGAACTAACAGTGTTGACATAAAATTTACACTTCATATTGCAGGTAAGTGTGGCTTGGTGGTAAAGTGCAATCTTTGGATTGGTGACTGATTTACTTTTTCTATTCCAGATAAACTTTGAGTAAAACACACTGGATATTCTCATTCAGAATACAGCAATAAATAAATATGTACAGTATTATTTACATATTTTAGAATCACAGTGAATAAGTATTGTCACACGTACCTCAGAAAATACAGCAATGCATAAATATTCAGTAGCAACACAATATTTAATCCAGTTTTTAGCTAAATGCTTGTATTCCAGTTATAGCTCTCCCAAGAATGAGAGCATGGATATCGTGAGTACCTATAACAGATTGATCAAGTGCAGTTGTCCATTATTTGCATTCAGGAAACAAAGAGGAAAAAGACAGAAAAAGTATATGACCTTACCTTCATATGTATTGACTGATTCCAGATTCAGAACATGTCTAATAATATGATATTCATCAGAAATGCCATTCCCACCCAACATGTCACGGGCAGTGCGTGCAATGTCCAAAGCTTTTCCACAGGAATTACGTTTCAGTATTGATATCATTTCTGGAGTACACCTTAAAAGAATATGTACAAAATGAAACTTTACTTATATGGAGAAAATGAAGATGGTTTAATATGTAAGTGAGAAAGTGAGGAATTTGTGTAAAATCTTGAGAACAGCTATTTTTATTATATTATTATGAAACACACAATAACAAATGGCTTTTCATGTAAGACAACTTTTGTTGGTGAAACTGAAGCATATAATTAGGAGACCACTCTTGCATCACAACATCCAGTTTCATACTACACCTAGTCACCTAATAGATAGCTGCCTCATCTTGACATACAAGACAGCTGCACATTATCAGAACATGGAGCCTCCATGTCCCCAATGCATGGTTAATGAGACCCCAGACCAATTCAACTGGGATTATGTGCAATCAGGACATCAAATATCCCTCAAACCACTGTAGCGTGATTTTGACCTGTTGGTGTGGATTCTGTTTTCCTGGGAACGCCACATCTGGTAGGGAGACCATAAACTATGAAGGAGCATATGTGACTAATAAAAATACTGGCATATTCCACAGCTTTCATAACGCCTTCTATAACAACCGCAGGTCCCAACAAGGTCCATGTCACCTTTTCCGAACCTTCATCTGAGTTGCCACTCTGCTACTAGGAAATTCATATTTCAAACTCTAATATCTAATAGGTTACAATATAATTAGTTTGCTTTTGATAAATATTAGTGATATCAGAATATGAACATCCAATAACCTATGCTGCTTTTGCAGTAATCATTTCTAGCTTCTAAATTATCAAAATGTGACCTCTGTTGAAGTTAATCAGCAGTTTTCTGTAATCTCAGAATACGGAGTACACTGAATGACTTAATTGCACTCTTGGCACCTGTCATGCCATGAGTACATTAATTTGAGATAGTTGCTGTGTAGGAAAGAGAGTGGTCCTGTTTTCAAAGTGAACACTTCGGCATGCCACATGACTGGCAGTCATCAAATTTTGTACTGGTCATTGGCATAACAGTTGAGAGCAGGATGTTAAAGATATGCAATATTAGCATATTTCATCAAGATCAGATCATGTGTATATGCCACGTGAGACACTCCATTTGAGGCTATGCAATTGATGGGCTTTTCATATGCCACTCTTTCAAGGGTGTTCCTGAGGACTTGCTTACAGGGATAATAACTACCACCAATGTCATAAGTCATGAGAAATAACACAGT